>NC_090445.1:418623502-418931827 GCF_031143425.1 Pleurodeles waltl | reverse complement strand
TATAGTACCAGTGGCGGCATTTTGAGCCAGCCTACCGCCAGGGTTTTTGTGGCGTTAGCAACGCCACGAAAACCATGGAGGTAGGCACTACCAGTGACAGGGAGTTCCTTCCCTGTCACTAGTGGGAGGCTCACCCACCCCCCAAACACTCCCCAGACGCCTCCCACCACCCCCTCCATCCACGCTCCCCCCTTCCAATCCTCCACCCCCTCATACATGCACACACCAGCAGACAGGTACCACGCATACACCCACTCACTCACACTGGCATACACTCATACATCCAGTCATGCTCGCACACATCCGGACACACATTCACACTGACATGCAGACACGCATTCACATTTCCATTCTTACTCGCATTCACACACATGCATACACCCATGCAAACAACACTACACACACAGACACATTCACGCACACACTCACACATTCATGCACACAACCACACACACACAAACACACATACAACACCCCTCACCCCCCCTCCCCTGTCGAAAGCCCAGCTTACCTTCATCCAGCTGGTCTTCCGTCAGGGAATGGGACGGGGCACTGCTACCGTCAGCAGCGCCCGCCAGCAGAACACCGCCAGGCCGTATCATATGTCTTGATATGGCTGGCGGCGGTCTACTGGTGTGGTGGTGCTGGTGGTAGTAGCGCCACCTTACCACCATCCGTCAGTATGGCCACGGCTGGATTTCCGCCCTTCTTGTGGCGGAAGTCCAGCTGTGGTCATAATCTGGCAGATGGATGGTAACCGTGGTGATGGTCTTTTGGCGGCCGTCACCGCGGCAGTAGGCAGTTTATACTGCCAATGTCATAATGTGTGCCTATATCTTTTCTAACTACTCTTTCCCAGACAGGATACAAAGTGGAGAAGGGGAAAATTCAGAACTGCGAGAAAGAAGTCAAATATTTAGGACAAGCACTGTCAGCATCTAGTAGACATGTAATACCTGAAAGGGCAGCCTCCATTTGGCAAATGTCAGAGCCAGAAACAGTCGGAGGAATGCAGAAGTTTCTGGGCCTCTGTACCTACATGAGACAATGGGTATTTGATTATAGCACTCTAGTAGCCCCGTTGTTGATGGCTATCAAGCAGACAAGAGATAGTCAGGATAAGATGATTTGGACACCAGAGATGAGGAAAACTTTCAAAAACTGAAGGCTGAGATAACGAATGTTCCTGTCCTGGGAACTCCAGATTACACCAAAGAGTTCTACCTACTCTGCTACTGCAATGGTCAGGTGATGACAGCCCTCCTCACATAGAAGTACCCGCTAGGACACAAACCAATTGTGTTCTTCAGTGGGCTACTAGACTCAGTCCTGAAGGGACACCATCCCTGGGACCAAGCCCTGGTCCCTGCAGTGTTTGCAGTAAAGAAGAGCACCTGCATAGTTATGGGGGCACCAATGACGCTATATGCAGAACATGCAGTGTTTGCTACAATCCAGAAGGCCAAGACCACTCTGACTACACAGAGAGTATCAGGATATGAGGTGATACTGTCACTACCATCCTTGAAGGTTATGAAGTGTCATACGGTCAATCCTGCAACATTCTTCGCACACCCAGTATTAAACCCAGCAGCAAGAACCCAGCAGACTACGCAACCTTCAAAACCACCGTCCCCACACTCCACCACCTCATCAGTGCCACTAAGAAAACTGCCATACAGGAACAAATCAACGTAAAGAACTCTTCACCGTGATAAAAAAAAAATCGCCAAACCGAACACAGATACCACAGACATCCCCCTCGCAAGCCCTCTGTGACAACCTTGCCACCTTCTTCCACCACAAGATCTCAGACATCTACGACATCTTAGCAACACATGACCCACCAACCCCACCTGCAACCACTGCACCCAAATGTTCTAGATCCCAGCCGACCCTGACCAACTGGACCACCCTGACCACCAACGACACTCTATGGATCATGAAGACCGTCCTCTACGACGCTCCCCCTGACCCCTGCACCCACCACATCTTCAACAGAGCTGGCAACACCATTGCCCAAGAACTCTGCCACACCATCAACTGCTCCATTGAGACCAACACCTTCCTTGAAGACTGGAAACACGCAGAGATCCGAAGAAGAAACCCTTCGAAGACCCGATGGACCTCAAGAACTACAGACCCTCTCTGCTCCCCTTCACGGCCAAAGTCATTGAGAAAGCCATCAACGCCCCACTCACTGAGTTCATCAAAATGAACCGCATCTTGGACCTCTCCCAATCAGGCTTCAGAAGCAACCACAGCAATGAGACAGCTCTCCTCGCCACAGATGACATCCGCAACCTCCTCTACTGAAGCAAAACCGCAGCCCTCATCCTCCTGGACCTCTCTGCTGCTTTTGACACCACCTCCCATCACACCCTCTGCACAAGACTACATGACGCCGGCATCTGCGGCAAAGCACTAGAGTGGATCCTCTCCTTCCTCATCAGCCAAACCCAGAGAGTCAAGCTCCCTCCGTTCTCATCCAAACCTACAGAGATAGCTGCAGCTTCCCTCAGGGACCCTCCCTGAGCCCCACCCTTTTCAACACTGTTAGAAATGGGGTCTCTAGTTGGCAGTCGATTTGCACCATGTCCAAGTAGGGACCCTCACTCTAGTCAGGATAAGGGAGATACCCGCTCGGATAACCCCTGCACACCCCCTTGATAGCTTGGCATCAGCAGTCAGGCTTATCTCTGAAGCAATGTGTAAAGCATTTGCACATAACACACAGTAACACAGTGAAAACACTACAAAAGGACACCACACTAGTTTTAGAATAATAGCCAATATTTATCTATATAAAACAAGACCAAATAAAAAAATATAAAATACAGTAATAAAAATATGAATTCTGCAAGATTTACTCAAAAATACAGTTCCTTGAAGTCTATAGCCCCAACTGGGGTATCTCGGCATCGTAATCAACAAAATCAACAGTTCAGGCTGCCCATGGCGTCGCAGGCCAGCTACGGTGTTGGGAAGACCTGCAAACAGTTTCTTTGGAATTGCAGGGCCTCGTGATCCTCGCGGTGAGCTCCGGAGAGCGGTGTCGCTGGCGTTGCGGTGTCGGTTCCAGAGTCGGTGCGGAATTGTCGGCCCCTTGAATTCACATTCATCACGGTGCAGGCAGCGGCATCATCGCTGCTGAAGCACTGTCGTCGGTAGGCCAAAGCCGGCAATGTCCACAGGCCACGGTGCAGGTGGGGATGCCTGGTGACGACACTTGAGTCAATGGTGCTGGCGTCGGTGGATCGGGGCTGTGGTGCAGGATGGGACGGTGCTTTGTGTACCTCATGAGCGGTGTCCACAGGCCATGGTGCAGGCAGCGGTACCGGTGTCAGCAGGAGCGTTGTTGTTGGGGATGCCCAGGCTTCGGTATGAGCAGGCAATGCTAGAGTGCAGGGCCCAGAAGTCGCGGTGCGAGCAGCAGCTCAGTGATGTCGTCCGATGACGGCATCAATGAGACCAGGGTCATAGTGTGAAGTGGGGCAGTGCGGCTCTGTGCAGTGTCAGCAGGTCATAGTGAAGGCCAGCAGCATCGTTGACAGCCTCACGGTGGTTTCTCCTCTCAAACAGCACAAAACAAACAGTTCCCAGTACTGCAAATCGAGGAATCTGAAGTCTTTGGTGTCCCTGAGACTCCCTACAGGAGGCAAGCTCTACTCCAAGCCCTTGGAAAACTTTTTCATGCAGGATACACAGCAAAGTTCACCCTTTGTTCTCTTTTAAGGCAGAAGCAGCAACTACGGGCCAATCCAACAAAACAACACAGCAAAGGGACAGTACTCCTCCCCCAGCTCTTCAGCTGTTATCCTTGGCAGAGGTTCCTCTTGGTCCAGAAAGATTCTAAAAGTCTGGTGTTTTGGATTCAATACTTATTCCGCTTTCTGCCTTTGAAATTGGCAAACTTCAAAGCAAAGTCTCAAGTGTTTGCAAGATGCTTCTTTGTCCACGCCAGGCCCCAGACACACACCATGGGGTTGTAGACTGCACTGTGTGAGGGCAGGCACAGTCCTTTCAGGTGTGAGTGACCACTCCTCCCTCCACTCTAGGTCAGATGGCTCTTCAGGCTATGCAGGCTACACCCCAGTTCCCTTTGTGTCACTGTGTAGAGGAGAGGTATAAACAGCCCAACTGTCAAACAGACCTAGATGGGGTATCCACAAACAGGCAGTCACAGAATGGTTTAAGCAAGGAAATGCCTACTTTCTAAAAGTGGCAAAAGTGGCATTTTCAAAATCACAATCCAAAAACCAACTTCACTAAAAGATGTATTTTAAAGTGTGAATTCAGAGACCCTAAACTCCATATATCTATCTGCTCTCAATTGGGATTTGCACGCTAAAGTGATTTAAAAGCAGCCCCCATGTTAACCTATGAGAGAGATAGGCCTTGCAACAGTGAAACCCAAATGTGGCAGTATTTCACTGTTAGGACATGTAAAACACACCAGTATATGTCCTACCTTTTAAATACACTGCACCCTGCCCATGGGGCTACCTAAGGCCTACCTTAGGAGTCCCTTACATGTACAGAAACGGAAGGTTTGGGCCTGGCAAGTGGGTACACTTGCCAGGTCGAATTGGCAGTTTGAAACTGCACACACAGACACTTCAGTGGCAGGTCTAAGCCATGTGTACCGGGCTACTAATGTGGGTGGCACAACCAGTGCTGCAGGCCCACTAGTAGCATTTGATTTACAGGCCGTGGGCACCTCTAGTACACTGTACTAGGGACTTACTAGTAAATCAAATATGCCAGTCACGGATAAACCAATCACCAATACAATTTATCTAGGGAGCACTTGCACTTTAGCACTGATCAGCTGTGGTAAAGTGCCCAGAGACAATAAACCAGCAAAACAGGGGGTCAGAAGGCAAAAAGACATGCCAAAAAGCTGCCAGGTCTAACAAACACCTACATGGCCCCGCTTACAGACATCGTCAGAAACCACGGACTGAACATCTTATCCTATGCCGACGACACTCAACTGATTCTCTCCCTCACCAATGAACCTGCAGCCTCAAAGGGAAATTTCCACAAAAGGATGTAGGCAGTCGCAGCCTGGATGAAGAGCAGCTGCTTGAAGCTCAACTCTGACAAAACAGAAGTCCTCATTTTGGGAACCATCCCCTCCGCCTGGGACAACTCCTGGTGGCCCATGGCGCTCAGAGCCCCACCCACACTGACCGACCAAGCACACAATCTCGGCATCATCCTTGACTTCTCGCTCTCAATGAACCACCAAATCAATGCCAACTCATCCTCCAGCTTCCACACGCTCCACCTGCTACAAAAGATCTTCAAGTGGATCCCCATCCAATGTAAAGGAATGGTCACCCAGGCGCTCATCAGCAGCATGCTCGACTACGGCAACATGCTTTATGCTGGTGCCACTCCGAACCTCCCAAAAAACTGCAAAGAATCCAGAATGCGGCTGCCAGACTTATCCTGGACAGCCCCCTCTGCTGCCACTGGCTCCTGATCAACAAGAGAATCACCTTCAAGCTCCTCACACATGCCAACAAGGCCCTCCACAACATGGGACCTGCATACCTCAACCACCGCCTCGCCTTCTACACCCCCACCAGGCAACTCCCCTCCACCCACATGGCCCTGGCAACCATCCAACGGATCCACAAAAGCACAGCCAGAGGAAGATCCTTCTCATACCTCGCTGCTAAGACCTGGAACTCTCTTCCTCTTCATCTCACACAATCTCCCTCACCGGCTCAATTCTGGAAGGACCTCAAGACCTGGCTCTTTGACTGAACCAGCCGTCTAGCTCATCAACTGAACTGCAGATCCCTCCCCCCCCCACCAAGTGCCTTGAGACCCTAATGGGTGATTAGCTGCGCTGTACAAGAACCCCCATTGATTGATTGATTGAAACCCTGAGGAGGACAAACACACGTGTGCAACATATAGGCCCTCATTACAACCCAGGCGGCCGGTGATAAAGTGGCGGTAATACCGCCAACAGGCTGGCAGTAACTACTGCCAAATTATGACCATGGTAGTGAGAACTCTCATAAACAGCCACTTTACCACACAGACCGCCAGGGCGAAAACAACAGCCACCACAGCTGTAGCCGCCTACAGCCAGGAGGAAGTCAATGTTCCACCCACCATATTATGACAACCCAATCGGCCACCTTTTCCGGGGCGGTACCAACGTCATCAAAAGCCTGGCAGAAACACTGCACAGAAGGGAAAGGACTCACCATTGGAGACACAGGGAACAATCATGCTGCCATGGAGCCTGAACTTCAGATCTTCCCCATGCTCTTCTAAGTCCTGCTCCACCATGAACACCAATGATGGCGAAGACGACCACAGTGAGTACAGCTGCCTAGCACACAGGGGAGGGGCGGAGGAAAAAGAGAGGGACACACACACACACACAACACACAACACACACACACCCCCACCACCATGCACACAATCAGATGCAATAATAAAACATAATTACCCTGTACCCCACTGGAATAATGCAAGGACTACAGGAACTGATGAAAAGTGAGTGTAATAATATAAATATGGTAGAAATATGAAAAATCTAACTAATGGTATATATACATGTGTAGTTCAAGGGACACTGCCCAGTCCATATTGTCCGTGGGCCACAGTCCAAAGTCAGAGGCCCCACTTGTCACCTGCAACAACACGGAGAGAACATTGCAGGGGCATCATTTGGAAAATAGGCATGCACCTCAGGGGGATGGGGGACGGGGGTCACCTCAACCAGGAGGTAGAAAAACACCACTGGCCCTGGAGGGGGCAACGTGCCCTGTGCTTGGTCCTGGGGAGTGCAAGGCCACAGTCTCTCAAGTGGGTTACTTGCCCACATGCTCTGGAGGGGGCAACATGCCCATTGCTCCTTGTCCTGGGGAGTGCAAGGCCACCGTCTCTCAAGTGGGTGACTTGCCCACATGCTCTAGAGGGGCCAACATGCCCATTGCTCTTTGTCCTGGGGAGTGCAAGGCCACAGTCTCACAAGTGGGTGTTTTCCCAACTGGTTCTGGAGGGGGCATCGTGGCCCTGTGCTTCTGATCCTAGGAAGAATGGGGTGAGTGGATGGCTTACCCACTGGTTCTGGAGGGGGCATCGTGCTCTGTGCTACTGATCCTAGGGAGGATGTGGTGAGTGGGAGGCTAACCCACTGGTTCTGAAGGGGGCATCGTGCCCTGTGCTTCTGATCCTGGGGAGAATGGGGTGAGTGGGTGTGGGTGGCTTACGCACTGGTTCTGGAGGGTGCATCGTGCCCTGTGCTTCTCATCCTGGGGAGGATGGGATGAGTGGGTGGCTTACCCATTGGTTCTGGAGGGGGCATTGGAGACACAGGGAACAACCACGCCACCATGGAGCCTGAACTTCAGATCTTCCCCATGCTCTTCTACGTCCTGCTCAACCACGAACACCAACAACGGCGAAGACGACCACGGTAAGTAGAGCTGTCTAGCACACGGGGGGAGGAAAAAGAGAGTGACACACACACATAACACACACACACCCACCCCCAACACCATACACACAATCAGATGCAATAATAAAACATAATTATCCTGTCCCCTCTGGAATAATGCAAGGACTAAAGGAATTGATGAAACGTCAGTGTAATAATATAAATACGGTAGAAATATGAAAAATCAAACTAATGGTATATACACATGTATAGTTCCAGGGACACTGCCCAGTCCATATTGTCCGTGGGCCACAGGGCCACAGGCCAAAGTCCGAGGCCCCACTTGACCCCTGCAACGACACGGAGAGAACATTGCAGGGGAGAGAACATTGCAGGGGCATCATTTGGAAAATAGGCAGGCACCTCAGGGGGACAGGGGACGGAGGGCACCTCAGCCGGGAGATAGAACAACACCACTGGCCCTGGAGGGGGCAACATGCCCTGTGCTTGGTCCTGGGGAGTGCAAGGCCACAGTCTCTCAAGTGGGTGACTTTCCCACATGCTCTGGAGGGGGGCTACATGCCCATTGCTCCTTGTCCTGGGGAGTGCAAGTCCACCATCTCTCAAGTGGGTGACTTGCCCACATGCTCTGGAGGAGCCAACATGCCCATTGCTCTTTGTCCTGGGGAGTGCAAGGCCACAGTCTCTCAAGTGGGTGTTTTCCCAACTGGTTCTGGAGGAGGCATTGTGCCCTGTTCTTCTGATCCTAGGTAGGATGTGGTGAGTGGGTGGCTTACCCACTGGTTCTGGAGGGGGCATTGTGCCCTGTGCTTCTGATCCTGAGGAGAATGGGGTGAGTGGGTGTGGGTGGCTTACCCACTGGTTCTGGAGGGGGCATTGTGCCCTGTGCTTCTGATCCTGGGGAGGATAGGATGAGTGGGTGGCTTACCCTTTGGTTCTGGAGGGGGCATTGTGTCCTGTGGTTCTGATCCTGGGAAGGATGGGGTGAGTCGGTGGCTTACCTACTGGTGCTGGAGGGGGCATTGTGCCCTGGGCTTCTAATCCTGGGGAGTGCAAGGTCACAGTCTCGCAGCTGGGTGTCATTCCCACAGGATTTGCAGGGGGCAGGCCGCACAGCAGCCCATGGAGGCAGGACTACAGACCGTCCGCTGGCTTTGACGGCTGCTCAGTGGTGATAGTGGTGCTGCTGCAGCCGCTGGGGGGTAGGCTCCAGGCCATCCCCTGCAGCCTCGGATGGCTGCTCACTGGTGGTGGTGCTGCTGCTGGTGGTGGTGGGGGGAAGCTCCAGTCCATTCCCTGCAGCCTCGGACAGCTGCCCACTGGTGGTGGAGGTGCTGCTGCTGCTGGTGGAGGTGGGGGGAGGCTCCAGCCCATCCCCTGCAGCCTAGGATGGCTGCCAAATGCTGGTGGCGGTGCTGCTGCTGGTGGAGGTAGGGGAGGCTCCAGCCCCTTCCTTGCAGCCTCGGAAGGCTGCCCACTGCTGGTGGCGGTGCTGCTGCTGGTGGAGGTAGGGGGAGCTGCTGTTGGAGGTAGGGGGAGGCTCCAGCCCATCCCCTGCAGCCTCGGACGGCTGCCCACTGCTGGTGGTGGCAGTGCTGCTGCTGGTGGTGGGGGGAGGCTCCAGCCCATCCCCTGCAGCCTCGGACGGCTGCACAACATGGTTCGTGGTGGGGGCTCTGACTGAGTCCCTGCACCCGCCCCCTTGTCCTTGCTGCCTGCTGGTGCAGGCCTTTTGCCCTTCCTGGCAGCAGCTGGGGATGGCTCCTTGCCCTTCCTGGCAGCACTTGGGGCAGGCTCTTTGCCCTTCCGGGCAGCAGCTGGGGCAGGCACATTTACTTTGAGGCTGGCTGGTGCCCTGGATCCTTTCCCACCACAAGGTGTGGAGACTAGTGCTCCCGTGGACTGGGTGGCTGAGGTGCTTGCCTGTGTTTTTGGCACCCTGGCCAGAGGTGAAGGACAGGGGGGAAGGGCAGAGAAGAGGTCAATGGTGGAGAGGAAAAGCTTCTTAGGGACACTAGGGCGGGAAGAGGGAGAAGGTTTGGGAGTGGAGGAGGAGGCAGTGGTTGTAGGAGGTGTCTGTCTGCTGTGTTTGTGTGCAGATGCATGGGCTGGATGCTGTTGTGAGGTGGATGGCTTTTGGGTGTCTGAGTGCTTGCATTTGTGTACCTTGGGGGGAGGGAGACACAGTGGCATAGAATACATGGAACATGTGCATGGCTGTTGCAGTGGTGTCTGCAAGTGAGGTGCGTGTTCTGCTAGGTGTGGTGATGCTGGAAATGGATCTTGGTGCAGTGCATGCAGGTGTGAGTGTAGACGGAACTGAGAGGGAGTCGGAGGAGGAGGAGGAGGGGACACAGTGGAGGCAGTGGATGTTGGTATGTCTGCATCTGGACGGTGTTTGTGTGAGTGCCTGTGTGAAGAAGTGTGGTGCTTTTATTTGCCTGTGCCACTCCTGTGTGTTGTCTTGTGTGCATGCTTGTCTGCCTGTGTGCTTGGGATAGGTTGGGGTTGAGGGGAATGGGTTTGGGAAGAGGAAGTTGGAGGGGGGACAGGACAGTAGAAACAGGGACAATGGCTGCCATCAGAGAGGAGGCCAGAGCCTGGATCTGTTGGGCAGCCAAGCCAGTGTGAATGCCCTCTAGAAATGCATTAGTCTGTTGCATTTGGGCTGCCACCCCCTGGATGGCATTCACAATGGTTGACTGCCATACAGAGATGGATCACAGGAGGTGAATAGCCTCCTCACTCAGGGCAGCAGGGCTCACTGGGGCAGGGCCTGAGGTGCCTGAGGCGAAGGAGATGCCCACCCTCCTGGGTAAGCGGGCATGGGCAACTCGATGAGGGCGGTGCTGGTATGGGGGGTGGCAGCTGTACCTGTAGCAGGGGTGGGCACAGAAGTGTTTGCCACCACCAGGGAGCTTCCATCGGAGGAGGTATCTGCGTCAGAACTGTCCCCTCCTGTCTTCGCCATGGTGCTCCCCTTGCCCTTTGTCCCAATGGTGCCCTGACCGTCGGTGGACTCTGCCTCCTGGGACCTGTGGGTTGCCGCTCTCTCCGTCGCCGGTGCCTCTGCTCCTCTGCCAGATGATGCTAATGTACATAAGGACAGGGTGACAAAACAAAAAGGGGGGGAAGAGACAAAGGATACACTAGGTCAGTGGCTGCTCCAACACCACCGTTGGTGTACACACCACCGTCACACACAGGGAACAGCCCTACGCCCAAACCAATGCACTACCAGTGATAATGCTAGCCACCAGGGCATGGGGAGGGGCACATACCACTAACTGCAGCACACCTGGGACCCACACAGCCCTGACCAGTAGTGGATGCCTACAAGCTAGGTAGCAGGATTATCCCTTCAGAACCCTAGCCACCAGGGGACTTATGCTGCAATGTCAGGCCTGGCCTAGGGGCACCCACTTACACACATCCCCCACCCAGGTATCCCCCAACCATGCATAAGTTGTAATGATGGGCACTGTTCTCCCCCCTTGTGGCTGGTGTGATGCCCTCAAGTGCCCATCCAGCTCCGGATAGGCCACCGCCAGTATGCGGGCCATCGGGGGGGGGGTCAGGGATCGACAGGCCCCCCTTCCTCGTTGGGAGGCCATCCCCAGCTGGGCCTCCGCCGTCTTCTGTGCCCAGCGTCTTAGGTCCTCACACCGTTTCTGACAGTGGGTGCTCTGCCTGCCGTAGACCCCCAGGGTCCGCACGTCCTTGGCGATGGCACGCCATATACCCTTCTTTTGATGGGCGCTGACCTGCAGATAAATACACACAGGAAAAGGTATCACTCAGACCGTACTGCCTGTTACACTTATGGCCCACCATACCCCTTCACATCGCCATTTGTACACACAAAGCCCAGCACACAAGCTCCATGCCGCCCAGGGGACATCCACCCACCCCCCACACGAGGCCTTCACACACACCACTCCATGCATTCATGCCCCATGCATCGTGCTCACAATGTACTCACTTGTTGGTGTGGAGGCCCATACAGCAGTCCATACTGGGGTAGAATCCCATATCCCAGTCTCTCAAACTCCGTCAAGGTGAAGGCAGGGGCCCTTTCCGCAGTCACACGAGCCATGGTAGGTTTTAGACACAGGTCACAGCAGCAAATGCAGTGTAGGTCCTCTCCTGTTGAAGGTCAGGTAGCAAGTGAGTGATCAGATAGAAAATGGCGGTCATGCCTGCGGCGGTGCATACTGTCACCGCCGGCGTACATCACCATTGGCCACTGTACCCCATAGGGCCCAATAATAACCAATGAGGATTTGCACGGCGGTTCCCGACCACTTCCTGCAACGGCGCACAACGTCAGCGGAATTACCTCACTTCCACCTGTCCCTCCACACAGGACATGCAGATGTCATTTCGAGGGGGGGGGGCAGGCCCTGGATAACAACATACAGGACAAATGCCACTTATACATTGAAATTAAACATCATGCATTGTACTGTTGTGGCTACGATGTTCAGTTTGTGACCGGCTCCTCACTCTTTTGCCCCATAGATTGCTACTGCTGCAGATGAATAAGAGATGGAGACATACCCCCGTGTACAGACCCCTGGTGGACTTGGCAACACTGGAGAACAGGCACATTATCCTCACCTATAGACTTGACAGGACCACAATCACGGAGCTGTGTGCCCAACTGGAGCCTGACATGATATCTGCTATCCGTCACCCCACTGGGATCCCCCCTCTTGTGCAAGTCCTATCTGTGCACCATTTCTTGGCAACTGGTTCTTTCCAAGTGACAGTGGGCTTGGCAGCAGGAATGTCACAGCCAATGTTCTCAATAGTGCTCACCAGAGTGTTGTCCACCCTGATTAAACACATGTGCAGCTACATTGTTTTCCCCCAGGTGGAGGATTTGCCACAGTGAAAGCTGACTTCTATGCAATGGGACACATCCCCAACATAATAGGGGCGATTGATGGTACACATATTGCATTTTTCCCCCCGTCAAAATGAACAGGTACTCAGAAATTGAAAGAGTTTTCAGTCAATTAATGTCCAGATGGTGTGCTTGGCGGACCGGTATATTTCCCATGTCAATGCTAAGTATCCTGGGTCGGTGCATGATGCCTATATCCTGAGGAATAGCAGCATCCCAAATGTGATGGGCCTCCTGCAGAGGCACAGGGTGTGGCTAATAGGTGAGCACTGGTTCCCACGCAGTAGTTGTTGGGGTATGGGTATGGTGTGGGCCATATGGGATGGTGTGTGGCTAAATGTTGTCCCTCAATATTGCAGGTGACTCTGGTTACCCCAACCTATCATGGCTACTGACCCCTGTGAGGAATCCCAGGACAAGGGCAGAAGGACGTTACAATGAGGCACATAGGCGAACAAGAAGGATTGTTGAATGTCCCTTTGGCCTCCTAAAGGCCAGGTTTCGGTGCCTCCATCTAACTGGGGGATCACTGTGCTACTTACCCAAGAAGGTCTGCCAGATAATCGTGGCATGCTGCATGTTGCACAACCTGGCCCTCAGACGCCATGTGCCGTTTCTGCAGGAGAAGGAGGCTGGAGATGGCCGTGTGGCAGCAGTAGACCCTATGGACAATGAGGATGAGGAGGCAGAGGATGAGGATGAGGACAACAGAACTGCAGTGATTCGACAATACTTCCAATGACACACAGGTAAGAAAGTGTTACTTCACATTTCGTTGTAATTAATTTTAATTTCTGTGGCACTGGCATGCTGTTATTTCCCACTACTATGTCCACTTAGTGTACCCTTTGGCAACTCATTTTGCAGATATTGGTGCCCCACTATTGCTCCTGGTGTGATCACTGCAGCCAACAACAGGTCTTTCCTATTTGAACATTACTGTACAGTTGAATTGCAATGTTTGAACCTGGTTAAACCAATACATACTGAAATAAGTTTAACATACTCCATACTTGTATTTTTTAAAAGTGTGTTCATTTAAGTGCTAAGATTCAGAGGGGCAAGTGCAATGGGCTGGGGTAATGATGGAGGAAAGCCCAAAGTATTGTTTCAGTCTACTGGTAGCACAGGTGCATTGTCCAAGGGGACATAGGAAGGGGAGCAATGGCAGTTCAAGGTGGACATGGTGACAGAGTGAGGCACAAGGGTGACAATCAGGAGAATCTAATTTCCTGGCAGAGGTCTTGGCTGCAATAATCTCTGGCTTTTGCCTGGATCGCAGGTAACGTTTGCGGGGTGGTTCTCCTTCTGCAGGGGAGGGGTGCTGGTGGCCTGTTGGTCCTGTGGCGGGCCTCCTATCCACTAGTGGCAGCGGAGGTGGAAGGCAGTTCAGACGTCTGGCTAGTGGCAGGGGCCCACTGTTGTAAGACTGCCTCCTTCATGATGTTGGCTATGTCTGTCAGCACCCCTGCAATGGAGACCAGGATGGTGTTAATGGCCCGCAAGTCCTCCCTGATCCCCTGGTACTGTCCCTCCTGCAGCCGCCTGTTCTCCTGCACATTGGCCAGGATCTGGCCCAGCGTATCCTGGGAATGTTGGTATGCTCCCAGGATTTCGGTGAGTGCCTCCTGGAGAGTCGGTTTCCTGGGCCTGCCCTCCCCCTGGTGCACAGCAGTCCTCCCAGTGTCCCTGGTATCCTGTGCCTCTGTCCCCTGACCCGTGTGCCCACTGCCACTGACCCCAGGTCCCTGGTTGTCTTGGGTGCGAGGTGTAGCCTGGGGTCCTTGTAGTGGTGGACACACTGCTGATTGACATGTCCTGGGGACAGAGGTATGGGTATGCTGGGTGGGTGCTGTGGTGATGTTTCCTGATGGGGGAGGCTCTGTGGTGGTGTGTGACTGTGCCTGGGTAACCGACTGTCCAGAGGTCACTGATGGGCCAGGTTGGTCATCCTGATCCAGGCGTCCATAGTTGCTGTCATTACTGTGGGACTCTCCTGTGGGGGGACTGGATAGTGCTGGCACCTCTTCACCACTGACATTGGCTGGGGTACCTGTAAGGATTTAAATGCAGTGTTATTGTTTCTGTGTGTGACATATTGTGCATCAGTCAGTTGCCCTGTTTTGTTGTATTTGCCCTGGCAGCTTTTACTTGTGTAAGTTGGTATGTGGTGGGCTAGCTGATTCTCTCTAGTGTGCATGCTTTAGTGATAGGTGTCCATGCAGGTCTGTGAGTGGTGTCCATGTATTGGTATGGCATGCAGGGCTTGGCATTGGGATGAGTGAGATGTGATGGTGGGGGGTGTGGGAAGTGGCGGAGTGATGGGAGTGAGGGTGAGGGTGGGGTATGTGTTGGCATGCAGGTATGGGGTGATAGTAGTATAGAGTTGACTTACCATAGTCCAGTCCTCCAGCTACCCCGGCCAGGCCCTCAGGATGCATGATTGCCAAGACTTGCTCCTCCCATGTTGTTAGTTGTGGGGGAGGAGGTGGAGGTCCACCGCCAGTCCTCTGTACAGCGAGTTGGTGTCTTGCTGCAATGGAACGTACCTTCCCCCATAGATCGTTCCACCTCTTTCTGATGTCATCCCTGGTTCTTGGGTGCTGTCCCACGGCGTTGACCCTGTCCACGATTCTCCGCCATAGCTCCATCTTCCTAGCAATGGATATCTGCTGCACCTGTGCTCCAAATAGCTGTGGCTCTACCCTGATGATTTCCCCCACCATGACCCTTAGCTCCTCCTCTGAGAATCGGGGGTGTCTTTGTGGTGCCATGGTTGTTGTGTAAGGTGTGTAGGTGAGGGTCTGTAGGGTAATGTGTTGGGGTGTGTGATGTCGGGTGTGTGAGTTGTGTATAGGTGTGAGTGGTATGTGGCTCCGATTGTGTGTGAACTCTTGCTGTCTCTCTCTGTTCACAATGGTTTGCAGTTGTAAAGGGTTGTGGGTAATGTGGGTGTGTGTTTTATAGTGGTGTGGGTGTGTGGGTGTGGTGTGTGTATGGGTGTCAGGTGTGTGTTGTTTGAATTGTCCAATGTAGTGTTGTTTTGTATGTGTGTATTTTGAGCGCGGCGGTATGTACCGCCAATGGTTTACCGCCATTGAATGTCCGCCATGGTGATTTGTGGGTCATAATGTGGTGAGCGTAGTTTTGTTGGCGTAACGGTGTGGGTTTTGATTACCGCCAGTTTATCACTGACCTTTGGTGTGGTGGACTTGTGTATGTGGCTGAATAGTGACGGACTGGTGTGTGTGTGTCATAATATGGTGAACAGATATCCGCCGCAGTAGCGGTATGCTGGCGGCAGTCGGCGTCGTGGTAAGTGGGAATTACCGCCAATGTCATAATGAGGGCCACAGTCTCAGTGAATGCAGTCAAGCTATAGAGGACCCTATACCAGACAGCATTGTCAATTTTGTGGACTGTTCCTGCACAATCAACCAAGATACAGGGATGAGACACACCGGGCCAGCGCTAATCAGGGTTCACCAACAAGGTTCCTTGGATGCCCTACAGGTCATAGAACAATTACCCCTACCCCCAAACTGTTTGGCGCAGGCAGCAGAGCTAACAGCATTAATAGCAGCTCTTAAGTCAGGAATGGGAGAAATAGTTACAATATATTCAGACTCAGCATATGTAACAACCACTGTACGCTCCATTATCATGAGATGGAGTCGTGGAGGGGTCCTTAAAGAAGATGGTAGTCCTGTGGTACATAGAGAACTCTTAGAAGCCCTAATAGAGGCACTGGTGCTACTGCATTCAGTGGCAGTTGGGAAATGTGCAGCACACACAAACTAACAGGATTTCGTGTCCTGGGGATACTGCACTGGCGGATCAGGCAGCTAGGGATGCAGCCAGAAATACACCCCGAAAGGTACCATCAGACTTACAACTTGCCCCTGTCCTGGTGGCTCAGACTACCACGCCTGTGGAGGCCAATGCAAAGACTACCACAAACAAGGACACACCCCACTACACTGAGTCACCAAGGCAACACCTGAGGGAACTACAGAAATCTGCGTCATCACACGAAAAGCAGCTATGGTAAAATAGAGGGTTCGTCCAGTCCGGGAGCAACCTACTGTATAGACAACTATCTACGGGAAAGCCAGCTATGCCACAGGCTTTGCTTGCAGTTACCCTGGATCATATACATTTACCAGCTTACACTTCCAGGGACCATTTGGCAACCCAAATCCAGCAAGACCGGTTTGTCCCCAATTTGCATGACACACAAACCATATATCTATATATCTGGATGATTTGTCAGCAGTAATCCCCTAATCCCACTCTAAAAGTGGTAAACTCCACCATTCCTCAACCAGAAGGTCCCTTTAAGGCCCTTCACTTGGACTTTGTGGATATGAATGAGTGGTGCAGCAAGTCAGTACCTCATAATGGTGGACTGCCCAATCTCTAGATGAATTGAGGCTCGACCATGTGTCCATTGTGATGCCATAACTATTGATGTTAGCCCCATTCCTAGTTTGGGAAGTGATTCTCCCTTGGGGGATCCCAGAAGCCATAAGATCCAACAAAGGTACTAATTGTTTAACACAATTTTTGAATACCTAACAGCACTATTAAGGATAAAGCACAAATTGTCCTTCGCATACCACCCACAAAGTAACGGTATAGTAGAGCGCCTGAATGGCCTCTTAAACACTTAAATCAGCAAGTTGTGTGCCACCCTAAATAAAAAGTGGCTACACTGCTTGACAACAGTACTTTTCTTCCTAAGGAATACCCTGAGCTCAATCCATTACCTGACTCCTCACCAAATAGTGACAGGAAGAACCAAGTCCCTGCCACTAGAAATAAAATTCAGGGAGAAAGTTTGTCCCAAGTACTGAGTGATGAAATGCATATGTATTTGTGCGAATTAACAAAATGTGCAAAGCTCATTTCCAAACAGGTAACCAAAGGAAAAGAGAAGCACGCCAATGCCGAGGTTAACTTCCCAGAAGTAAAAGTAGGGGATCAAGTGTTCGTACAGAACTCTGCTTACAAATGGAAAGAGAAATGTTTCAAGGGCCCCTACACAGTCACCGTGGTTACACCAACAGCTCTCAAAGTGAATGGCAGGAAACCTTGGATCCATCACAGCCATGTGCATCTCGTCCCAGAAGCTCGTCAAAAATAATGGATAGTTCAAGCGAAACACGAGGCGGGATGAAGACTGTTAATAAGACCCTGAATAAGCCCCCCTCCTCTATCTATATTTTTGGACTATCTTTTGAATGGACAATGACAAAGATATGTATTTTGCTTTTCGTATTTCTCTTTTATCTCTTAAATCTACCCTTTTTCCTCTTTGCTAGCATAGTACCCCCAAATTCTAATATCTTTCTTGTCTGAAGAGAGCTCTGTAGTAACAATGTGACCCCTAACACTCATGCTAAGTTGTAAGACAATATGTTGTATCAGCACATGTCAGAAATAGGTGCAGAAACCACAAATGAGTCATGCTGTGTGTGCTTCATGATTCCCCACACTACTGGTTTATACAGACTACACTCCATGAAGGTAGTATTACCAGACATAGCTTGTTGCCTATTACACCTGTATTTGTGTAGCATAAAAGCCCAAATGCAATTGACGCACATCAGAGTAGTACGCTTTCTATATAAACCCACAAGATATGACACGACAGAAGCACTAGAGATAAGAGATGGAATAACATGCATGAGAAAGACAGGACGCCCCACCACAGATTGCTTCCAGATGGTCCAAGATCTAGGTTTCCTGGGGGTAACACAACCACCGACCGAGTGTAACAACTATCTTGCAAGCCCCTTGCCCCCAGATTGTGTTCGCAGGCCTGGGCTTAGAGTCAGAGGATCAGTCTTTGCTCATAACCAGTGGCATCCAGACATTAAGTTTTCCTGTAGGGCTATGGCCTTGTGGGATGGCACTGATGTTAGCCAGGATGCCAGTAGGAAATGTACCCCCATCTGGGATGAAAACATTCCATACTACACCTGGGTAGATAGCACTGTAAATCCTCAGACTGTTATGAAATGACCCTCTGTCTTCTTATGTTTCAGGGGAAATGGGACGATAGACGTAGGTCGGAATATTGGTTGTAAGGTTACCGTCTTCCACACCGACATGCAGGTGGGCACCTCCAGCCTTATGGACTTCTTCTGACATTGTGGAGAACTACTGTATGCCCAATTACCACCTAACTGATTGGCGACTGCGGAATGCCGACAGGCGGGAGGGGATGTTTGTCTCGTCGGTAAAAACTCATGGTCCCGACTGGACTATTGGCTGATGACTTGTGAGGTAAATGCCTGTACGATTTATATCACGCATCTTGTGAGAACCCTTCCGGACCATGCACCAGTGTCGCTTCCCACGCATCACCCTGCCCCATTTATGTGGAAATTTCAGGCAACAGCACTGCTAGACCAGGTATTCCCTGATAGTCTGTGCACAGCAATAATAGAATTCTTTGAGAGAAACAGGTGCTCTGTGGACCGGATAGGCCTACTCTGGGAAGCCTTTAAGGTCACTAAACACAAATGGGGTCATTCTGACCCCGGCCAGCGGCGGTAGCCGCCGGCCTGGCTGGGACCGGCAGAATACCGCTGCGCGGTCAAAAGACCGCACGGGTATTCTGGGTTTCCCGCTGGGCTGGCGGGCGACCGCCAGAAGGCCGCCCGCCAGCCCAGCGGGAAACACCCTTCCATGAGGATGCCGGCTCCGAATGGAGCTGGCGGAGTGGAAGGGGTGCGACGGGTGCAGTTGCACCCGTCGCGATTTTCAGTGTCTGCCTGGCAGACACTGAAAATCTTTGTGGGGCCCTGTTACGGGGGCCCCTGCAGTGCCCATGCCATTGGGGCCCCACAACACCCCATACCGCCATTCTCTTCCTGGCGGCCTAAACCGCCAGGAACAGGATGGCGGTATGGGGCTCGGAATCCCCATGGCGGCGCAGCAAGCTGCGCCGCCATGGAGGATTCCCCAGGGCAGCGGGAAACCGGCGGTACACCGCCGGGTTTCCGTTTCTGACCGCGGCTGTACCGCCGCGGTGAGAATACCCATGGGAGCACCGCCAGCCTGTTGGCGGTGCTCCCGCGGTCTTTGGCCCTGGCGGATTTTACCGCCAGGGTCAGAATGACCCCCAAAGTCTGTATTAGCACGCAGACAGGTATACTACAAGACATTCATACACCTCTAAACAAACTATAAGGTATGATCAGGGCACTGGAGCGCGACTATGAGAATGCACCCCGACTGGCCATGCTAGCCCAAGTTACACAATACAATGATATGGCTCAAAGTGAGCTCCGCTATCTATCTGGCTGCTGTTTGACACTGGCATACACGGAGGGGGACTGCCCTTGCTGCAACCTGGCCCAACGGCTAAAGACTGGATGAGCAGCTAATCACATTGTGAAACTTACTGGTCCATCTGGAGAGTGCTAGTACAACACCCCAGACATTATTTCCTAGATTTTTACCCCAAGCTATATACTGCGAGAGAATCTGCTCCAATGACAGATGTTGCCACATACCTTGATGATGTGGCATTGGCATGGCTTTCTCATGGCCAAGAGGAATTCCTATCCCAGTTGATCACGGTAGAGGAAGTGAAGAATGCTATCTGGTCTCCCAAATGTCAAGAAGCCTGGTCAAGATGGTTTGACCGGTGAATTTTACAAGGAGTACGTGGACCTACTGGCTCTGCAACTTCATGCACTATACGAGGAGGCATATCTCAACAAGGTACTCCCCCCTCAACACTACACGAAGCCTTAATAGTCACATTACTTAAACCCAATAAGCTGCCTGATGTTTGTGAATCATGAAGGTCTCTTTTGTTAATCAACACAGATATCAAAATCCTAGCAAACATCATTGCTAACCAGCTACACCCTCTAATACCTAACCTAGTCTTGCCTGACCAATCTGGTTGTATGCAAGCAAGATCCACAGCGCACAACTTATGCATTTTATTTGAACTACTGCACTATCTGGACCCCTCTATGAGGGCAACAGTGGTGTTGTTGAATGACGCCAAAGCATTTGACTCTTTCAAGTGGACTTACATGTTCACTATACTAGATCGTATGGGCATACCAGAGACGTTCCTAAAACGGGTGCGCTAATATTCTGACCCAATGGCCCACATACGTGTACACGGCCATACCTCAGAAATGATGCCTATACAATGAGACTAGCGCCAGGGTTGTCTCTCGTCTCCGATACTATTTGCCTTAGTGTTAGAGCCTTTAGCATGTGTGCTCCGACAACAATATGTGCACACTGCACTGCGTTTTAGATTACGCTTGATTAGTGTTCCTCTTTATGCAGATGACATGGTTTTATACATCCGAGACCCTCACATTCATTTAGCACACAAACTCTAAGAATACAGGCGATTTGTGTGGCTTTCCAGCTTTGCTATAAATTGGGCGAAGCCGACAGTATTACCATTAACACCAACCATGACACCATTCACACTAGATTTTCCTCTCGAATGGACTTCAGTCCCAGTGAAATATCTCTGTATCTGGGTTCACAGAGACCCAGAGCTTGTGCTGCGAGAAAATTACGGCAAGGCAGTGGTGAAGCTAGAAGAACAAGTAGCCAGATCAACTAACTAGAATGCTGCTTTCCGTGGTGGATAGAATAGTCTCATGAAAATGATAGTACTTCTCAAATTTCTCTACCTATTCATGATTATACCTATCGTCCTTACCCAACATTTTTTACGACTATTAAATCTCACATGATTAGCTTAGCATTGCCTGGAAAACAACCAAGGATCAAATGGGACCCGATGACCCTTCCATATGGGCAAGGCGGTTTCGAGGCACCAAGGGGCATATTTATACTCCGTTTGCGCCGGATTTGCGTCGTTTTTTTTAACGCAAATTCGACGCAAAACTAACTCCATATTTATACTCTGGCGTTAGACGCGTCTAGCGCCAAAGTCCATGGAGTTTGCGTCACTTTTTAGCGTGGACACCTACTTTGCGTTAATGATATGCAAGGTAGGCGTTCCCGTCTAAAAAATTGACTCCGAAGCATGTGCGCCGTATTTACACTCCCGGGCAAAAATCACGCCCGGGAGTGGGCGGGTCAAAAAAAATGACGTCCAGCCGATTTAGCGTCGTTTTTTAGCGCCTGGTCAGGGCTGGCGTTAAGGGACCTGTGGGCTCGGAAGGAGCCCAGAGGTGCCCTCCCATGCCCCCAGGGACCCCCCCTGTCACCCTTGCCCACCCCAGGAGGACGCCTAAGGATGGAGGGACCCATCCCAGGGAACATAAGGTAAGTTCAGGTAAGTAATTTTTTTTTTTTTTTTGTGGCATAGGGGGGCCTGATTTGTGCCCCCCTACATGCCACTATGCCCAATGACCATGCCCAGGGGACAGAAGTCCCCTGGGCATGGCCATTGGGCAAGGGGGCATGACTCCTGTCTTTGCTAAGACAGGAGTCATTTCAATGGGGGTTGGGAGTTAAGAAAAATGGCGCAAATCGGGTTGAGGTGAAAATTTTGCCTCAGCCTGACTTGCCCCATTTTTTGGCGCCCAAGCTCCATATTCCCCTACACCGGCGCTGCCTGGTGTACGTCATTTTTTTTCACGCACACCAGGCAGCTCCGCCGGCTAACGCCGGCTAACGTCATTGAATAAATACGGCGCCCGCATGGCGCTTCAGAATGGCGTTAGCCGGCGTTAGATTTTTTGACGCACAACTGCGTTGGCGCAGTTGTGCGTCGAAAAGTATAAATATGGCCCCAAATCTACAGTTATACAATCTTTGTGCGCAAGCACACTTTGCACACTATTGGTAGGCTCCCAAACCTTCATACCACATAAAGCTGTAGAAGCAGACGAGGTGCACGACCTCCCACTTAGCTCCGTGTTACCTCACAAACAAACAAAGTAGATAAAAGCAGTGCTTAATTTGTAAATAAAAACGTGCTGGGCTCAAAGCCCCCCTGTAAAACACGCTGCTGCTGCAATTAAATGTGCGAACACGGAATACTGAGGCGGCGTAATCCTGAAGCCATCCCGGGCCTCTTCAATACATATAAAGCACTCCCTGCCCCTTCAGCTCACTCGTGCAGCTTTCTACTATCTCCCGTTGTGACGCTTTTTCGTTTTTCTCTTCCTCTGTTTTTCCCATATGTGTTTTTTGCTCGCAGCAAATGCTTGAGGCAGAAGAATAAGCCCCGGCCCTCAAAAATAAGTGCCGGTGCTCAGCACCGGAAACAACAAGCACAAATTAAGCACTGGATAAAAGGGAAATAAACACGGTGGACTGCACTGCCACTGCATGGCGAGCGCTGGGCGCATATGCTAAGCGACTACCACTGTGCGCCACAGCACTCCCACAATGATATCATCCGGCCATCTCAGTCACACATGAAGCTGGTAGCTTGCTCTCTTAGACAAAGTCGGGCTTAAGAACATTTGGAGACGTATATCACAGGGGCCAATTTATTACCATCACTTATCTCCCGTGTGCAGAGCGTCAGGCACCACTGCTGATGTTTATAGATTACCATTTACGAGCAGCACTCTGAGACTTCTACCCTTCCTTTCCGATGAAACCCCGATGCTAGGTGCGCTCCAAATTCTATTGGCTAGTCCCACGTGGAAAAAGCTCATAACGCGACTATGTGACGCAACCCAGCCGACAGCTGCACCTCATAACCTTAGCTAAAGATCACTAGAACGCTGTTTTAGACACACCTATGACTGGGGAGGACTAGAAATTCTATTGCACGTTACAAAAACAGCTTACAGCAAACTGTTATCTAGGTATAATTGAGTTTAAATATTTGCAATAGATGTATTTATGACATCCCCGTTAGGTTAGCAAGATATGGTCTACGTGACAATACAAATTGCATCCGAAGTGGGGCTCCAGAAGCTGACTTATTCCACCCAGTGTGGCACTGTGGCCCAATTTACCTGTATTCGGCGAAAGTGGTGGCAGACTTGGCAACTATGACTAGGGAACAAATCCCTTGCAAACTGCAACTGTGTTTACTCAGACTGGTTAAACTATTCCCACCCGCACACTGCAAGTTTGTGGCAATTGCGCTGTTGCTGACGAAGCGGATGGTAGCCATGTATTGGGGCAAAATGTTAGCACCAAAACCTGCTCAATGGCTGTCAAACATGTCATACTGTAAGGGAAAACTGGGCACTTATGCTGAGGAACTACCGCGGGCATCACGACCAAAAAACATATGGAGCCCACTAACGGCTTACATGCTGTCACTCCCAAGCACGCCATAAAATACTGTCTAGCTAGGACATTGGCTTTGATGATGAGCAGGATGTTTAAGTTCATACAAGTAATCTTTATACCTGCTGACTCTCAAATGTATTGTGCTAATTACCTGTGGTGATTAATCATTCATTGTCTCTTTCTGTTTTAAGTTACAAAAATCATAATAAAAAAAGAAAATGATTAATATTCTAATCATTTTGTGTTCCTCAAGATGGGCTCACAATTCCCATTTGTGGTTTATCTTGGAAGCCTAGGCACTTTGGATTAATGTAGAGGGAGATTTCCGCTTTAAAATACCCCATTATTCAGTGACTATTTTGTTGAGGGATAGAAATAGCGAGATAAGGCACTTTAGGGCATATCAAAGTACAGTCAATTAGGTAAGGACAGACTTGATAATTGAGCTATAGGTCAAGAATAGACATTTTAAAGATTACAAAAATTCAAAAGGTGTGGCAGAGAATTCATAAATGCAAATGCATGAAATCATTGAAGTGAAGGCAACTAGAACAATACAAATTAAGTGCAAAATCAGAATAATTCTAAGTCCCAGGTACGCAGCAAATTCAACAGGAAATCAGCAGCATCCCTAGTGGCACTGGAAAGTCTCTATGAAAGCTCTGGCTCACCCTCAGGATTTGAGGTTTATATACAGTTATCTTGCACAGGAATTCATCGGTTTCGGCAAAATCATCATGGTGTGAGCAAAAGAATTATACTCTCAGCAAATCAGGGCACAGTTCTTATAAAGCATCATACTGCCTTGGCATCTAAACACAATCCAACTACATGAATATTGATTCTGCCCATTCCATGCTAATGCCACCTGGAAATAGAACGACAAGCTAGATGCAAGAATAACACTTTGCTGTTGTGAATGATTGCAATACAGTGAGCTAGCAGAAGGGCCTTATGAAATGCAATATCACTGTGCCCATGTTGGAACGTTTTCTTGGAGAACAGCAAGCACAATGTCAATATAAATAAAGGAAAAACACAATTCTGCTTCACTGTGTGCTTCAGAAATGATGAAAAGTAAACTTGCAGGAGGAGACATTCATTTTGAAACATTTTTTATTATGATGACCAAGATAAATCATTTCTCTTTTACAGAACTGCTTTTTTGTGTGGGAGATACCCTGCTACAATTGTCAGTAAGATGATTCACAAGTGCAGTCATATCTAGTTTATAGTCTTCCTTTGTCTTTGATGCCACAAGTAGATCATTCATATATTGAAAAAAGACTGAGTTGTAGGGCAACTGTAGATTTTCCAAATCTTTCCTTAACATCTGACTATCAATTGAGGGACTATCAGTATACCATACCAAACAAAGACTTTGGGGGTCATTCTAACCCTGGCGGTCCAAGACCGCCAGGGTTTAAAATGACGGGGGCACCGCCAACAGGCTGGCGGTGCCCCGCTGGGCATTCTGACCGCGGCGGTTCGGCCGCGGTCAGAAGTGGAAAACCGGCGGTCTCCCGCCGGTTTTCCGCTGCCCAAATGAATCCTCCATGGCGGCGCAGCAAGCTGCGCCGCCATGGAGGATTCTGACACCCCATACCGCCATCCTGTTCCTGGCGGTTCTCCCGCCAGGAACAGGATGGCGGTATGGGGTGTCGCGAGGCCCCTGGGGGCCCCTGCAGTGCCCATGCCAATGGCCCGTAAGAGGGCCCCAAAAAGAATTTCAAATTTGCGACGGGTGCAACTGCACCCGTCGCACCTTCCCACTTCGCCGGCTCAATTCTGAGCCGGCGTCCTCGTGGGAAGGTAGTTTTACACTGGGCTGGCGGGCGGCCTTTTGGCGGTCGCCCGCCAGCCCAGTGTAAAACACAGAATAGCCGCAGCGGTCTTCCGACCGCGGTGCGGTATTCTGGAGGGGGGAAGTCTGGCGGGCGGTCTCCGCCGCCCGCCAGACTTAGAATCACCCCCTTTATTTTGGAACTGAAATGCAAAAAGAAATTGACTATCCTCATGAAGAGGAATGACAAATGCTTGGCATGTCAGTGACTGTATACCATTCTGCATCTGCAGGAATCTGAAGCGTTATAACTGCAGTATTTGGTAGTAACATGGGATCACTATTTTGTTTCTTTTCTTAAAATCTTGCACTATTCATCATTTATCACTCAATTGACCATTATCGCAGAATTGCAGGGACTACCAAGCATTACCTGCTGAATGTCATATTCTATCATTTGTTCATTAACTGGCTTCATTCTTTCTTGTGCCTATTTTGAAGTTCTGTATTGTTTGATTCTCGTGATGCTGTATTTGACATTAATCCTGACAGGTTGTGCACTTTTTATTAATTTATCTCTTTACCTGTGTAATCCCACACAGAGGCAAGTCTACTTATTAAGAACTGGGAACAACTAAACTCTTGAATCTTGATTTTAAACACTGAGCCCCTCATTATGACTTTGGCGGACGTAAAAGGCCGTCTGTCGAAGTCCCGCAGTCAGGTTACCGCCAGTGCAGTCACTTTCCCGCGGCCCCTATTAAGAGTTTTCTGCTGGGTCAGTGGGTGGAAACAGTGTTTCTGCCCACTGGCTCAGCGTGAAACAGCCCACAAGATTGACGTCGGCTCATAATAAAGCCACAGGCAATATTGTGGTGCAAAGAGTGCACCAGCACCTGTCGAGCTTTTCACTGTCTGCGAGGCAGACAGTGAAAAGTGCAATGGCGCTGGCCATGGGAGCCACTGCACAGCCCATGCCAGGTAATCGCCGGCGGAGAAGGGACTCGTAATCCCCAGGGCAGCGCTGCCCTAGTTGATTAGGACTGCCAGCACCGCCAGCCCCTCCAGTGAAGGAGAAGTGGCGGAGCTGGCGGTCCAACCGTGACGCAACCACCATGGTCATAATGTGGCTGTCATACCGACACACTGGCAGAGGTCCGACCACCATTGCTGCCCTGGCGGTCCTAAGACCGACAGGGTTATAATGAGGCCATCAGTCTTAGAACCTCATTATGACATTGGCGGTAAATCCCACTTACCGCCACAGCAGATATCCGTTCACCATATTATGACACACACACACCAATCCGTCACTATTCAGCCACATACACAATTCTGCCAGCCCAAATGTCAGTGATAAACTGGCTGTATCAAAACCTACACCTTTACGCCAAAAGAACTATGCCCATCACATTATGACTCACGAATCACCCCTGCGGACATTCAATGGCAGTAAACCATTGGCGGTACATACCGCTGCGCTCAAAATACACACACACACAAACAAAACAACACCACACTGGATAATTCAAACAACACACACCACACCCACACCACTTTAAAACACGCACCTACATTACCCACAACCCCTTACGACTACAAAGCATTGGCACAAGACAGACACCACGACCACAGACAAAACCAGAGCCACACACTACCTACACCTATTCACCACCCACGCACCCCACATCACACACCCCAACACATCACCCTACACACCCTCACCTACACAACTCACACAACACCCATGGCACCACAAAGACACCCCCGATTCTCAGAGGAGGAGCTAAGGGTCAAGGTGGAGGAAATCATCAGGGTAGAGTCACAGCTATATGGAGCACAGGTGCAGCAGATATCAATAGCTAGGAAGATGGAGCTATGGCAGAGAATCGTGGACAAGGTTAATGCCGGGGGACAGCACCCTAGAACCAGGGATGACATCAGGAAGAGGTGGAACAACCTACGGGGGAAGTTATGTTCTATAGCAGCAGGACACCAGCTCGCTGTACAGAGGAATGGCGGTGGACCCCCATCTCCTCCCCCACAAGTAACAACATGGGAGGAGCAAGTCTTGGCAATCATGCATCCTGAGGGCCTGGCCAGAGTAGGAGGAGGACTGGACTCTGGTAAGTCAACTCTATACTACTACTACCCCCCCTCCCTGCATGCCATCACATACCCCCAACCTCACCCTCACACCCATCACCCATCACACCACCACTTCCCACACAAGCCAAGCCCTGCATGCTCTACTAATGCATGGACACTACTCACAGCCCTGCATGGACACCTATCACTAAAGCATGCACACTAGAGGGAATCAGCTATCCCACCACATACCAGCATACACAAGTAAAAACTGCCGGGGCAAATACAACAAAAGAGGGCAAGCCATGGATGCACATTATGTCAGACACAGAAACAATAACACAGCATTTACATCCCCCACAGGTACCCCAGCCAATGTCAGCGGAGAGGAGTTGCCAGCAATATCCTTTCCCCCAACAGAAGAGGCCCACAATGATGACAGCAACTCTGATCTTCAGGATCTGGATGACCTTCCTGGCCCATCAGGGACCTCTGGGCATCCGGTTACCCAGGCCCAGTCACACACCACCACAGAGCCTCCCCCATCAGGAAACACCACCACAGCACCCACCCAGCGTACCCACAACTCTGTCCCCAGGACACGTCAATCAGCAGTGCGTCCACCTCTACAGGGACCCCAGGCCACACCTCATACCCAAGACAATCAGGGACCTGGGGTCAGAGGCGGTGGGCCCACAGTTCATGGGACCGAGGCACAGGCCAACAGGGACACTGAGAGGACTGTTGTGTGCCAGAGGGAGGACAGGCTGAGGGAACCGACTCTCCAGGAGGCACTTGCAGAGATCCTGGGAGCATATCTACATTCCCAGGACACAATAGGCCAGATCCTGGACAATGTGCAGGAGAACAGGCGGCTGCAGGAGGGACAGTACCAGGGGATTAGGGAGGACTAGCAGGGCATCAACAACACCCTGGTCTCCAAACAGGGGTGCTGGCAGACATGGCCAATATTATGAGGGAGGCAGTCACACAACAGCGGGCCCCTGCCACTAGCCAGACATCTGAACTGCCTTCCACCTCTGCTGCCGCTAGTGGACAGGAGGCCCCGCCACAGGACTCACAGGCCACCAGCACCCCTCCCCCTGCAGAAGGAGAACCACCCCGCAAACGTTCCCTGCGATCCAGACTAAAGCCAGAGACTATTGCCAAGACCCCGCCAGGAAATGAGACTCTCCTGATTGTCACCCTTGTGTCCCACTCTGTCACCCTGTCCACCTTGAACTGCCATTGCACCCCTTCCTATGTCCCCTTGGACAATGCATCTGTGCTACAAATAGACTGGAACAATACCCTGAACTTTCCTCCATTATCACCCCAGTCCATTGCACGTGCCCCTCTTTTACTTAGCACTTCAACTTGGAAAAAATAGACATATGGAGTATGTTAAATCTTTCAAATATGTATTCATTTAACCAGGTTCAAACAATGCAATTCAACTGTACAGTAAATGTTAATGACCTGTAGCTGGCTGCAGTGTTAAGACCAGGAACTATTGTGAGGCACCAACATCTGTAAAATGAATTGCCAAAGGGTACAGTAAGTGGGCATAGAGGTGGGAAATAACAGCATGCCAGTGCCACAGATATAACAAATAATTACAATGAAATGTGGAGTAACACTGTCTTACCTTTGTCATGGGAGGTACTGTCTGATGACTGCTGTTCTGTTGACCTCATCCTCTGCCTCCTCATCCTCACTGTCCACAGGGTCCACTTCTGTCACACGGGCATCTCCAGCCTCCTCCTCCTGCAGATAAGGCAAATGGCGTCTCAGGGGAAGGTTGTTCAGCATGCAGCATGCCACTATTATTTGGCAGACCTTCTTGGGTGAGTAGCGCAAGGATCCACCTGTTAGATGGAGGCACAAGACCCTGGCCTTCAGGAGGCCAAAAGTACGTTCTATAATCCTTCTGGTTTGCCCATGTGCCTCATTGTAACGTTCTTCTGCCCTTGTCCTGGCATTCCTCACAGGGGTCAGCAGCCAAGATAGGTTGGGTTAACCAGAGTCACCTGCAAATAATGAGGGACAACATTTAGCCACACATTATCCCATATGGCCCACACCATACACCAACATATACTGGATGGGGACCGGGCTCACCTATGAGCCACACCCTGTGCCTCTGTAGTTGGCCCATCACATTTGGAATGCTGCTATTCCTCAGGACAAAGGCATCATGCACCGAACAAGGATCCTTAGCACTTGTGTCGGAGATGTACTGGTCCGCCAAGCACACGATCTGTACATTCATAGAGTGGAAGCTCTTACGATTTCTGTACACCTGTTCATTTTGACGGGGGGGCACAAATGCAAATGCAAATGCAATCGCCCCTATTATGTTGGGGATATGTGCCATTGCATAGAACTCGGCCTTCACTGTGGCCAAATCTTCCACCTGGGGAAATACAATGTAGCTGCACATGTGTTTAATCAGGGCAGCCAACACTCTTGTCAGCACAATTGAGAACATTGGCTGTGACATTCCAGCTGCCACGCCCACTGTCACTTGGAAAGAACCAGTTGCCAGGAAATGGAGCACAGACAGAACTTGCACAAGAGGGGGATCCCAGTGGGGTGACGGATATCAGATATCAGGTCAGGCTCCAATTGGGCACACAGCTCTGTGATTGTGGCCCTGACCAGGGAGGATATTGTGCCTGTCCTCCAGTGTTGCCAAGTCCACCAGGGGTCTGTACACGGGGATATGTATCCGTCTCCTGTTCATCCACAGCGGTAGCAGTCTATGGGGCAAAAGAGTGAGGAGCAGGTCATAAACGGAACAATCGGGCTACAACAGAACATTGCATGCTGTTAATTTGTAATGGGTCAAAGTGAATTGTCCACTATGTCCAGCAATTATCCAGGGCTTGCCCCTCTACCCCTGAAATGGCGTCCGCCTGTCCTGTGTGGAGGAACAGGTGGAAGTGAGGCAATTCTGCTGAAGTTTGGTGCCGTTGCGGGAGGCGATCGGGAACCGCGGTGCAACTCCTCATTGGGTAACAGTGGGCCCTATGGCTTACAGTGGCCGATGGTGATCGACGCCGGCGGTGACAATATGCACCGCCGCGGATGTGACCGCCATTTTCTATCTGATTCCTCACTTGCTACCTGACCTTCAACAGGAGAGGACCTACACTGCATGTGCTGCTGTGGCCTGTGTCTGGAACATACCATGGCCCTGTTGTGTAGCCATTTTAGTTATAGGCTTCATGCACATTATTTTAGCATACTCAGCTTGGCTTTATTATTGTTATAGCGGTCACTTTTACGGTCTTGTTTATTTTCTTCTATCTGACTGTATTTGCCCAGGCCAGCACCAGAGTATCTCTGTATCATTACATATAATGACACCTTGGTACTATATACGGAGATGTCAGTGGTATTGAGGATTTCCTCCTCAGCTAAGTAGGATATCCTATCTGATGCTGGAGGTTGTTCGAGCTTGAACTATAAAAGGAGAATCCCTAGTTGGTGTGCCTTCCCTGGACAAATTGAACATTTACTATGGCGAATCCACAGCAGGTGGCAATTGCTGTTAATATGAGACAACCCCTGACTGCGCACTTACTGGCAAACGACATTACGGCCCAGGGGGGTCCAGTTACATTTGTTGTTGGTGCAGATGCAGCTTATAGAACAGAACTTTTCTATTCTTGGGTCACATTTCCAGCAGTTGATGGGAACACAAATAGACTTCATCACTACACACTTGCAAACGCACCTGGACAATACAGGGCCTATGCATATTTAGAGATACCTCTATCATATCAAGAACATAATAATTGGCTTGATGGCGCCCTACCTCACACAATGTTACCAGTTAGGTTAGGTCCTCTGAGTAATGATGGTCCTACCTGGCCTTTATTGGCCACCTATACACCTCATCCTGCAGTAGCGAACTTAGCAGTAGCTGAAGTCCGCCGTTTATATACTGAACCGACGGCAATGTTGAGACGATTAGTCCAGTTTGTAATGCAAACTTTGAATACAAACCCAGCACGTGCTGCTTCAGCGCAACCACATGCAGTGACACCAGGTATTAATCCAGCAACTGTGCATTCGATCATGGGTAGAGTACCCTCCAAATGAGAGGAAACTCTGTTCTGGTTAGCTAAAAAAATAAATGCTCTGGAAGCAGTATTCCCCCATACGGGACCTCAGGATAAACATAGAATTTTAACAATGTGCTTGCTATTCAGGATGGTCCCTACAGTGGATAACTGTAATACATAGGGCACAGTGTTTGCAGCGCTCTACACTACCGCACACAGGAGACCGACACTTACCAACTTACCGGAAGTGTTAAAACAAATTCAAGATGAATATGAGGCTACCCCGGCTCTAGATTTGGGGATGCAATTAATGGGCAACTTCGCCGCAGTATCCTCAATCATTTTAAGCAATCTTAAAGCGGAAGCAGTCGCACTAGCAGTGCGCATGCGTCTCCGGGACGTTCCTCAACAGGATCAAGAATGTGAGCTGCCAAAGATTATCGCAGCGACCTATTCAAGTATTGGTCGAGATAGTCTAGGGGCCAGACCAACTAAACCACAGTTTCAGGATAAATCTAATAAGGATTTTTCCAAGCAAGAACCTGAGGGTAATAAGAAACGCTGGGATAAAAAACAACAAACGCCTAAAAAAGAGAGGGGAGAATCTCCCCGTACGGATACCCCACAGAATAGATATAATCTCAGAAATAGGGATAATATAAAAACGCCTGATAGATATCAATATACTGATACACGCCAAACTTGTTCCTTTCAGGACTCAACGGAAAAATGAAATGAGAGAGGTGGGTGATCAGAGCGAAGAACAGAGTACGAGAAACTGAGACAGGAATCACAATGCTCATCGGAGGTTTCTGTTAAAAAGGAAGAGAAACCTCCCCAACAAAAACCCCAATTCAAAAAGAAAAAGGTGGCAGCAGTCGCAGTTCGGCATGCCACTCAAGAAGAGGGTCCTCTTGAAGAACAGGAAGTGGGCATTAGCACTGATAGACAGCGCGGCAGAGGTCACAATAGTTCACCTGAGTTTTCTAGAACATCTGGAGGTGAAAGCAACTGATGACTTTCTACAGGTAGAGACTGCGGACATGCGTGTCTCCACACCTGATAGGGTGTATAAAGTAGCGCTGCAGTTAGAAGGAGACATTGAACGCACAATAGATGCAATCTTTTGGGATCACGTAGTAAATATATATGATATTTTATTGGCCGAACAGGATTGGCCACCAGAATTTGTCCGTACCTGCCCATATGGGGATGTTATTAAACCTTCTTTCTCGCCCCTTGTTCCGGAGAAACTCGCAGAATCCAACGCCATTGATTGGGCATTGGCGCAGGCACCCGCATTATATCGCAAACATGTAGGAAGGGACAAAGATTCCCCCTACCATGTAATTCCTATTAAAAATCAACCCGAACCACAACCTCAGTATCCAATAAAACATGATTCTAAAGCACCTTTGAGATAAATACTCACACAACTAGAGTACCAGGGCGTAATTGAACCCTGTGTATCCCGGATGAATAATCCTTTATTACTGATAGGTAAACAAGGACCATTCATACAGAATAGCCTTAGACTACAGAGATTTAAACTGTCATACACACACATATTTTATACAAAACTCACATAGCACAGCACTGATGAACAATATAGTGCAGAAAAAATACAAAACAACACTGGGCATTTCAAATGGATTTTTCTGCCAGAATATAGCGCCTGAGAGTAGAGACTTAACAAGTTTCAGCGCACTAGCTTCTCAGAAAGAAGTTCTGTCATTTACCTCAGGGATACAAGAACAGTCCAGGACTGTTTGCATCTCGTGTGACTGCAATTTTGCACAACATTGATCCTGAAGCATTGTCCTATGCAGATGATATCCATCTTACGGATGATGAATTACTACAAGATGGGTAGCCCGCATTGTTGTCAGATTTGCTGAATTTGGCTACAAATTCAACTTTAAAAAAACAATAATTGCCTTCCTCAGCGTCCTATTTTTGGGATATGAACTATCGAGTGAAGGAAAGAGCCTAGCACCACAATTCTTAGAAAAATGCGCACAATTACAACCTCCAAATATAATTTAAAAACTCCAATCTCTATAGGCTTTCCCACATTTTGGCAGAACCTGCATTCCAGATTATGCTTCACGCATAAAACCTTTATATGACTTAATACGTTCTGATTTTTCAAGTAAATTTTGGACAATTGAACACACACACATTCTCAGAGATCTGCAGACAGACATGCTTGCAGCACAACATCTACACACAAGGGACAACAAAACACACTTGGTCATCAGAGTAATTGCTGGTGCCATAGGTTTCACGTATGTGACATTTAATGAGGGTGAGACATTCCCGATTGCATACAAATCACACTTGTACTCAGCAGCAGAACAACGCTTTGCTCCCACTGAGAAAATTCTCACTGCTGTGCAGATGGCTGTCATTAAAGAAGGACCTCTAGCCCAGGGCAAACGCATAATTGTTGTTTCCCCAATTCCAGCCCTAGAGGCTGTCACAAAAGCTAGTGTTCCAAACGCTAAAGCATTACATCTACGTTGGATACAGTGGGCTACGTCTTTGACAGCCACTGATGTAGACTACATTTTTGACCCAAAGTTACAAACTCAAGAATTTTTGCAGTACGAACTAGAATAGCCAGTTCCAGCAAACACATTGCTTATCGAACAATATCATAGAGTTATGTCCACCGATGGCTCTGCACAACCTGCAATTGGCACAAAGCAGCAATATTCTGCTGCTTGCACAGTCGTAAGCAGCTATATGGAGGACAATACATTTTGTCCCCTACATACATTTACGCAAACCCGAGGGGATTGCACAGCCCAATTGGCAGAGCTAAAAGCTCTGTTCATGGCACTGGAACATACGGATCCTGCGCAGCCAACGCTGATTGTTTGTGATTCCTACTATTGCGTCCAGTCCTTCAATGAATACCTGCATTACTGGCGCCAGAATGGGTTCAGAGATACTAAAGGCAACACCATTAAACACAGACGTCTGTGGGAGAAAGTAGCGGATCTGAAGGAAACGCTACCAAATGTCCATGTTGTACATACACTTGGACACCAGCGCGTTGGAATAGACGTGGCTGGAAACACACTGGCTGATAAAGCCGCAAAGTTGAAGTTTCATGTCTTCTGTTGCGGCCTGAGAAGTATTACGAAGGCTTGTCATTACCGCTGCCAAAACGTTCCATAAAACAGTACGGGGACGATGAGGAGTTGATAACAGATGGTGCAGACTCCAAAGATATGGCTGTTCCTTTTCAAATAAAACCCAATATGACGTGGTGATTGATGTCATTGATGGCTGAAGACGAATAAATATTTTGGAAATTGGCTCTAAAGAAATAATTGCAAGAAGTGAATTATATACATCTGACTTGATAGGTGCTACCACTATAGAGAGATTTCCAGTCCTGATGATAACCCACTGCTGATTGATATCAGAATAAAGGGTTGAAACGTCAACATAAATTGTGTGTGGATTAATGTTTTATAATTCAGTGACTTCAAGACTACTGGATTGAAGAAGCCTATTGGAAGCTCACGCCTAATTTTTAACCACATTTTCTGTATATATTATACATAACACTGGCACTTTTTTGCATCACAATATTCACTTTCATTGTGTTTTTATGGTTAGGAGCACCTATGACTTACTAATAATAATTATAAGGAATCTGTGATAAAATTATGGAATTGAAATGGATGATTCAACAAAGAAATAAAATATGAATAAATTTAAGGATACCGGACTGAACATATGTGGTTCCTTTATCTACGAAATTTAATTTGCTGTGGAAGTCAAGGAATACACTTCCCCCTGTTTGGACCATATTGTTCTTAAAAGCTGCAAAGTTAGTAGTTGCTACGGCTACTGTTGCTGCAGTTACCCGCTCAGAAGCGAAACCGGATGCAGACATATGGGCTGCCATGAAAGCTACGGCTGATGGTACGCCATATCCAAAAGCATTTCCTGCTAAATATTCCTACCGAATGGGAGGTTGCCTAAACGCTGAAGTTAAAATACCAGGCGTAGGGGTTCGAGATATTCCCAACAAAGACATAAGACTAGAATTGATTAAAGCAGCACATGAAGGGGTGGCATCTGCCCATGCTGGTGTGGCGGCTACGAAATCTATCTTACGAGTCCGCTATTGGTGACCAGGCCTCTACAAAGAGACCAAGCAGTACGTCCTTTGTTGTGACATCTGCCAACAAATTAAAGTTTCCACGCTTAGCGTCCACCGCAGACACCCCTCCTAATTTTTAACAAACCTTTACAATGTGTGTACTTGGACCACCGCGGTCTCCTAACACAGGACAGTGCATACAAATACATCTTAGTCGCTGTTTACTCTTGCTCCAGATTTGTATGGGTGTGGCCACAACGCTTGGCTGACGCTCGGACTGTTATTAATGATTTGCGACTCTTTATCGGTACATATGCAGTTGTGGCTTTCCACTCGGACCAGCGCCCTGCTTTTGCCTCAAGGGCTTTCAGGGACGCCATGGCTTAGTTGGGGGTCCAACTCCAGTACTCGTCTCCATTTCATCTCGAGGGAAATAGTGTCCTGGAGCAATTAAACCAAGATTTAAAGCAATCCTTAACAGCTAGAGTCTTAGGCACAGGTCGTAGTTGGCTTAATCACCTGTATGGGGTCCAGAGAGCACTTAACAATCTGCCTAGAAGGTCCCTGGGGGGTCGTACTTCATATGAGTGCCTGTTCGGAACTCAAATGTATGTTCCAGATCTTGATGGTCCTGGCGTGGAGGCGACAGAAACTCCTTCTGACATAAATGAACGTGTCACTGTCTTACAGGAATTACAACAGTTCTGTGACAACAACTCTTCTGCCAGTGCTGCCTCCACGGGAATTATGGATTTACCTGTAATGCCTACCGGCTGGATTCCTAGAATGGGGAATCTAGTACGTGAAAGGGTTGCTGTGAAAAAGGAATTTGGCGATTCTTATTGTGCACCAGTCCCAGTCTTGGGAATACACGGTACCAGAACTGTCATTCTACCACCGTTGGCAGGTGCCAAAGAAAATCGCTTTGTCTCTATCGACAATGTCAAACTACACCATGTGGCCGATCCTGCACAGCCGACCAAAAGGAACAGCCAGTAGTTCCTGAATCCCTCTCACTACTGGTCAAGACGTTCCTCTACAAGTTGTAAGCATTAACATTGATACCTCTCCGAGCTTGGGGAGGGTGGAGAATGATCTTGCATTGGTTCCACTAACAAGTAATATAGAAATAAATGATCAATTTGATACTACTTCAACACAGACGTATGGTGCTATTTACTCGGTGCCACCACGGGAAACACCGACTGCACCAATGAACACGGCTCAAGTTTTTGTACGACTTGCCTCTGGATATTTTGCCGACATCCATGATGACATCTCAGACTCATTCGCCTATTCAACTCTAGAGCTGTCAAAAACACGTAAGCTGATAAACTGGCTTAAAGTAACTTATTTTGTTCTTCCATGAAACTATTTGTGGCTTTCCTAGCCTTCCTGCTTTGGATTGGGTTTGTCATCACTTTCTTTTTATTAATACATGGTCATTTCCTTCCTGAAAGATCAACAGTTGAACTGGTGGATGAGGTTCTGAAACCGCATTATTCTTCCCACAAGGTCCGCAGAGACTTGTTCTTTGTGAACATCTGTGCTATTCCAATTCCTGATGGGATTGTTTGGGATAAAGTAATATTTGATATATACCACCCTACAGAGGTCATTCAAATACCATATGTATTCAAACTTTCATTGAATTATATAATAATACCTGGCATTGTTTCTGATGATAGGGATGTGAGAACAGTTGATGACTGAATTGCAATATTATACCGTATTTGAAAATGAAGATGTTTATCAATCTAAAGAAAATTATTGTGATATGTTTTGTTCTAATTAATATGGGCACACCACGGAATGCCGCCTTGGCTGAGGCTCAGGCTATGGAACACCAATGCTCCTTGGTCCTTCTCGGCGATGCCATTCCAACTTTAACAACTGCCGAAGTGGAAGATTTCCTGTCCTCTATTGTCCCAGAATCGATAGGGAACTCAAAAAATAACTTTGACTTTTGAAATTCGGTCTTTTTATGCCACATGTTAACAGTCTTAAATTGTCCTTTTAAATGCTCATGTGTCCTTTTTACTTGTCATAATTGACATCTTTACATACATATTAAAGAGAGTTTTAGTAGCTTCTATAAATATTTAGGCTTTGAACCACCTTCAACCGTCAAGGGGAGGGTTTTGTGTAGCCATTTTAGTTATAGGCGTCATGCACGTTATTTTAGCATACTAGGCCTGCCGCTGTGCACTTTCACCTAGATATGTTTTATTCAGCTTGGCTTTATTATTGTTATAGCAATCACTTTTATGGTCTTGTTTTATTTTCTTCTATCTGACCTTTTTTGCCTAGGCCAGCACTTTGTTCTCAAACAAGACATTCTTGCTCACTCTGTGCTTCTTCCAAGGCTATAGAAAGATAGGTTGCCGGTGAACTTGGTATAAGTTTAGTCTCTGACATTCGTAGAAAACACACATTCTTACGGAGGGACATTTTCTCAGAACATCAGCTGTGTTGTTATAAAAACACTTCCCTGTCCCTTACACGTTAGTGGGAGAATCCAGCCAGAGAACGACGACTGTATGCTAATTGCTGAATGCTTCGCTACAGATGCTAATGCAGAATTCAGGCCTTTGGTCAGGTATGGGGGATGATGTCTTCCCAGGGGAACATGTAGGGCAGATTTAGAGCTTAACACGCTGTGCTCTATTATAGTCTAGGTAGGAATTAGTCTATTGACTCTAGTGACAATATGGTAGCGTTATTTTTATGCTTTACTCTCTTCTTCACCATTCTAATCCTATTATGTTGTTTCATCCTGGTTATTGCAGCTCACGCTTTGCTAAATAAGATGCAGTCACTTCATAAAAAATTTCTTGAAACATACACTTCCTCTGTTTGTCATTATGTATATGAGACTAATGTAACTCAGAGAAACGGATGTGACCTAAGTGACCACGGCTTCCCTGAGAAACCATTTATGTCATGCGCTCGGCTGCCCAATCACCCCTGCCCTTGGGTAGAGATGAGGCACTGCTAGTTAGCCAGAGCAAAACCCAAATTGGAGTGACAGGTATCACCTGCAGTGGGTCGGACTCAGCCTCCCACACTGCGGGCGATTTTGCCACTCAAAACCCAGTTGTCTCATTAGAATAATGAGAGCCTACGCAAGAGCCCGTGTGACTGGAGAAAGGGCCACTGTCTTCACTTAGGCGGAGTTGGAGAGACTGGTAGATGGGGGTCCTACCCCAGTACGGACTGCTGTATGGACCTCCAGAACAACAGGTGAGTACACTGTGGGCATGATGCATGTGGCATGAATGCATGGGGTGGTGTGTGTGAAGGCCTCATGTAAGGGGGGGTGGGTGGATGTCCTCTGGGTGGCGTATTGGTTGTGTGCTGGGCCATGTGTGTGCAAATGGTGATGTGAAGGGGTATGGTGGGTCATAAGGCAGGACTGTCTGACTAATACTATTTTCCTGTGTGTATTGCCTCTGCAGGTCAGTGCCCATCAAAAGAATGATATATGGCATGCCATCGCCAAGGATGTGCAGACCCTGGGGGTCTACGGCAGGCAGAGCACCCACTGTCGGAAACGGTGGGAGGACCTGAGTTGCTGGGCATGGAAGATGGTGGAGGCCCAGCTGGGAATGGCCTCCCAATGAGGAAGGGGTGCCCGTCGAACCCTGACCCCCCAGATGGCGTGCATACTAGCGATGGCCTATCCTGAGCTGGATGGACGCTTCGGGGCATCACAGCAGCCACAAGGGAGTAAGTACAGTGCCCATCATTACTACTAACACCTGGTGGGGAGGTATCCGGGTGGTGGATGTGTGTCAGTGGGTGCCCCTAGGCCAGACCTGACATTGCAGCGTAGGTCCCCTGGTGGCTAGGGTGCAGAAGGGCAAATTTAGCTACCTAGCTCGTAGGCATCCACTACTGGTCAGGGCTGCGTGGGTCCTAGGTGTGCTGCATTTGGCGGAGTGTGTCCCACCCTATGCCTTAGTGGCTAGCAATATTCCTGGTAGTGCAATGCATAGTGTGTAGGGCTGTTCCCTGTGTGTGAGAGTGCTGTGTACGCCAACGGTGGTGTTGGTGCAGCCATTGACAAAGTGTATCCTTTGTCTCTTCCCCCACTTCTTGTTTTGTCACCCTGTCCTTATGTGCATTAGCATCATCTGGAGGAGGAGCAGGGGCACCGGCGACGGAGGGAGCTGCATCCCACAAGACTCAGGAGGCAGAGTCCATTGATGCTGAGGGCACCAGTGGTACGGAGGGCGAGGGGAGCACCACTGCGGAGACTGGAAGGGGCAGTTCAGACACCTCCTCCAATGGAAGCTCCCTGGTGGTAGCAGACACGTCTTTGACCACCCCAGCTACAGGTACAGCCGCCACCCCGTACCAGCACCGCCCTCCCAGCAGCCCCTCATTGAGTTGCCCGTGCCCGCTCACCCAGGAGGGTGGGCATCTCCTTTGCCCTAGGCACCTCAGGCCCTCCCCCAGTGAGCCCTGCTGCCCTGAGTGAGGAGGCTAGTGACCTCCTGAGATCCATCTCTGTAGGGCAGTCAACCATTGGGATTACCATCCAGGGGCTGGCAGCCCAGATGCAACAGACTAATGCATTCCTAGAGGGCATTCACAAAGGCTTGGCGGCCCAACAGAGATCAATCCTGGCTCTGGCCTCCTCTCTGATGGCAGCCATTGTTCCTGGTTCCACCCTCCAACTTCCTATTCCCAATCCCATTCTCCTCAACCCCAACTATCTCAAGCACACAGGCAGCCGAGCAGGCAAACAAGACAACACACAAGAGTGGTTCAGGCAAACACAAGCACCACACTTCATCCCACAGGCACTCACACAAACACCATCCAGATGCAGACATACCAATATGCACAATTTCCACTGTGTCCCCTCCTCCTCCTCCACCTCCTTCCCAGTTCCGTCTACACTCACACCTGCATTCACTACATCATCATCAACTACCAGCATCACCACCACACCTAGCAGAACACACTTGACCTCTTCCCTACCCCCCGTCCTGCACATCTGGCCAGGGTGGCAAAAACCCAGCCAAGCATCTCAGCCACCCAGTCGATGGGCCCAGTCGTAACCACACCCACTCGTGGTGGGAAAGGATCCAGGGCACATGTCCTGAAGGTTAAGGAGCCTGCACCAGGCAGCCTCAAGGAAAAGGAGCCTGCCCCAGCTGCTGCCAGGAAGACTAAGGAGCCTTCCCCAGCTGCTGCCAGGAAGACTAAGGAGCCTGCCCCAGCTGCTGGCAGGAAGACTAAGGAGCCTGCCCCAGCTGCCAGGAAGACCAAGGAGCCAGCACCATCAGGCAGAAAGGGCAAGGGGTCTGAGGCAGGAACTGTGACGGAACCCCCACCACCAACCATGGTTGTACAGCTGTCCGAGGCTGCAGGGGAAGGGCAGGAGCCTCCCCCCACCAGCAGCACCGCCACCTCCAGTGGGCAGCTGTCCGAGGCTGCAGGGGATGGACAGGAGCCTCCCCCCACCAGCAGCACCAGCACCGCCATCTCCAGTGAGCAGCCGTCACTGCCGGCGGACGGTATGTAATCCTGCCTCCATGGGCTTCTGTGCGTGCTGCCTCCTGCAAGTCCAGTGAGTATGACACCCACCTGAGAGACTGTGACCTTGCACTCCCCAGGATCAAGAGCACAGGGTACGATGCCCCCTCCAGAACCAGTGGGTAAGCCACCCACCTACCCCAGCCTCCACAGGATCAGGAGCACAGGGCACGATGCCCCCTCCAGAACATGTGGGCAAATCACCCACTTGAGAGACTGTTGCCTTGCACTCCCCAGGACCAAGCACAGGGCATGTTGCCCCCTCCAGAGCATGTGGGCAAATCATCCACTTGAGAGACTGTGGCCTTCCACTCCCCAGGACCAAGCACAGAACATGTTGCCCTCTCCAGAGCATGTGGGCTAATCACCCACTTGAGAGACTGTGGTCTTGCACTCCCCAGGACCAAGCACAGGACATGTTGCCCCCTCCAGAGCATGTAGGCAAATCACCCACTTGAGAGACTATGGCCTTGCACTCCCCAGGACCATGCACAGGGCATGTTGCCCCTTCCAGAACCAGTGGTCTTGTTTCATCTCCCGGCTGAGGCCCCCCCCCAGCCCGTCCTCCTGAGGTGCCTGCCTATTAGCCAACTGATGCCCCTGCAGTGTTCTCTCCATGTTGATGCAGGTGACAAGTGGGGCCTTGGACTTTGGCCTGTGGCCATGTGGCCCACGCAAACTGAGGACTGGGCAGTGTCCCTTGAACTGTACATTTGTAAATATCTGTTACATTGCCTAAATTATTCTTTATACTGTGTTGATCTTATTACACTCACTTTAGTAAATTTGGTTTGTCCTTGCATTATTCAGCCGATTTAGGGGGAATGACTTGTTTTCTTGTGCATCTAGTTGTGTGTATGGGGTGTGTATGTTGGGTGTGTGTGGTGCGTGTGTGTGTCACTGTTGTTTTCCTCCCTCTCTCCTTCCCTCCCTTGTGTGCTAGGCGGCTGTACTCACCGTCGTCGTCTTCCTGTCGTTAGTGTTCCTGGTGGAGCAGCACATAGAAGACCATGGGGAGGACATGCAGCTCGGGCTCCATGGCGGCGTGGTTGTTCCCTGAGTCTCCAATGGTGAGTCCTTTCACTTCTGTGCAGTGTTTCTGCCAGCCTTTTGATGTCGTTGGTACCGCCCCGGAAAAGGTGGCGGATTGGTATGTCTTAATATGGTGGGCTGAACATTGATTTCCGCTTCGCTGTAGGCTGCTACCGCCGTGGTGCCTGTTGTTTCCGCCCTGGCAATCAGTGTGGTAAAGTGGCTGTCTTTTGGAGACCTATCCGCCATGGTCATAATCTGGTGGTAATTACCGCCAGCCTGTTGGCGGTACTACGGCCACTTTTACACCAATCGCCAAGGTTGTAATGAGGGCCTTAATCTTGAATTTCGATTGCAACACCATCCGGTGTGGAATAAATCGTACAGTTAATTTTGTAAAGCAAGTTTCCACCTCATATTTCAACAGGACTTGAATCACATACAATTAACTGATGATTGTTCTCAATTGATTTATTTTAACTGGAAAATCTGATTTAACTTGGTTAACAATCTGTTTATTGGTAATGCCTACAACTTCGACTTCTCTTCCAGAGAAGGGTATGTTTAGAACCTCCAGAGATCTAACCGTAGAGCAGCATCTATGAGGAATGATTCGGAGTGGCCATTCACCATACCATCTACATTAAGGCCACAGTGGTCGAGCTCTAGGATTGCACCAAGCATGCAAGTCTCCTCCCCATCCTCAGGCACCATCATAAGTTACTAATTTCTGATGAAGACAGGGAAAATCATTATCCAGAATTAATGGATTTTGCTGGTACCCTGAACTGCAAGTGAATGCATTTTTAATGCTTTGCTGCATCACTGAAGCTATAGGCATATTCACACGAACTGCTCTTCATTTTGCACATTCTGCACAGGGGCTGGTTGGACAGGGGCAACTGACTGGGTCTCCATCTGATATGGGTTTTGCTGTAGATAGGGAACAAAATCATTCCGGATTCTGCCTGCACTCATGCTTCAAGTGGCTGCTTTTACAGCAGAAATGACAAGCAGTGCTCTTCTTCAGAAAATTAATATTTACATTTACTCCAGAATTATTCACAGCTCTTCTGCCAGAACCCCGCATTTGCACCATCTCACTTTCCATTTGCAATCCGTGCATGGGGTATGCTCCCCTCTTTCCAGAATTACCAGACATCACAAAATCCAAATCAGAACTCATCACCTGAATGTTGCCACTTGTCTGAGCAATGATCAATTATCTTTAATCTTCTTCTGTTTCACATCAACACAATCACTACAATACTTCGGTATCTCATGAAGTCCCTCAGTCTGCCAACATAGCACACTTTGCTGAATATGCAAACTATGCTCAGGACGCAAACCCAAAATCAAAGCTTATACCAAACCACTAGTACCTCCATTCTCAGACTCTTTAACTCTGCTGTGCTTTTCATAAATCTGCATAAGCCTTTCCTAGTAAGCATGCACCAACTCTTTCGGCTCTTTTGTAGCTCTCACAATCTTTACCCCATCACTTCCTTCTCCGGCACCTTCTTCTTCATACTTTAAACAGTAGAACAGTGATAACACTACACAAAAAGATGCCACACCAGGTTAGAAAAATAAAGTTTAAATTAACAAGACCAAAATGACAAAAATCCAGTCAGTCAATGGTGAGTTATGATTTTTAAAAGACTAAACTGTAAAATAATGCCTAAAAGCTGAAAGCACCAACTGCGGCTATTTGGTCGAGCTGCACCGGGTCAAAGTCAAACAATCAATCCGACTGTGATGGAGTGCGGGTCGGATAAAGTCCCAGTTTAGCCTTACTTAAGCCTTGCTTAGTTTTACCTTCTCAAGATTTGTGCCAAGAGTCCCATTGAAATCGCAGAGGTGCGCATGGAGCAGGGAAAGCATCACAGGTGGTGGTCTGAGGAGAGGCGAAGAGCAGACCAGGCGTCGCGAATGGGCGGGCTGGAGCTTCGGGGTGGCGGTCCTCCACAGACTATCGATGTGTGATGTGTGAAAAGATAGGCTGGCGATGGCTTGCACAGAACTTTGGTGCAAACGGGCCCGTTGGTAGTTACGAAGAACCCAAAAGCTTGACTTAGGAGCCAGCTGAACAACACCAAGGGTTGAGGATCTGAGGAGCACCACTCGGGCTTAGGAACTCACTGTAGTCGGGTCTAAGAGCTGGTTGGGGACACTTTTATGTCCATGAGCCTCAAATCAGAAAACCAGCAGATTAGCCCTTTGAGTCACTTAGGGTCTTGAGTTCAAGATGAAGTTGCAGATCAGGTTCTTCTTCCGCAGGCAGCAAATCAGCAAAGCAGGGCAGCAGTTCCTTTAGAGCAGCGGTCCAGCAGAGTGGCAGTCCTTGTAGTAGCACTGCAGTCCTTCTTCCTGGCAGAGTATAAACAGGTCCAGAAGTGTACTGAAGAGTTGACATCTGAGGTCCTTCTTTTATATGCAGTTGTGCATTTGAAGTGGGAAGAAGCTTCTAGAGGCATGCCTTTGAAGTGCACAGATGCCCAGCCTTCCTGGCCCTTGCTCCAAACTAACTACAGGCAGTGTGCATCCCTTTCTGTGGGGGCAGGACACAGCTTATCCAACTGTATGTGGGGCTAAGCCCTGCTCCTCCCCCAATTACTGCCAGTGATGGCCCATCCAGGCTCACTGAAGCTCCCATTATGTGTGGCTGTCTAGGAGGAATACAAAAAGCCCAACTGTCACCCACAGCCAGTCATATAACCCAGAGGCAGGCTGCAGGAACTAAATGGCTAACGCCAGATATGCCAACTAACTAAAGTGGTATTTTCAGAGTTGCGATCTAAAATCTACCTTCACCATAAGTTAGTATTTTAAATTAGGATTCCAGAGACACCAAACATGAACTGGTTATTTCTTCCAATTTGGAAATTACACTTATAAAATGTCATCCTATGGGAGAGATATACCTTGCAGTAGTGAAAAGCAAATTTAAGTGATTTTCACTACCAGGACATGTAAAACTAAAAGTACACACCCTACATTTTAAATACTTTGTACCCTGCCCTCTGGGCTGCCCAGGGCCTACCCTAGGGGTGACATATGTATTAAAAAAGAAGGTTTGGGCCTGGCAAAGTGTTTATTTTGTCAGGTTGAAATGACAGTTTAAGCTGCACACACAGGCTCTTAAAGGGCAGGCTTAAAACATGTTTAAAGTGCTACTTAAGTGGGTGGCACAACTACTGCTGCAGGCCCACTAGTAGGATTTAATTTAGAGGCCCTGGACACATGTAGTGCCACTTTTTCAGGACATAGCAGTCAATTAGATATGATTGTTGGGTATAAGCCAATGTTAATCACAGGTAAAGTGTGCAAAGTCCTAAGGCCATCAAAAATGAAGTCAGCAAAAACAGGAGGTCTGAAGGCAAAAAGCTAGGGGGAAAACACACAAAGTATGCCATATCTAACACTTAGTAATACAGAGCCTACCTTTCAGAATTAAATCAGCTCCTCCAACATTTGAAAAATGTATGTCTTTCGTTGCAGCCCATCTAAGGAAACAAAAGATCTTTGTCTGTCCTTACACGTATAACTGGTTAATAAAAGGAATTTCAGCAACAAAGACACATTTCCAGTCTTCCTTCTAGACACTAACCAATTTGGGTCTTGAAGTATACCCAGAAGGGATACAACCTACCAAGTTCAAAAGATACAATACTATGGAGCAGTAGTGGATAACTTGTCTGCAAAAGTGTATCTTTGAAAGGAGAGATTATTATCAGTCAGTCTCTTACATACCCGTCATCTAACTGCAAGACAGAACGCATCTCATTTGGGTTTGATGGCCTCTCACATCTTTCTAGTTCTACATGCAAGACTTCACATGAGAACCTTGCCTGGAAAATCAGTGGAATCAGTTCTCAGGCCACTGGGAAAAGAAACTGGCCTTCTCACAGCATGCAATCCAATATCTTCCATGTTGGAAACTACAGAAGAACATATTAGTAGGAATACCATTTCATGAGGATCTGCCAGCTCAAACAGGGATGGGGAGCTCATATGGGACACTTGCAAACCCAGAGGGTATAGTAGGACAAAGAAAAAGAAGTATCATGTCAATCTTCTAGAATTGAGAGCTGATCATCTGTTCCTGAAGGCTTGCCTTCCATCAATAACAATGAACTCTCTTCTTGTTCACACTGACAATACAACAACCATGTGGTACTTGAACAGGCAAGGAGGAACTTACTCTCAACCCCTATCTCTTGAAGCAATATGATAATGGTTAAAATCCAAGAACTTAACCTTAGTGGCTATTTATCTTCCAGGGGTACAGAACATACAGGCAGATTCACTCAGCTGAGTATGTCAGGAAAATCACAACTGCATTATAAGCAACGAAGTCTTACAAGATGTTTTTTAAGATGGGGTCATCCGCAAATACATTTGTTTGCGGATGTAAACAACAACAAATGCTAAGACTACGCATCCAGATTCTTCCAACCAGGGTCAAAAGTGAATGCCCTTTTGATAGACTGGTTAGAGAAATTTCTCTACGTACTTCCCCCAGTCCCCCACATACCGACAGTTCTCATAAAATTCTACAAATTCAAAACCAGGATTATAATACCACAATAATGGCCTCGTCACTGGTGGTTCACAGATCTTCACCTGTCAGAATGACCAGACAGGAGATTGCTATGCAGACAGAATCTCCTGTACAAGTTTGGGGGACAGATACTGCACCTCTACCTTCCATCATTGAACTTGACTGCTTGGCTCCTGAACTTTTCCAATATGGTCATTTAGGCTTTCCATAAGACTGCATGGACATATTAAGAGAGGCTAAAAGGCCTTTCACAATAAAATTGTATGCCTTTAAATGGAACAGGTTTTGCTTATGGCGCATCCTAAACAGCCACAATCCATCCTTGGTCAGGACGGTGTGGTAATACCTTACTTACTTCATTTGGCAAGGTCTGGTTTACAATTTTCTTCTATTAAAGTACAACTTGCTCCTATAACTGCCTATACAAAATCTCTATCACAAACCTCTTTCTTTAGAATACCTGTAATTAAAGGCTTCTTAGAAGAGCTTAAGAAATTATTCCCTCCAGTTAAGACACCATTTCCTCCTGGGCAGCTTAGGTTTGTTCTCGCCAAATTAATGGGACCCCCATTGGAACCCATTCATAAAGCCTCTTTACAACATCTTACATGGGAATCAGCTTTCCTAGTAGCTATGAGATCAGCACACAGAGTGAGTGAAATGCAGGCATTATGTTCTGACACAAACCATACACTGTATTTCATGGTATTAAAGTTATAATGAGAATTAATCCCAGTTTTCCTCTGAAAGTGGTTTCAGAATTTCATATTAGTCAAACAATGCCTTTACCTACCCTTTTTCCTAATCCATGGACTCCAGCTGAAAGATCTCTACATTTTCTAGATGTTACAAGACTTTTAAACCTTTATTTAGACAAAACCAAAGACATAAGAAAATCAGGTTGTCTCTTTATTAAATTTGGTCCAGTAAGAATTGGCTTTCCATCCTCAAAACAAACAATTTCTAGATGGATAGTCTTCTTTATACATCTTTCATTTCAACTAGCTAAGAAGCCCCTACCTGGCAGACCTAAAGCACATTCCATGAGGGGAAGTGCTGCAACTATGGGGGTCATTCTGACCCTGGCGGTCATCGACCGCCAGGGTCGACGACCATGGAAGCACCCCCAACAGGCTGGCGGTGCTTCCCAGCCCATTCTGACCGCGGCGTTAAAGCCGCGGTCAGAAAAGGGAATCCGGCGGTTTCCCGCCGGATTTCCCCTGCATGGGCTGAATCTCCATGGCGGCGCTGCAAGCAGCGCCGCCATGGAGATTCCGACCCCCTTCCCGCCATCCTGTTCCTGGCGGTTTTTACTGCCAGGAACAGGATGGCGGGAACGGGTGTCGTGGGGCCCCTGGGGGCCCCTGCACTGTCCATGCCACTGGCATGGGCAGTGAAGGGGCCCCCTAACAGGGCCCCATAAAGATTTTCACTGTCTGCATTGCAGACAGTGAAAATCGCCACGGGTGCAACTGCACCAGTCGCACCCCTGCAACTCCACCGGCTCCATTCGGAGCCGGCTTCATTGTTGCAGGGCCTTTCCTGCTGGGCCGGCGGGCGCTCCTTTGGCGGGCGCCCGCCGGCCCAGCGGGAAAGCCAGAATGGCCTCCACGGTCTTTTGACCGCGGAGCGGCCAAATGGCGGTTTCCGCTTGGCGGGCGGCGCCCGCCGCCCGCCTAAGTCGGAATGAGGGCCTATATCTCTTCTAAGAAATGTTCCCATTTCGGGAACATATAAAGGTATTACTTGGAAATGTGCTAATACCTGTACTAGGCACTACTGTCTATATTAAGATTTCAAAACAGATACTCAAGTAGGGCCAGCTTCTTTGAGGAACCTTTTTTGGGTGATTGTTAGAACAGTTTAATTTCATGTCCATTTGCTAGGGAAGGGAGTTGCTATTCTATTCTGTGCTTAATGACTAGTGATAAGGATGCCCTGGAGGAGAAGGAAAGGTTATTCACCTGTGATTCTAGTTCTCTTCCAGGGGAATCCTCATCCAAGTCATAGGCATCCCTCCCTGGACAGGAACTGCTACAGCTTTCAACAACTGTCTCTCTCAAAATTCCTGATATCCGTAAAAATGACCTGACCTCTAAGGCATGATGGGATACAGGGGGTACTGTGATGTTCTCAAAGGCACAGTGACAGATTTTATCTACAATGCTTTGAATGGCAGCCTGTTGGCTAACAATGTCTCATATTCCCTTTCCTTTAAAAAAAAAGATTTTTGGAAAATGTTCTATGGTAATCTTTTATTAATGACACATATCTATGTAATTGATTTCTGTTTAAAATTAAAATTCAATGTAATATGGCCATTATCAGCCTTTCTTTAGGCTGCAGACATATATGCAAGGTACTATGTACAGGGCTTATTATACATATATGTAACATTTTTTTAAAGTTCTCTGGGACCCTAGCATTGGCGGGACTACTCAGTGCTAATGATTTTGATGAGGATTTTCCTGGAAGAGAACTAGGATTACAGGTGAGTAATCTTCCCTTTTCCATTTTCCCCTATACTTCCTTGGGTCTCTGCAGCCTTTAGTTTTCTCAGCTAAATAATTCATGGGATCTTGCAAAGCCACCAAACTCAGCTTTTTTATTTCCTCTCTATTGAATTCATTTATAATTTTATAATTTCTCTGTACATTCCCCATTCTTCTGATGTCTACCTCACATTCTTCAGCTAATTCCGCAAGTTTATTATGTGCTTCATTCCCATACCTTGCTTCTTCTCTGATCAAGCATCTAATTTCATCCACATTATACAACATCAGTCTATTTAAATCAACTGTCCCCTATAAAATGTCTCCAAATTCAGTTTTTAGAAGCAACAGGAACAGTGGCAGACATTTTTTTGAAACCACATAGACAGTAGTAATATCTCTGCTAGTACTTTGCAAATTTAACAATATATTCTCAGGTGGGGCACTCCTTCACTGCAGGGACGCACACGTGTTTCTGCATCCCATCCGTATATGGTAGAGGTCTGGAATTCAACAGATCACTTAAAACGTTATCCTCATCCAAATCAGCCTCTTGGCTCTGCTTCTCACCGTCTCCCTCATCAACTTTCATTTTGTCTGCTCTTTCTTTAACTATTGCAGAAAAACTCTCACTCCTTCTACAATATCCTCTCTCTAGCATCTCTCCTGTTTGTCCCACGTGCTTTCTAACCATTGTCTAAATGAACCCTTGACCTGATTTTTCATTTTCTTTTCTCCTCTATGGCCATCCGGTTCCATTTAGTCAGTGCTTCAAACTGTAGGTCTTTGTGCTGGCTTCCTCTCATTCATTGTCTGCCTCAATATATCTAACTTTCTAAAGGTAAGGGTACCCTCCAAAGGAAATTGCAAGTCCTTGTCACCAGAGGTGTTTTTATGCCAATCTAGACACAGGTACATGTACAGAGTCCAACCCTCATCAACATCTGATTCACAGGCGAACCTCATGCTTGTATTTTCTGTTCCACCATAGCACGTACTCTATGGGCTCTAGGCTTTTTTTTACCGGCCACCCATTGTTCTCCCTCAAAATAATACAAAAAATGCACAAACCATGCAAGCAAACAACAACTCATTCCAGCATGGCAATGCCAAATATAAACCAATCACAGTGGCCAACCAATGACAGCAACCAGCTAATGACAGTGTGTCTCTCTGGTGACATCTCACCAATCCCAGCTCAACTCCTCAGATGGCAAGCCAATTGCAGACAGGCTTCTCCATGAATGGAAAAACAATTATGCCACCTTTTTCAATGAATGCCCTCAAATAAATGAAATACATCATGTCTGCTGAACCTAAGTAGGAGAAAATAAGTACATTGGAATGAAAAGAATCTTGCAAACAATAGAAGAGAGACTAGTACCTCCGCAGAACTTGCTAAACTCAATTCACACTAAAACTGACTACTGTCAGGCGGCAATCCAACTTTGGCCAGTGCACTTACTCCTGTGGACAAAGGAGCAAATAACACAAACCTAATAGACATGCAAACCCTAGAAAATTCAGAAAACCCCAATCTGTGCGAATATGGCACCCACATAGCACCCTACCTTTTCTGTAGTCAAGTTCAACAACAATAGTATCTCCAGAGCTTGGGTTTAAAAAAATCTAGTTACCAAATTACCCAATAATAAAACCAAAACTCCTTCGACACAAATCACAAACAGGATAAGTATATCAAAATCACAGTGATCAAACTGCCAATTGAACCCAGAATCAACACTGTGTAACCAAAAACATTGCATGCAGCATAATAATCCACTACACAACAAAAAACACAATACTTCAATAACACATTAGAACACTCTCAGTCACAAGAATTATTCTGACCTATTTATACTTACAATCCTCTTTGCTCAGGAACAGCATTGCACATCAGGAACTCAGCAATATTCCACCAGGAAAATCCGAAATGTAAGATCCACTAACACTAAGGACAGGGCAAAAAGAGATCCCTAAAGCAGAAAGGAGGTGCTCTTATTTCACAACCATCTTCTGCTACCAAAAATATTTATGGGCATGGAAAATGCATGAAATTGTACACCCCAAAATATTACCTCAACAGTTCGTCCACAGGAGGATGAATCAGAGACTGTTAAACCTCAGTTTCATGAGGCAATGTATCCTCAAGATATGGCACTGTACAGCATATCAAAATACAGTTGATTAAGTAAGGATAGATTCAATAACTGAGTTCTAGGACAAGAATAGAAATGTTAAAGATTGATTACAAAAATTAATAAGCTGAGTTACAGAAATCATAAATGCAAATGCATGAAGTCATTGCCATGAAGGCTGTCAGCAAATACAGCAATACAGAACAAGTGCACAATCAGAGTAATTCTAAGTCCCAAGTAAGGAGCAAAATAAATATCAAAATTGGGCAGCATCAAACGAACAGTGAACATGCAGGATCCATTTTGAAGAAGATGGATAGATCACATTTGTTTTAAATGCAATTGCACCATATCTGTTTTATGTGTACATTTGAGAGTAGATCCACATTCTGCATGTTGTTCATAATGCACAAAAATATAAAATTCACAAAACTTTAACACAGTTCAGTTGTGAGGTGTGAGAGCAAGACAACTTTAAAAAGGGGTATAATGGCATTAAAGTCTACATGGTTACTGGGCATGTCACCAGCATGTCTGGGAAGAAGAGGCCAGCAGAAAGTTATCAGCACATCTTTGACAGTACTTGATGGTGCTACTAATAAAACCCAACCACTTTTACGCTTCTTTCACAGTTTCACCCTTACGTAAGCTCCTTGAGCACAGGGGGTTTTCTGTGTATTGTAGCAGTAGTTGTACTCTTCCATAACTACAAAGAATCTTGCCATGGACCTCATTTAGGGGTAACCAGGGATCACAGCTGCAAACCCCCTTACAACCCTCCTGGACAGCGTCTGCTGCCCTCTCCAGCTCCTCTGGCTGCTGCTGCCTCTGCCTCTGCCTTCTTCCTGGGAACAACTGAGAGCCTCCCGACTCTCAGTTTGAGACCCTCTTCCAACCGCAGGCTCGTCCCTGCGCCTCATCCCTGGTGGTCTAGTGGCCATCACAAGTTAGTATTTTTCTCTCTGTCTCTCTTTTCACTCTTGCTTTTTCTGCCTTTTTTTTCAATTGTTTTTCCTTTTCTTCTTCTCTTTTCCTTTTCTCCGACCCCTGAGGCCTCACCCGCTCCCCCCTGCGAAGCACCTTTCCTGCCCTCCCGCTTCCCAGCTGACCTCTCCACCCGCCCCCTCCCCATCTTAATGGCCGCTGCAGCGCTGTGAGAGGGGCAACTGCACTGATTTTCTGGTCAGCATCTGTTGCCCTCCCCAGCTCCTCTGGCTGCTGCCACCTCTGCCTTTTGGCTGGGACGAACTAAGAGCCTCCAGTCTCTCAGTTCGAGGCCCTCCTCCGCCTGAAGGCTTGTCCCTGTGCCTCATCCCTGGTGGTCTAGTGGCCATCACAAGTAAGTATTTTTCTCTCTCTCTCTTGCTTTTTCCTCCTTTTTTTCCACTCGTTTTCCTTTTCTTCATCTCTCTTCCTTTTCCTCAGTCCCCGCCTGCGATGCTCCGGCCCCTGCGGCACCACTCCCTTCCCCCGTGATGCACCTTTCCCACCCTCCGCGTCTCAGCTGACCGCTCCTCCTGCCCCCCTCCCCTTCTTAATGGCAGCCACAGTGTGGCTGCGCAGCTGGCGTGCCAAAGGCAAGCGAGTCTGCGCCCATCCGTGTCTGGACCACCCCCAGCACCAGGAACCCTGGATTCCTGTTGAACCACCCCCTGGACAGCCTCCAGTACGACGCTGAGACCCTCCTCCTCCTCAGCACCGGATGTCTCAGCAACTGCTGCACCATCTCTCCCAAGGACACCCAGGGACCTTTCACAAGCAGGAACTGCTACTTCAGCGCCAACCTCAACAAGCAGAAGGTACTCTCCACACACAGAGATACCAACATCCTCCACAACCCCATCAACTGCCTGCTCCTGAACATCCACTCCCTCCACAAACACGCCACCAAACTATGGAATCTGATCGACACAACCCAACAGGACATCACCTTCCTTACCAAGACCTGGACCAACCCCACCTCAGGACCAGACATCGCCACTGCCATTCCCAACAGATACAGATTCCTAAGGAGTGACCAGCTCTCTCGCCCGGGCAGAAGCCTCGCAATCGTACACAAGTCCTCATTACGTGTCAAGGCCGTACCAGAAGAACAATGCACCAACATGGAACACCTTCACTTCTTCATCCACTCCATCCACAACTCCTCCATCCGTGGCACCCTGGTGTACAGGCCACCCAGCCCCTGCCCAGCATTCATAGATGACGTTGTAGACATCGCTACCCCCCAGGCCCTGGGACCAGAAGACTACCTCCTCCTCGGCGACCTGAATTTCTACCTCGAGGACTGCGCCAACCCAAACACCACCGCTCTTGACAGCCTAGCCACCCTCGCCCTCAGTGAGCTGGTTTCCACACCCACACACATCGCAGGACACACATTGGACCCAATCTTCACCTCAAGCGACTGGATCACCATTGAGACCATCTCCACCCCAGACTGGACCGACCACCGTTGCATACACTTCACAATCACTGCACCCAACAGCCGCATCCCAAGGATCCCCCACAGGAAATGGAATGAAATCACCAATGAGACACTCACCTTGCTCTCGCCAAATCCCTCCCTCCTCCCTCCGATGATGCCAACACGGAAGCACACAATCTCAACGCATTAATCACCGAATGTGCTGACACTGTAGCCCACCTTCGGCTGACATCGGCCAAACGCGTACTTAGGAAAGCCAGCTGGTTCTCCACCGAACTCCGAGAATCAAAGCGTACCTGCAGACGTTTAGAGAAAAAATGGAGGAACAGTCAAACCAAGGAAGACCTCACCTCCTTCAGAGCCGCAACCGCCGGCCATCGGTCAAACATCGAGAACACAGAGAAGGACGCACTCCGGGATTGCATCAACTCTTCCACACACAACTCTAAGGAACTCTTCTCAGTCATCAACAAGTTCACAAACCCCCCCCTCCTAAGCCACCAGCGTCCCCCGTCACAGGAACTCTGCGACAAACTCAACACCTTTTTCCACAGCAAGATCCAGGACATCTACAACAGCTTCCTCCCGGAAAATCCTGTCACCGGAACCTGCGACCGACCCACCCCCCAAGAATCCACCCAGACCATCCACAGCTGGTCCACGTTCACCACAGAGGAAACAATCAGCATCATGAACAGCACCCACCCCGGAGACCCCATGGACCCCAGGCCCACACCACGTATATGATGTTAAATAAAAAGCTATTATAACTTTACTGCATCTGTGTCATTGCCTGTGTTTGTATGAGACATAATATATCTGTGAGAAAAGGGTAATCTCCGTTTAACAACAACACTCCCTGAGATGTCTTATTTTTTAGTCCATGCGTAAACGGCTGCCATAAATCACCTTTTACTATTGTGTTTCTGGTGAGGTGCTGCTAGTGAGCCGGTAAGGTTGGGATAACAGTTGCGACTTGTTGTAGGAAAGATGCAGTCGCCTACAAACAAAAGTACTGTCATCCTTAAACCAGCAGTCTTGCCCAGAGCAAGAGTCCAAACTACGACATCTCAGGGGTGTCCCTGAACACTTTAGAGGCAAATGCAGGGCCCTGGTCCGAATGGAATGCTGCAACCGCATATGTGCTGATAAAGATCAGCAAATCTTTGATAACAGTCCGGGCGTCAGCCGACCGCTGTGGCCATACCCACAGGAATCTAGAACAGGAATCCACAGGCACTAAAATGTATTTGTATGCACCATCAGGCTGTAAGGGACCACAATGGTCTAGGTACACACACTGAAGTAGCTTGTTTGACACTAAGAGGGATGTCTGCGGAGGGCGTTTGATATTAGAGCCCTTAATCTGCTGGCAAATGTCACAGCAAAGGACATACTGCTTAGTTCGTCTGCATAGACCAGGCCACCAGTGTTGTTGCTGTAGGATTGTTATCGTGGCCTGTATACCAGCATGTGCAGAAGCGACACCCTCATGTGCGGCTGTAATCAGCTCTAATCTCTGGTCTTCATTGGGGATCACTCGATCTCCAAACCCCAGGAATCGTTGTATAAGCAACATTCTGTGCACTGATATGATAAGTATAGTTGGTAGGGTATCCTTTCGGAAGGGTCTTGCCTGCAGCCGAAGCTTTAACGGCAATCAGTATTTCATTATCCAATCTCATCCGAGAACGAGTCACTGCAGCCACAGAAGCCGTAGCTACTGATGCTTTGGCCGCTTCATCAGCCAACGTATTACCGGCAACGTGTATTCCTACACGTTGGTGTCCTAATGTATGAACTACATGGACACATGGTAGCTTATCCTTTAGATCAGCCACCCTTCCCCACAATATTTTGTGTTTAATGGTGTTTCCGTACCTTCATCATACCTGTTACGGCAATGGGGAGGGTGTAGTGAATCCTAGTTCGTTTTAATGGGATAGCAGGAGTTAGCTTAGCCTCTGGCTTGTAGACTCATGCCCCCGTCACCTAGTGACTTTTAACCTACTTAGCTTGCTCTGTCTTACCCATTTAATTATTTATTTCTTCTAAGATGGCTGCCTTGTTTATAGTTAGGCACTTGTTATGAGTTACATTATCAGTGTCAACGTGCCAAGGCGTCAAGATCAAGCACCAAAGAAACAAACAGTAGGTGTTCACACTTAGGGATTTTCCCTCTCTATACTTTCGAGGGATTGTTGATATTAATTGCCATCCCAAGCATGCCTGTTATCTATTGTTTAGGAATACACCTACGTCAGATGACCTTGTAGCTCTGTATAAATACATCATACTTTAGACAGATAATCAGAGGGATTCCGACCAGAGGGCATCGCCACCATCGCTGATACCGATGCTGCAGTCATCTTGACGCTGACCCAGTCTTCGTGTCCCTGCGGAGTCTGAGATAGAGACCTCATTCCAAGGTAACGAGGGTTGGGGGCTCCTCTCATGGAAACGCCATTGGCAGATTAGGTTTAACGAACCCAGCTCTCCTTTAGGTAGGAGGTTAGGCCTTTTTCTTAGGATAGTAGGGAATCTTACATCTCATATATCTTTTCTATGTATTGCAAAATGGTGGGGGTCTTCGTAACAATGACTCTTGTCTTCACAATACTGTTACTTGCTATATTCATTATCCTAATCATTGCAGTCCATGCAACTTATCGCAAATTGCAGTTATGTTAAATAAAAAGCTATTATAACTTTACTGCATCTCTGTCATTGCCTGTGTTTGTATGAGACATAATATATCTGTGAGAAAAGGGTAATCTCCGTTTAACCACGACACTCCCTGAGATGTCTCATTTTTTAGCCCATGCGTAAACGGCTGCCATAAATCACCTTTTACTATTGTGTTTCTGGTGAGGTGCTGCTAGTGATCCGGTAAGGTTGGGATAACAGTTGCGACTTGTTGTAGGAAAGACGCAGTCGACTACAAACAAAAGTACTATCATCCCTAAACCAGCAGTCTTGCCCAGAGCAAGAGTCCAAACTACGACATATACATCAGAGCCAGCACGTCCATCGCCCCCAAGCTCCGAAACACAATGAACTGCTCCATCAATACTGGCACCTTCCCCGAAGACTGGAAACACACGGAAATACACCCTCCCCTGAAGAAAACTTCGGCTGACCCATCAGAACTAAAGAATTTCTGGCCCATCTCGCTGCTACCCTACCCCGCCAAAGTACTGGAGAAAGCAATCAACGCACAACTACGGAATTTCATAGAGGCCAACAACTCCCTGGACAGTTCCCAGCCCGGTTGCCGCAGGTTAAGAGTTCTCATGAACCTTCCCACCTCTTCGTTTGCCTGCAGCCATTGTGGGGCTATCTTGCGGTGACACACATTAAGGTGATGCAAATACTCTTGGATCTCCTGACTTTGGAGGGGTGGGCCATTGTCTGTTTTAATTTCCTCTGGCAGCCCTAACAATGCAAAACTTTTCTCCAGCGCTGGTCTGACACACTCAAACCCCGTTGACCTGACAAGCTACACAGCTGGGAACTTAGTGTGACTGTCCTTCACCACAAGGGTGAATATCTTATCAGGAAACTCCAGAAATCCATACTTAGGGAAGACCATGGCCTGGTCACAACTTCCTCAATAATCACAGGTGCAACTGGAGGCTCCCCACTTGTGAGCACACGGGATCGACAGTTCTTCACTTGATCCTTGACCATCCGATCCATCCCTAGGAATCAAACTTTGCTGCGGAGGTGTGCCTTCATTTTGGCAATATTCTGGTGCCCCTGATGAGCCAGTTCCACTGTGTGGACCCACAAACTGTGGGGTATGACTATTTAGCAGTCTCTTAGGAGAATTCCTTCTTCACTTTCACTGAGTTTGTCCTGGCACCAACACAGGTGTGCCCTCCCTTCCCTCTCTACCTCTGTCAGATCCTGAAAACCATCAAGGAATTTCTTCCACTGCCGTCCCACTAGCCCTCTCTTGACTCACCTCAGACAGGTGTCATAGTTGGTTGCCTCTACAATCTCTCCAAACAACAGAGCTCTGGGACAGGCCAGTTCGGTTGACCTGGAGCCCATCTTTGGAAAATCGTTTTCCTGAAGAATTCTACTTTGTTGGCATAGAACAGGCGCTTTTGGTGTTGGAGAGTCAGTCCTCTTTCCACTAGCCGCTGCAAAGTGGTTCTTAGCTGCATGTGATATTCTTTCAATGTGTCAGAAAAGATAAGAATATCATCCCTCGCATATTGCTTCCTGAAACACTTCAGCTGCAGATGAGACACCAAAGCTGAGGCGGTTAAACCTCCTGAGTCCCACATGTGTGGAGCATGTCAGCATATAATAACTGGATTAATCCAGTACAAATTTGTGATAGCCAGAGTTCAAGTCGATCATGGAGAACCATCTGGCCCTGTTGATGTCTGCTACAATCTCCCCAATAGTGGGTGTGATATGTCTATCCCAACAGATGGCCGGTTTTGGCAGTCTCATATCCAAACGCAGCCTGATGGCTCCCGCCTGTTTGGGTTTTGAGGCTATGACCAGGGACGATCCCCATGGAGTGGGGCCCGTTACTTTCTCAATCACCCCTGCTTTTTCCAACTGCTATAACTCCTTCTCTACTAATGGGCGAAGGTGACACTGCACTTTCTGGTGATGCAGGACCACCAGACTCACTGACTCGTTGATTTGGAGTTTGACATACATGCCTTTCAAGCATCCCAATTTTTGGAACAGTTGGGATTGGTGGATCTGTTTTGCAAAGAATACCAAATCCAAGTCCTCAGCTGTGTGGCAACCCAAAAGTGTGCTGGTGCTACCACTGGTCACGTGAAATTTCATCCTGGTCATGTGAAATTTCATCCTGCTTTTAGTGTCCCCATGGGCTATTGTCCCCCGATGTTGCTTTCCTCACAAAGACCTGGATCACACCCACCTCAGCCCCAGACATCGCCACCGGTATTCCTGAAGGCTACAAAATCGTCCACAAGGACCGAGCCAAACGAGCAGGAGGAGGCATCGCCATAGTATACAGGAACACCCTGCACCTGTCAACCACCATTGAGACACAGAATCTATCAACCACCCTAGAACACCTACACTTCCAGAACCAGACCGACCAGAACACCTCCCTCCGTGGCACACTCGCATGCAGACCGCCCCAGCCCAGTTCAGTGAAACCATTGCCGATCTTGTTGCCCACCACGTGCTTGCCTCCACGACTACATCCTACTCGGCTCAGCTTCCACCTCGACAACCACAATGGCTCAAACACCACAGCCCTCTTGGACAACCTCGCAACTCTCAGTCTCACACAACTAGTCAACCGCCCCACTCACGCAGCAGGCCACACCCTCGCCCCCGTTTTCTCTGCCGGAAACATCACCATCTCTCACACCTCCGAACACCAGTGGACCAACCATTGATGCATCCATTTCGCCTTCACGAAGTCCACCACTCGCCACCATGACCCCATTCCTCCTGGCAGAAGCTGGGACAGCGTCACTAAAGCACAGCTCACCAACGCACTCCACCTCACCGGATGCTGTGAATGACCCAGCACGCAACCTACACCACTGGATCACAGAATGCGCTAACAGCAAAGTCCCCCTCAGAAACCCTGCCAGAAACCAGCCCCACAAGAAACCAAGCTGGTTCACAACAGAACTCCAAGAGTCTAACCGCACCTGCAGAAGACTGGAACGAAAGTAGAGAAACAGCAAAACAACTGAAGACCACACAGCCTAGAAAATCGCAGTCACCACGCACCACCAGCTCATCAGAGCCTCCGAGAAAGCTGCCATTCAAGAACGCATCAGCACCAACGCACACAACCGCAAGGAGCTCTTCACCATAGTCAAGAAATTCACAAACCTCGGAACTGACACCTCAGACATCCCCCCTCCCAAGACCTCTGCTATGACCTTGCCACCTTTTTTCACCAGAAAATCCAGGACATATACGAAGGATTCAAGAACTAAAGCCCACCACCCACCAGCACCACCACGGACCCCCCATTGCACCAGACCCTGAACCACTGGGCCCCTATCTCAGCAGAAGACACCCAGAAACTCATGAAGTCCATCAACTCAGGGGCACCCTCAGACCCGTGCCCTCATCACATTTTCAACCTGGCCAGAGCCACCGTTGCATTAGAGCTCAGCCGGACTATCAACCGACCCATCGAAACAGCCACCTTCCCATCTGACTGGAAGCACGCAGGGATCAACCCACTCTTAAAGTAACCCTTCGCCGAGCTGTGGGATTTGAAGAATTACAGACCCATCTCTTTGCTCCCCTTCCTAGCCAAGGTAATTGAAAAAGCCATCAACATGCAACTCATGGAGTTCATCAAAGCAAACCAGGTCCTTGATCCCTCCCAGTCGGGATTCAAGAGCAACCACAGCACCAAAACAGCCCTCCTTACAGCTACCGACGACATCTGCACCAAACTGGACCACAGAGATCCTCCTCGACTTCTCCACTGCATTTGACACAGTCTCCCACTCCACCCTCTGCACCAGACTCCACGATGCTGGCATCCACGGTAAAGCACTAGAATTGATTTGATCCTTCCTCACCAGAAGAACCCAGAGTGTCAGACTCCCGCCATTCACCTCGGCACCCAAGGAACCATGCTGCGGAGTACCCCAGGGATCCTCACTAAGCCCGACCCTCTTCAACATCTACATGGCTAAAATCATCATACAGCAATACCTTAACATTGTATCCTATGCCGACGATACCCAACTGATCCTTTCCTTGACCAATGACCCATCAACAGCCAAGAGAAATTTCCACAACAGATTGAGAGCAGTCGCCGCCTAGATGGAAACCAGCTCCTCAAGCTCAACTCAGACAAGACAGAGATCCTCGTAAATTGGCTCTTCTCCCTCAACCTGGGATGACTCCTGGTGGCCTACCGCCCTAGGAAATGCCCCCACCCCCATCGACCACGCACACAACATGGGCATCATCCTGGACTCCACGCTCTCCATGACTTTCCAAGTCAACACTGTCTCATCATTCTGCTTCCACACCATGTGCCTGCTTCGTAAGATTTTCAAGTGGATCCCCACTGAGCCAAGAAGGATGGTCACCCAGGCACTTGTCAGCTGGAAACTAGACTACGGCAACGCACTCTACGCCAGAATGACAAAGAAGCTCCAAACAAAACTACAGGGGATCCAGAATGCAGCAGCCAGACTCATCCTAGACATACCCTGCCACAGCCACCTCTCCACCCACCTTCACTGGCTCCTGGTCAACAAATGCATTGCCTACTAGGTGTTGCACAACATATGATTGGCGTACCTCAACCACTGCCTGACCTTCTACATCCCCACCAGGCAGCTCCAATCCTTCCAACTTGCCCTCGCCACCATCCCCAGAATCAGGAGGAGCACAGCTGGAGGCAGATACTTCTCTTATCTCGCAGCCCGGACATGGAACACGTTACCACTCAACCTCAGACAGGCCACCTCGCTGAAACAGTTCAGGAGGGATCTCAAGACCTGGCTTTTGAAGTGAGCAGCACGCTCGCAACAGTGCCTTGAGACTCTAGAGGTGATGTTGCACTATAAAAGTGATGGATTGATTGATTGACCCCCCTCAGCAGAAGGTGTTCCATTCCACTGTATGTGTAGATCTTTACCTTTGTTAGAAGTATTTCAGGCTGAGGTTCGAGTCTGAGGAATTGTTCTGCATCAATGACATTCACCAAAAGTCCCTGTGTCTATGAGGGCTGTGATATTCACGTCATTGATGTCTACTTGGCTCCTAGGAGGGGGTCTCCTCCTCTGATTGTCTCTCCTGGTGAATGATATGGTGAATATCTCTTCCTTCTCATCCTCCTCCTCCAGGCGGTTTGTCTGGGCCTCGTCATCCTTTTTACCCCCCAGCGACAACTGCTTGATGTTCGCACTTCGCGGCCCTTTCATAGCTGAAGTTCCCAAGGCACTGGAGCTGCACAGACCCTCACAAAGTAATTCAAATGACTGCATTTAAGACACGGTTTGCCTTGTGTTGGACATCCCCTCGGAGGGTGGCATTCCATACCACAACTTCCATACCACTTCTCGTTGGATTTAGCGTTGGCAGCCCCCTGCAGCCTTACGGGACGTTGTTGGATTGCCTCTACCCGTTCCTTGTTTACCTTCACCACTGGGGGACTTACTTGAACATTAGAGCTGCAGGCAAGCATGGACTCTTTCGCCCTGCCCGCCTGTCCGCCTGTTCGTCAGACCGAGCCAGGATTAAAATGCCATCTAGGGTTATGCCATGCTGCCGCAATTATCAGTTTCCTAAGTTGGATGACCAACACACCTGGATCAACTGTGCCCTTATCTCATCCTGCTTGTCGATTCTGGTGCACGTGCTTGCTAATTTGCACAGCCGTGTGAAGAACGTATCCACTGATTCACCTTCTGCTTGGCGCAGTTTGAACATTTCATAGTCTGGGTTCAATTGGGGGTTGAAATGTCTATTCAGTGCTGCCACAGTGGCATCGAAGTCATCATCAGCTCCTGTGTTTGGCAGATCTTCGAATAGTTCATACAACTCATCTCCCCCCATATGCAGCATCATCAACCTCATGACGCCACCATTAGTTTCATGAATGGCGTGAAAGTAATGCTGCAACCTCCCAATCCACTTGCCCAAATGTGATGCGGCTGTCGCAGGATAGTCATATTGGCTAAAGTGCAACAGCGCTGTGACTGCAGCACTAGCACAATGTTGTTATGCAGGGGGCACCACTGCCTGAGGTGCTGTGGACATGGTGTATTCACTCTCCTCGTGTCTCCATCCTTCCGTTGTTCCAGCACTTGTTCTCATTTTACATTATTTTTTATTTCTCTTTTTTTTCTCTCTGCACGTGGGCCGTGCATGTGTGGTATAACTGGTGTCATTCAGTGGCCCTGAGAACCAAGCAGCAGTTGAAGGTTTTCAGTGGGGTTTCTGTTCCCACACTCAGTTCGCCTTGTGCTCCCCCATGCAGGCTCTCGAGCCCTGCCATGCAGTCTCAAACTGGCATAGACAAGTCCCTTCCAGACCTCTAACTTGTTTGCCACCATTTACTGTAGTCTCATTTGGTGCAAGGCCATGGTTTACTGTAGTCTCATTTGGGAAGTAGCCTCTTCACCCTCCCCTTACCAGGGCCAGGGAGCACTCTTCGGGCCAGACATGTGTGTTTCAGTTGGTGAGCTGAGTTGCCTGAAGCAGCCGCACCTCAACCTTGGGGAAAACAGCCTTGCCTGCAGAGACGCTCTTCTTGCTTGCAGGCCCTGACATGTGCGTCTCCGTCGGTGCACCACGGAGCCTGAAGCGGATGTACCTCAGGCTCGGGAAGGCGCTCTTGTCTGGGGTCATGGACGCGCACTACTCATGCCACACCCTTCCAATCCAACTGATGAAGCCACTCTGCACCAATACCGCAGTTGCCGGGCCCAGCTCCACAGGTCGTGCGGCACCTCACCGCCATAGCAGATGCATAAGCTCACCACATCAGGGTTGCTGCAGCACGCGGTGGGATGGTGCCCACCTCATCGCCAATGCTAGCGGGAACCCATGCACGGTGCTAGGTCTTGCTTAGGCCTCACCAAACAAATGGGACACAGGACACCTTAGGCCCTGGTAGTTATGTGCACTGGCCTTGAGCAGTGGATGCACGTTTATTTAATCCCTCGGACCGCACCGGGCCCTCAAGATGTGTGCATGCAACATTGTATGGTAGCAGCCATGTGGCTCGTTACACCCCCTAGTCTTTACTGACCAAACTACGCACCTGTGCCTGGAATAGAGCAGCAGCTCGTCCGTAGCTCTTCCTTATGAATGTTTGTTGTGGTGCCATTCTCCTTGTTTTCCATCAAGTTTTCATTGCACTAATAATTAAGAAAATTACATGAATATAATAAAAATGTAGTACAATTAGCTGGAATAGAACTTTCAGTGGCAGTTGAGGTAAGGAAAAAATATTTTATATGTATATTGTGTGAGTGTTTGCAGGTGAGCGTGCTTATGTGAGAGATGGTGTATGTGTGAACGGCTGTGTATATGAAAGTGACGATCAAAAGGTGTGTGAATGATGTCACTTCCCTTTTCTCTGGCATTTTGGCAAACTGAGGTCCATGCCCATTGCCCATACTCAGTGACTGTGTTATTCTCGCTACATTCATGCGCAGTGTAAGAAACTTACTGGGGCCCTCCTCATAGAGCGTGGAACCAAGGTGTGAAACTGCACCACTTTTAGGTGCGCGCTGACTCGTGCTCCGGTGGGGCTGCCTGCCTAGCTTCTGAAGGTCGCCCATGAAGGTCTGACGTCTTTGATATCCCGTGCGCGCCGGCGTGGAGTGCGTGCTTAGCAGGACGCCTTCGAGGCTTTTGGGACAAGTGGCTGCGCGGCTCCCCAGCACAGAAGAGCTGCAGATGAATGAATATTCCAACAAAGAAATATTTCATTAAAGCGGCTGATTGCTTAATGAAGTATCCCTAGGAGTCACCGGGACGTGCAACGCGCTCGCCTTAATGAAGGCGAGATTCATATCACGGAGTCAGGTTTAGCGAATTACCGTAATGGATCGTGTAGGGAATGCGGCGCCCCCTTACCTGTGCACTTGCGGTGTCGGGGTGGGGGTTCCAAGCCATTTTCGCCCCTGACTTTTTGAGGTGACCGTGATAAACAAGGCCGGGCCCAGAGTCGCCGGCAGAGGTTCAACAGCAAACAGTGTGCGCCAGGCCAGACGCATTCTGCGTAATTAAGGAGATTTTATGAAAAGCCCTCAGTGCCCTGATTGGTGGAAAATTAGTCATTAGCGAGAAGGAAATGACCAATAACCTGCCAAGAAATGTGCAATTTACCATCAATTAGAGTCTGCTTTCTTTTCGTCTTCTTTTGTTAAATGGAGGATTGTTGATTGGTGATTACTCTGTGTAATGGGCAGTCATTAAAAGCTACATGGTGCGTATGTGGGTGGGGAGGGGTAAAACCGAGTGACTATAGGGGGATGGTTTCACGAAAGAAGAATGGCATAAAGAGCTTACTATACATATGGGCACTGTGTATATAGATTCCTGTCGTACCAAACACAGGCTGCAAAATAAACAATCCCTTGCTGCCTCTGCTCCCAACACGCAAAAGGCTGACTTGCACAAATACACATATTCATATTTAGTAAACACAGCCAACACTCTTCCCAAACTGGTGCGCAGGTACATCTTCCCACGTGTATTCGCAGGTCCCTATCTAAATGCACATGGTCCCTTTCTTACCTACACACATATACCCACAGGTCCCTTCCTAAACGCACATACTCATGTTCTTACCTACATGCAGAGTCAGACCCCCAAAGAGACAGGTTCCTAACTACATACCCAGGAGCCTACTTGTGCATACATGCACAAACATATGCTCACACAAACCTACCTGCATATGCAGCCTTAAATATCCCTGAGCTTCCAACTAGAAATCTAAACATACCTAGCTACACACTACTACTTAAACCTACACATGCACGGCTCCCAACTAAAAATATACAGGGTACCACATACAGGCTCAACCTTCTAAATAAGCACACGTTAAAATTCTCTTACCTTCCCACATGCTTACATTTTGTCGGCTCCCTAGTCACAAAAACTTTTGTGTACACACATGCACAGTTCATACCTAACATACTTTCACAGGTTGTTATACAAACAGACACTGTGGCCTACCGATCTTGAGGAAGAACAGGTAATGGATGATTCCGAATTCTGCAACAAATAACATATATTTACACCAGCCTAAGTATGTTTGCATCAGTATAGAATTACATTTTTGCTCCAGTTGGTAGGTTTGTGGGAGTTTGTAGGTGCAAATGTTTGTTTGACATTGTTAGAGAGAAAACATTATTAATACAATATGAATAAACAAATCCTATCAATAATGTGTACTAAAAGGCTTAATTGGAGAAAATGTTTCTAGAAATGTAAAACATGCATGTTTGAAATATGGGTGACATGATGTCGACCATATCTCAAAGTCTATTTTAAATAATAAATAACTTTGAAAATATGTTTTGAATCATAACCATTTGCACTGACAAAAGATAATTAATAATAATAAAACTAATGACTTGAAATTATTATTGACTGATTAAATAATATACTGGTTATGATTAGAAATGTATTATATTAATTAGGAGTAATGAAATACTATTTGTGAGATTTATATGGTTTGAATATTAAAATGTTTTAGTTCCTTATGTATTAGAATTAGTCAGAAGGCCTTAGCTTTAGTACTTTTCCACAGTACAGTGTTGAGATGTTATGCTGACATCAATGAAAATCTTTTGCAAACATAGTTTATTAGCTATCCCAGTGAAAGCTCACAGTGGAAATCAACTGCCTTTTTCACACCTTTAATTCTGTACTTCCTTGTGATAAGCTATTGAAAGTTTTTAAAATAGGTCTTAATTTCTGGTAGAAAATAATGTTAGCTAAATGTCATGTTCTGTACTGTTTTTTACAATGTTAATATTCTGTGGGAATTGCCGTCCGGAGAAGAGTGTCAACATGGGCCTATCTCAAGGAAACTGTGAGGAAAGTTACAAATTGAAGAAAGGATGTAATTCAATTGGTTGTTCACTGTCACACCTCATAGTCTCATCCAATAGGAGTCTAGCTAGTGATTTTAATTAGGCAAAGTTCTAGATGATGTAGTTCAGTTATAGTTTTTCAGGTTTGGAGTTGCAGTTATGTTATTTTAACACTTTAGGTACCTTAGGCCCAGCTGTTACTGAACTGCTGCCTTCTTCCATGTTCCTGATGCTGATTGTGGAAGACCTGCTGATCCTGTGCTCTGCTGACAAAGACTCTGCTAACTGCTGTCTGTTTTAGGAGAGGTATAACCAATGTGCATTTGTTTTTCTCTTATAGGTTTTCTCTTCGAATTCCAACCACATTTTTGCTAGCATAATAGTTCAGATGTTTTTCAAATTAAATGTGGCCTTTTAAAATATTTTTGCATGTAACAAAGCCTAGCCCCACATGTGCTTTTCAAATTAGAATTTCGTAGTAAGGATGTCCGTGTAATTGAAATGTTTGTTTGATAAATGATTATGACTGATTAGACTGTACAACTAATGAAATCTGTTCCCATTTCTCAAATAATTCTGTTGTTAGTCATTATAATTGTTTTGGAGTATTTAATGGTGATTGCTCTTTTCAGACTAAGGTGGTCATTACAACCCTGGCGGACGGTGTTAAAGCGGCGGTAATACTGCCAACAGGCTGGCGGTAAAAAAATTGGAATTATGACCGTGGCGGAAACCGCCAAGAAAGACAGCCACTTTAACACTCCGACCGCCATGGCGATACAGACAAACAGCGCGGCGGTCACCGCCAACAGACATGCGGGAGACAATGTACTGCCCACAGTATCACAACCTACCAATCCGCCACCTTTTCCGGGGCGGATTTACCGCTGATAAAAACACGGCGGAAACAGCCATTTCAAAGGGAAAACGCTCACCTCTACACATCCCACAAGGAATCAGGACACCATGGAGCCGGAACTCCATTTTCTGCCAGCGATAGTCTTCCTGCTCCTATACGAGGATCATCAACGCCTTTGGCGAAGAGCATGGTGAGTACTGCACCTACGACATAGGGGAGGGGGGAGGCAAAAACACAGGGACACATACAACCAACATCCCAACCCCCACCCGACCCTCACCCACTACAACACACACACCAATGCTTATCTATACATTACAGTAACACCCCCAACCCCCCCGGAAGAATGCAAAGACAAAAGGAAATTAGTGGAACCATTGTAATATATCAAAATACAGTCAGCAAATATATATACAGATATATATACACATTAAACAAAATATACACCACGATTAGTAGTACAGGTAGGGCACCATTCGTTTTCCGTGGACCCCTGGGCCCAAAATGCATGGGCGAGGCCCACACAAGATACCTGATCAAAACGGAGAGAACACTGCTGGGGCATCAGATAGAAATACAACAGGCACCTCAGGGGGAAGGGAAGGGGGGGCACCTCAGCCGGATGAGTGCACCACGGCAGATCCACGAGGGGGCTCCATGCCCATTGATGTATCCTGGGGAGTGCAAAGCCACAGTCTCTCAAGTCTCTACAGTGGGTGGGTTGCCCACTGTTCAATCCTGGGGAGTGCAAAGCCACAGTCTCTCAATTCTCTACAGTGGGTGGGTTGCCCACTCTTCCATCCTGGGAGTGCAAAGGCAAAGTCTCTCAAGTCTCTACAGTGGGTGGGTTGCCCACTGTTCAATCCTGGGGAGTGCAAAGCCACAGTCTCTCAAGTCTCTACAGTGGGTGGGTTGCCCCCTGTTCAATCCTGGGGAGTGCAAATCCACAGTATCTCAAGTCTCTACAGTGGGTGCGTTGCCCACTGTTACATCCTGGGGAGTGCAAAGCCACAGTCTCTCAAGTCTCTACATTGGGTGGGTTGCCCACTGTTACATCCTGGGGAGTGCAAAGCCACAGTCTCTCAAGTCTCTACAGTGGGTGGGTTGCCCACTGTTCAATCCTGGGGAGTGCAAAGCCACAGTCTCTCAAGTGGATAACAGTCTCCACTGGTGCTGGAGGGGGACTGGTGCCCAGAGTGCAGCACACACCCGTGACGGTCCCAATTGCGTCACTGCCCCTGCCGCAAATGGGCTAGCGGTGCATTCCATGGCGGTCTTTGCCCTGTTCAGCGGTGCTTGTGTTGCCAGTGTCAGACCTGTTCAGCGGTGCATTCCATGGCGGTCTTTGCCCTGTTCAGCGGTCCCTGGCCTGTTCAGCGGTGCTTGTGTTGCCAGTGTCAGACCTGTTCAACAGTGCATTCCATGGCGGTCTTTGCCCTGTTCAGCGGTCCCTGGCCTGTTCAGCGGTGCTTGCCAAGGCAGTCCTTCATTGCCCAGCAGGGCTGTTGCTGGCGTTCCTTCATGGGTCAGCTGGGCTGTGGCTTGCGGGGCCCTCCTGGCCAGCTGGGCTGTGGCTGGCGGTGGCCTCCTGGCCAGTGACTCTGGCGGTGGCCTCCTGGCCAGTGACGATGGGGCTGGCGGTGGCCTCCTGGGCAGCGGGGATGATGGCGGTACTCTCCGCCGTGCTGCTCCTCCCAGACTTTGGAGATTTCTTCTGCCCCTTCCCCACCTTGGGAGGAGTCACACCTGAGTCGACACTCCCCCCGGGACCCTTGTGAGCGGCTTTGCTGGCTGGAGTCTTCCCCCTCTCCCGCCGGGCACTGTCCAACTTCTGGTGCTTCACAGGGGGGGGGGACTGGCTATGCTCTAGCTCTGTGCCATACTGGCTGGCCTGGTGGCCGGTGCATTCCACATACCTGTAACAACAGGCACCACTGGTCCCGGAGATTTCTTGGCTGAGGTGCTAGTACGGGACCTATGAGTTGGAGGGCGGGGGTGGTGGTGGGAAATAGGTTAAGGGGGGGCCAGGAAAAGTTTTTTGGAGACACTGAGACGGGTAGATGGAGGGGGTTTGGGAGTGGAGGAAGAGGTGGTGGTTGTAGGAGGCGTAAGTTTTGTGGATTTGGGTGCAAGTGCATGGGCTGGAGGCTGTCGTGAGGTGGATGGCTGTTGGGTGGGTGTGTGCCTGTGTTTGTGTATCTTCGGAGGGGGCGTCACAGACACACTGGGAGAGGACACAGGGGACGTGTAAATGGTAGTGGGGATGGTGAGTGCACGTGAGCGGGTGTGGTGGTGGCTGTGCTGGTGCGGGACGTAGTGGCTGTAGTGGTAGTGCATGCAGGTGTGAGTGTAGACAAGACTGGGAGGGAGGAGGGAGACAACGAGGGGGACACAGTGGAGGCAGTGGATGTTGGTGTGTCTGTATGTGTGTGATGCTTGCATGAGTGCCTGTGGGATGTGTGGTGCTTATGTTTGCCTGAACTTCCCTTGTGTGGTGAGTTGTGTGCAGGCTGGTCTGATGGTGTGCTTGGGATAGGCAGAGGTACATGGGATTGGGTCGGGGTGGAGGAAGTTGGAGGGGGGAGGCTAGAGACTGGGACAATGGCTGCCATCAGTGCTGAAGCCAGAGTTTGCAGGGTTCCATGAAGAGCAGCCTGACCAGAATGAATGCCCTCCAGGAATGCATTAGTGTGTTGCAATTCCCTTTCTACACCCTGGATGGCATTCAAAATGGTAGACTGCCCAGCAGTGAGGAATCTGAGCAGGTCAATGGCCTCCTCACTGAGGGCAGCAGAGGTGACAGGGGCAGGGGCTGAGGTGCCTGGGGCGAAGGTGATGCCCACCCTCCTGGGTGAGCGGGCACGGGGCACACGTTGAGGGGCTGCTGGGAGGGCGGTGCTGGTAGGGGGGGTGGCGGCTGTACCTGTAGAAGTGGGGGGCACAGATGTTGCTGCCACCACAAAGGAGCTCCCATCGGAGGACGAGTCCGTGTCGCTGGTTGCAGATCCTGTGACCGCCGTGGTGCTCCCCTCGCCCTTCGTCCCACTGGTGTATTCTGAGTCCGTGGTGTGGCCCTCCATGGCCGTGTGGGATGCAGCTCCCTCGTGCTCCGGTGCCACTGTACCTCCGCCTGATGATGCTGATGCACACAAGAACAGGGAGACCACAAAAAGGGGGGGGGGGAAGAAAGACAGGTTGAGTGCATGGCTTACCGCTACCGTTGGCAGATAATACAGACACATCAGCCCCCTGCACTACGTCACGCTGTTGGGCTCTGCAGACGCAATTCCTGGGATATGGCCTACAAGGCTATGGACGACATCTCCACACATAGATGACACAGGGGCATGAATACCTGTACTTGGCACTCTACAGAGGTGGGCTGGGGTGCCACATGGCCTGCATTATGGAGGGGCCTAGCCTACGGAACTCGCCCTGGCCTAGGGAAACCCACAGCCCTCCTCCGCCACCCAGACACCTTCACTGCGCGCAAAGTCCGCTGAATGATGTTGTACTCACCCCCGTGTGTCTGCTGTGATGCCCTCAAGCGCCCATCCAACTCAGGGTAGGCCACCGCCAGGATCCGGAACATCAGGGGGGTCATGGTTCGACGGGCACCCTTCCACGTTGGGATGCCATCCCCAGCTGAGCCTCCGCCGTCTTCTTGCTCCACCGGCGAATGTCCTCCCATCTCTTCCGGCAGTGGGTGCTCCGTCTGTGGTGGACCCCCAGGGTCCGGACGTCCTTGCCGATGGCACGCCAAATATCCTTCTTCTGGTGGGCGCTGACCTACATGAAATGTACCGGGGAAGAAGAGAAGTCATTAACAACTGCACCTTCTAAGTGAGTGGGCCACATCCCTACCCTTGCTATGTGGCACATGCATTCACATTCTATCATGCATGCAGAACTGTGCCCCCTTCCTTCTTACAACCAGCCCTCTCCACACAAGCATAGCCCATACAACATGCTCCCTGTGTACTTACCTGTTGGTCTGGAGGACCGTAGAGTAGCGTGTACTGGGGGAGGACCCCGTCCATGAGCTTCTCTAACTCCTCTGCAGTGAAGGCAGGGGCCCTTTCCCCAGACGCACGAGCCATTGTCTCTTCCAGACCGAGGTCACAGCAGCACTTGCAGTGTAGGTCCTCTCCTGTCGAAGATCAGGTATCGAGTTATTGAACAGATAGAAAATGGCGGTCACGTCCGCGGCGGTGCGTAACATCACCGCCGGCGTACTTTGTCATTGGCTCCTGGGACCCATAGGGTCCAATGTTAACCAATGCAGCATTGCGCCGCGGTCTTCAACCGCCTACCGCGACGGTGTACAACGCCCATTGTTCCACTTTACAGGTCAGGCAGCCGCCATTTCAGGGGCCCACATGCCCTAATTACCAACTGCGTCACACTTACCTAGGCCTTGTCGCACAACACAAATACAGGCCAGATTTTGTGTATGAATGGTTTTCTGTGTAGGCTGTGGGTACATACCTCTGAGTTGTTTGACTCTGTGGTCGCGGTTGTCATTCCTAGGCACCGTCTGCTGGGACATGTGAGGAGATGGCGGAATCCTTTGGTGTACCGACCGCTGGTGGACCTGCCGACAATGGAGGAAAGACATTTGATCATCACCTACAGGTTTGACCGTGCCACTATCCAGGAACTGTGTGCCCAGTTGGAGCCTGACCTGATGTCAGCAATCCGCCATCCCACAGGGATCCCCCCTCAAGTGCAGGTGCTATCAGTGCTCCATTTCCTTGCAAATGGGTCATTTCAAACAACAGTGTGGCCATGGCATCAGGGATGTCCTAGCGTATGTTTTCCAACGTGTTGTCCAGAGTGTTGTCTGCCCTTCTGAAACACATGCAGAGCTACATCGTTTTCCCTCAGGTGGAGGATTTGGCTACAGTTAAAGGTGACTTCTATGCCCTTGGACATATCCCCAACATCATCGGTGCCATTGATGGGACCATGTAGCTCTGGTTCCCCCCCCCCCACAGGAGTGAACAGGTGTACAGGAACCGGAAGAGTTATCATTCGATGAATGTACAGATGGTATGTTTGGCAGACCAGTACATCTCCCAGGTAAATGCTATGTTCCCTGGTTCAGTGCATGACGCCTACATCCTGCAGAATAGCAGCATCCCTTATGTGATGGGTCAACTCCAGAGGCACCGGGTGTGGCTATTAGGGGACTCTGGTTACCCCAACCTGTCATGGCTACTGACCCCAGTGAGGAATCCCAGGACAAGGGCAGAGGAACGCTACAATGAGGCACATGGGCGGACTAGGAGGGTGATCGAACGGACCTTCGGCCTCCTGAAGGCGAGGTTCAGGTGCCTCCATATGACAGGTGGATCCCTATTATACTCACCAAAGAAGGTGTGCCAGATCATCGTAGCCTGCTGTATGCTTCACAACTTGGCTTTGCGACAACAGGTGCCTTTTCTGCAGGAGGATGGTCCAGATGACGGTGTTGTGGCAGTTGTGGAGCCTGTGGACAGTGATGAGGAGGAAGCAGAGGAAGAAGACATTGACAACAGGGACTCAGTTATCCAGCAATATTTCCAGTGACACACAGGTGAGAACACATTCCTGCCTACTACAAGTATTTTCACACTTCTACCTCTATCCTGTCTGTCGATTTCTACCAGTATATTGTAACTGAGTTGTACATTTCCCTTACGGTTCCACAGGTGTGGTTTCCAACGAGTGTCATCTGCTTACATTCCTCAAGGACTTGAGATGTGTGACATAGGTATGTTGACATTACATTTGAAATAGCATTTTGCCACTGTAATTGCTAATACACATTTTCGAAATCACAGACTGACTCCAGATTGTTTTGTGATTCAAGGGTGTTTATTTAAATACAAAATATTGGAGGGGGAAGTTAAATGGTGAGGGGTGATGGTGTAGGAATGTCCATGGCAGAGTCTAGTCTATTAGTCTCACAGGTGCAGTGCCCATATGGGCATAGGAAGTGGAGCTGGGGCAGTTTAAATATGGACAGGGTTACAAAGTGGGACAGTGGGATGACAATCAGGGTGGTCTCATTTCTTGGCGGGGGTCTTGGCATAGTGCTCTGTCTTGTTCCTGGATCTCAGGGACCGTTTGCGGGGTGGTTCTCCATCTGCAGGGGGTGGGGTGCTGGTGTGGTGGTCCTGTGGCGGTGCCTCCTGTCCACTAGCGCCGGCGGAGGTGGTGGGCAGTTCATCGTCCATGCTAGTGTCAGGGGCCCCTTGTAGTGCCACAGTGTCCCTCCTGGTGTTAAGTATTTCCTTCAGCACCCCTAGGATGGTGCCCAGGGTGGAGCTGATGGTTCTGAGTTCCTCCCTGAACCCCAAATACTGTTCCTCCTGCATGCGCTGGGTCTCCTGAAACTTGGCCAGGACCGTTGCCATCGTCTCCTGGGAGTGGTGGTATGCTCCCATGATGGAGGAGAGGGCCTCGTGGAGAGTGGGTTCCCTTGGCCTGTCCGCCCCCTGTCGCACAGCAGCCCTCCCAATTCCCCTGTGTTCCTGGGCCTCCGTCCCCTGGACCGTGTGCCCACTACCACTGCCCCCAGGCCCCTATAGTTGTTGGGGTGGTGGGTTATCCTGGGTTCCCTGTAGTGGTGGACACACAGCTGATTGACGTGTCCTGGGGATGGAGGTATGGGCCCGCTGGGTCGGTGCTGTGCTGGTGTTACCAGAGGGTGGAAGGTCTGTGGTGGCCTGTGACTGGGTGTGGGTAACCGACTGTCCCGAGGCCCACGATGGTCCGGCCTGGTCATCTGGATCCAGTTGGACAGAGCTGCTGTCATCACTGTGGGCCTCTTCAGTGGGTGAGGTGGAGATGTCTGGACCCTCCTGTCTGGTGACGTTGGGTAGTGGTCCTGCAGGGGTGTAAAAGCATGATTATTGTATCTGTGTGTGTCATGGTGTGCAATGGGTGTGTGACCGTGTACCCCAGTGCTAGCATTCCTGTGTGGGGGCTTGTGTGATGATGGCTGAGGGGGGTGTTATGGGTATGTGCAGTGATGGGTGTCCATGCTTTGTTGCTGCATGCAGGGCTTGGTGTTGGGATGTGTGGTTTGTGATGTTGGGACATTTGTGAGGAGTTGGAGTGATAGGGGAGGGGGCGAGGGTGGGGGTCTGTGATAGCATGCAGGTAGGTTGGGGGATATGAAAGTTAAGATTTGACTTACCAGAGTCCATTCCTCCACCGACTCCTGCGAGGCCCTCAGGATGCAGAATCTCCAAGACCTGCTCCTCCCATGTTGTTAGTTGTGGGGGAGGAGGTGGGGGTCCGCCGCCAGTCCGCTGTACTGCGATGTGGTGTCTTGAGACCACGGAACGCACCTTCCCCCGTAGGTCGTTCCACCTCTTCCTGATGTCGTCCCCATTTCTTGGGTGCTGTCCCACTGCGTTGACCATGTCGACTATTCTTCTCCATAGCGCCATCTTCCTTACAATTGAGGTGTGCTGCACCTGTGCTCCAAATAGCTGTGGCTCTACCCGGATGATTTCCTCCACCATGACCCTGAGCTCCTCCTCCGAGAACCTGGGGTGTCTTTGACGTGCAATGGGGTGGTGTAGGTGATGTGTGGGGTGGTGTATGGGGTGATAAGTGTGGTGATGTGTAGTGGTGTGTGGTGTTTTGTGCGTGGAAGTAGTGTGGGTGATGGTGTTGAGTGCCTGTGGCTGCTAGTTTGTGGATGGTGGTGTCTCTCTCTGGCCTTTTCTCTGTAATGGTGGTCGTAGGGGTTTGTGGGTGATGTGGGTGTGTGTTTTATATTGTAATGGGTGTGTGGGAGTGGTGTGTGTATGTGTCTCAGGTGTGTGTATTTCGAATTGTCCAATGTGGCTGTGTTTTGTAAATGTGTGTGTATTTTGAGCGCGGCGGTGTGTACCACCAATGAAATACCGTGGTTGAAAGACCGCTGCGTGGATTCGTGGGTCGTCATAGTGTTGGCGTATTTCTGTTGGCGTGACGGTGGAGGATTTGATTTCGCCAGTTTATCACTGACCTTTGGTGTGGCGGTCTTGTGTGGGTGTCTGGATTTTGTCGTATTCCGAGCTGTGGGTCATAATAGCTGTGGCGGAATTCCGCTGCAGTGTGTTGGCGGTCTTCTGCACGGCGGTAAGTGGCTTTTACCATCAATGTTGTAATGACCCCCTAAGATTCTTCAGACGTTTTGGACAACTTGTGTTTCTGTGTTGCTGTCATCTGGTTTTGCGTAATATTATTATGACTTTAGCATTATTAATATAAGGGCAATAATTGTTTCAACTTTACTAAAGTGGTGTGGTGATTGATGGCCACGTAGGTCATGGTGTGTAAATTACTGACTTCTTATATCATATTGTTGTTTATTGCTATTGGTACATATTGTTTGATTTGATGATCTTATTACTCCTATTTGAGTCAAAAGATTTGAGTCGACCTCTGAAGGTAGTAGATGTCACTGCCCTATTACGTGCCACCTTAGCTTAATTTAGGAGGTCACACGGCCACAATATCACACCTACATACACTGTTTAGCTGTCTGTTGTTGACAATTCCATCCCTTACTGTAGTTGACAATTCAATCTCTTATAGTGGGCTTAGGGAAAACTCATTGCTTACCACTGGTTGGCTTTCTTCTCAATCTCAGTCTTCTTATTTGCTGGGTTTTCTTCATCCTCTTGTGTTTGTTCCTATCTTGGAGTGTATATATAACCATCCTCCTCTTTACCATCCTGCAGGAAATTCACCTTTTCTGCGTTGTCACCTCAGCTGTTCCCACTTTTGCTGGCTTTAGAACTCTTTGTACTTTAAGCCTGTTAACCAGTGATAAAGTACATGTGCTCACTTTTTAAACATGATTGAAATGACATACTCCGAATTGGTATATTTAATTTTCCTAATTTATGGTACAAAATGCATAACAGGGCCCAGAAGTTAAATCGCAATCGTGGACTACAACAACTATTGTACCATCCACTATAGTGGCAGGGTAAACACTGCTTTAGTCTTACCACTGTAGCCTGCCTGTAGCAGTACAACACATGCACTGTGATCTGTCAAAATAAACTCTTTTGGCAGGTAAAAACCTTCCATTTAAATATTAATAAATCGGCCTTGTAGCCCCAAAGGTTTAGCGCATGGTATATAAAACTAAAACGTATATATATATTTTATGTTAATATGTTCTTACAGTGACTAGTACTTAAAAGGTATTTTTACTGTGGCAGGCCTAACCATCCTATGTAGAAAACCAGAGTACAGATTAAAATACTAATACTATATCTCAGGAATGTAACCAGCTAGAAAAATAATTAAACAGCTCTACGTTAATATAATTCGGGTGGAACTATTTTTAATAGTTATTAAAAATCCAATTCAGTAGTTAAGTCAGATTTTAAAAATATATAATTTTAAAAAAAGTATATTTTTTCCTGCCTGAAGGTCCTAGAAGCTAATTTGCATAGGATCTCCAGCTTCCTCCAACCAGTATAGCCTTGTATAGGTATGGAAAATGTAAAACATGTCTCCCAGGAATAAACAATAGGCTAACCTGAAGGGCCAGAAATGGCTTCTTTGAGCTTCACAGAATTTGCAGGGTTGGGACTATGGACATTCTTTTAACACTACAGTGTCAAATTCTGGCTGAATGTCAAGGCCTACTTGACATGTCTGCTGAGTTTACACGTAGCACCCGGGACACATTTATCCACTGTCTGGTTGCTAGAGGACCCAGTTTTTGTCCTACCAGACGTCTGTCTCTGGGTTTGTTGTAGGTGTAGTACCTGCCATAAACTTGATTTTAATATTAGAAGTGGGAGGAGACGAGTATTACCATAGAACACTCCACCCACACACAGCCCCTCAGAGCCCCAGTTGAGTGTGGCAGAAGACTTTCGCCATCTTGGATTTGCCCTGATGCATTACATTTTGGGCCTGTTTGTAGTAAGGCAAACAGGAACTGCTGCAAAGATAGGTAGGTCAGAGCCTGGGAACTTTTGCCACATTAGTAAGGAACACACCAGGAGTCACCTTTGTGCACTATCTTGTGCAAGGCATAAAGGTGCCCTTCATTTTCTGTAGAAGTGGACTGGACTTGTTGTCTGGACCGTGGAGGAGCCCCAAAGGACTGGACCTGCACCCTCTTGTACCAAGGACTAAGACGTGGACTCAAATGGTCAGTTGACTGACCTCCAGTGTGGCTACAGGTACACAGCAAGCTGCAAGAAACCTTTCTCAGGGGCCATTCCTTTCATCCATGTTTACAGAAGTCAGCGCTTCACAAGCAATAGCAGTATGGCCACCAGACTACGCTCTAATCTAGGTAAGTCATATCCTAGTAACAGCACTTTTGGGGTGCAACTGACTGTGAGGCCCACAATATCATCAATTATACATTCCAACTTGGTCCATTATGCCACCACTGGTGGGAATTCCCAGGCTAAAGGATGAAAACCGGCAAGATCAGCTCGACATTATGTATAATAGAAAGCTCTAGCTGGATTTATTCTATGAAGAAAGCCAGGAGAGCAGTACAATCTATTTACAAACTTAAAATGGAGGAGCTTATGACAGTAGTTATTGGACTCCTCTTTAATTTGCATGCAGCAATATTTCCAGCCCTCCAGTTCAGCCCTTTCCCCCATATCTGTTTCCCACTTCTTCAGTGCACGATTAGGGACTGTAAGTTGCCCAGTGACGTATAGCATGTTCAAGCTGGAAACCCATCTTGTACCCTCAGGACCTCTGTTCATATGTGTGAGTGGGGCAAACTCAGCTGGTTTGTCAGGGAATGACGACCATCTGGCACTAACAGCATGTCTAATTCTGAGGTAGTCAAATCTGGTAAGAGTGTCCAATGTCTGCCCCTCCTCAACCTGTTTGTATGTTAAGCACTTGTTGACCACAAATGATTTTCCAAGTGTTCTCAGTCCTGTTTTCATAAGCCTGTATCCCTTTATCTAGAGTAGGAGGTATACTTGGGTTTTCTAGAAGGGGAATCTCTGGTGAGTATATTGGTACTGTTATCCCTGCTTCGGCCAAAGCCCATATCATCCAATTAGTATAGTGAACCATGTGGATCAATGGTATCGATCTCAGTCTTTGTAACATGACACTACTCCACAGGACTCTGTTATTGGGTCCTTATCTGTGGGCTGGTGGGGAGCATTCATGAGCACCTAACCCACTGATGGTGATCGCAGTAGCTCAGCATGAGGAAGGCTCGACCACAGGTGCCATCCTGAGCGACCTCAGTGCCTCAGCGTCAATGTGTGGACACTGCGGCCTCTCATGTCAGGCCCAGCCAGGAGCCCCACATAGTGCTGCTACCCTGCAGATCCCCTGTGGATGGGACCTGTCTCTAGTCTGCTCCAGCAGGCCTTAAAGTTACTTTGGCCATGGCTCCACATGAACCGCACCATTCACAGGCTCACACCGGGTCCACACCTAGACTCATCCAGCAACACTAGCAGGCATCCACACATTGATCTCAGGTGCAGGGCAAAGGCAGTGGCCCCAGGCTCTAGGTGAGAGGCTCTAGGTGAGAGGCTCAACAGCAGACATCTGGCAGATGATCTGTAGTGAGTTACAACCGGTGAAAAAGAGCTGTACTAGAATGTGGCCATCTTTGATGGTGGCTAGCCACGTATCCCCACTATTAATTCATTCCTGCACTCAATCTTTGCACCGTAGGTCTTTAGGAACATGGAGGTGGTTCTGGCTGACATGGTGACAGAGTGGATGAGCATATGCAAGCAAACTGGGCTGAAGCTGAACAAGCATTCCAAGAAGGTGGATTACCACATTTACCTCACATCCTAGAATGAGTCCCATCATCTGCAATGCACCTCAGAGAGAATGAGGATGTGGTTGAAGAGAGAAATAGGAGAACATTGAGAAAGTCTCAGTGCCAGGGGAGGGTTCTCCTCAAGGAGCATCATCACCTGCATTGTCCAGGGCAGGTAGTAGTATGTCCATCCACAGATTTTTCATCAGAGCTGAATGACTGGCAGGCAGAGATGGCCTTAAAGTTGTAGATGACTATACTTGGTCTTGAAGAGAAAGAAATAACTGCTGAGAAGAAGAAGGCAGCTGCAGCCCAGCCATCTGAGGAATGAGAGGCAGCAGCAACTCTTACACTGGCCCAGGAGACTGGTCAGCGCGAGATGGGCTTGAGGTCCCGTAGGGCCTCTAAGTCCATTGATGAATGTGGCAGCAATAAGGAAGTGCCTAGAGAGGTAAACACAAGGTCCACATCTTCAGAGACCTGGTGCCTAGTTATGTGATGGAGATAACATGGATAAGTGATTTGTGGCTTTGAAGGTGCACAGAGAGGACTGGGTGGTTTGGGCTCTTGGAGCACATGCCTATTGTCTGAAGGTATACACTAGTAGCTGTAGATGCAGCTAACCAAGTTAGCTATGCCCCTTTGAAAGAGGTCCTCACATGCCAATTTGGTTTAGCCCCATAAAAGTATCCCTGACATTTAGGGTAAGCCAGAAGGAGTCACACCAGTCTTGGGAAAATTTGTAGACTCAAGAGACTAGATGGTTAGGTGAAGGGCAGTAAGGTAAAGGATTCTGATGGACTGTATAGTTTGATTGTGAGGGAGCCCATCTTGAGTAACTGCTTTACAGAGTTACACCATCACCTGAAAGATTGCAAGCTTACTGTTGCCAGAGAACTCAGGAAAGAAACTGACCTTCAGCTAACACCAGAGTGTCTAAGCAGGTATCCAGACAAGAGGTTTGGTCCAGATTCCCCTCTACAGAGGGAAGGGAAAAGCCAGGGTAATACAGAAAAGTTCACTAAATGGTGGCAAAAGACATTTGAGGAGAAGGATTCCCAGACCACTTTAGAGCAGAAGTAGATTTTGGTGGAGAGAAGTCCATGGTGCCATATCACAGGTAGGCCTGGGCGGAGTTCGCACAGTTGCGAAGTACCCCAAAAACTCTCCAGTGCTACGCAGAGTTTCGCAAGCGGTGGAGTGTGTTATGTTACACAGTTCACACTGATTTATAGCAGGTGTGTTGTCCCGCGTTGAAAAATCAGCGCAAACATCTCTCTGTGCAGCGCAAGAGGGCGCTGCTTCTTTTCTGCCGCTCGAGTTGATTTTCTCCTCAAGCAGCAGTTACCTCAAAGAGAATGGAAGGTTTCTCAATAGGAGCGGTCACAACCATACTGTGAATGCTCACAATGAGAAATCTCGCCGGGAGGTGGTCTTGAGTAAGATTTTCATTGCTCGCTTTCACCAACTCACTGTTGATGAGCGCAAGTGAGGAAAAAACTCCGCTTTGCCTCACTACGTGGAGTTTTTTCAGAACTCCGCGCTGTACGTGGAGCGCAGAATGAGATAAACTCTGCAAACTCCGTGAGCGGAGCGGAGTTCACCGCCCACCCCTAATCACCAGGCCCGGTGTTATGACTGTTAGGCACAAGGATGTAGGAGAATCTGGATGTATCTGGAAACCCCTCAAAGGTGAGCACTCTGTAAGGGTGACTAGTGTAGGCCTAATATGGTCTAATGTCCCTCAGCTGGGAGGTGGACCAAGAAGTTGGTGATAGCTAAGGGTGGTAGACATCACCTACCAGAGGTTGCAGTGAATGGGTCCCCGTCAGTGCTTTGCTGGATACCTGTGGCAGCCAACTATGTTGGTAGCAAGGTTAGTTTCCTCAGAATAGTATCTGCTAGGGCAGAATTGTAGAGTAACGCAGGGCAGGAGTATGCCTTATGGCCATGGTATCCTTACAATGGGATGGGCTTCTTGTCCAGAGAATGGTCATTGTCAGTTCCCAAATACCCACTGATTAGACCCCAGATGCCCATTGATTGCATCACTGGCAATGAGCTCCTACTGGCGAGAGAAGAGCCGGGAGGGGCAGCCTGAAAGCACAGATTTCTGGGGGTTTTGTGCCTAAACGGAAGGTCTGAGGACCAGGTGAAATACAATGGATAAGAGGTGGATGCCATTCACAGTTTGAGGAACAGAGGTTCTGGGCTTACCTGCTCTGAAAGGAGACCACCCCAAGACTGACCTGAGTGAGGCTACTTCTTATCTGGAGGTGCTGTCTGCAGTGCCTAAGTGACAAGGGACTTGAGACCTGCATCAGGCAGACCCCTGCATGGCACCGCCAGGTTCACTGTATACGCCCAGGAAGTCCTGAAATGTCAGGCACATGTTTAGTCTCTGCGCACTGACCTTGAGATGGGATGCCAAGCTCGGTGTCACCCCAGACGGGAAGGATGGTATATGCAACCTGAAGTTGTAGCCCTTCACTTAGAAACCTGAGAAGCCAAAGGGACCTCAGGAGCATGTGGGTGACATGTTGCTAGCCCCATGCTGGAAGGGAGGCCTGCCAAAGGCCTGAATTTGGAGGCTTCACTTGGCAGTGGATGGCCAGGTTCTTCACACTAATAGCTGTCAGTGGCCTCTGTTGGTTGCTTACCTTATAGACAGAGTGGTCCTCCCCTCAAGACAGAGGTCTGACATTGGAGACAGGCAGGGCTACTTAAGCTTGATGGCCATGATGGTACTGTTCACCTGCTGGCTTATATTTGTGGCTAAGCTAGGGTTAGTCCTATCTGTGGCGATGTTCCCAGAGGAGAAGGGTTCCCCTTGGACAGTGACAGTGGCTAGGAAAGCAGATAGGCTCAGAGGGGCATAGAACAGACAAGGGTCACTGCAGAGACAGTGAATTGCCACATTCTGTCACCATAGCAGGGATGTCCATCAAGGGATTGATTAGTCTACCTTAACGCCCATGCTAGAGGTGGCCTGCATAGGAAATCTGACTTTTCTGCATGGCCACATCCTGTTGTTTGGATGACTTGTATCCTCCAGCTGCTTACGTTTACTAACTCCTTTTTTACTTAATCTTTCTCTTGCAGCAGTCTGTGCTAGTGCATATGGTTTCTTGCTGGTCCCCCACTGAAATCTCCTGCCTTCTCAGTGTTGCTCATCTCATACCTTTACAGCTCGCCTGTTGCTTCTCCCACCACTAATCTGTGCCGCCGTCCCTTTGTGTTGCTCTTCCCTCCCATTTCTATCGTACTCAAGTTTGTATTTACATTTTTTTTTTTAAACCTGCATCCAAGAAGGTCCTTTGTTGTGTCCGTTGTGACTGCCCTTTATTTTTAAACCTTCCCTCTTTGCTTCTCCTTGCACCACCCGTATTTTGTTTAAAACAAAAAAAAAAAATGTAGGACGTAGCAGCTGCAGTTTGCTTCTTGGCTGCTGCTTTTGGCAAAAAAATGTGCTTCAGCACACCTTTTTAGGGTCAAGCCTACGAGTGCATGCGGTAGCGCATGCGTCTCGCTTGCGAGACTCTGTTGTGTTCAGTAAAGGGGTTGGAGCCCGCCTGTCACTCACCATTTGTTGGTTTACATGGCACTGTTCTTTACAGCCTTGTAATTTGTCAGGGCCCGTATGGCATAATTTCTGTTTCTCTGTGTGGAGCAGGGATCAAGCACTAATTGATTTTGCCATGTCGTCTTTTCTTAGTTTCCATGTATGTTTTCTTTTGTTTTTGCTCGTGGGTGCTGTCGTCAACAGATGAGAATTAACTTGTTCTAAATATGCGAGGCCTATTTCATTGCAAATGCTTGTTTTATTTACTGTTTCAGGATGGGTGTTCGCCATCTTGGTATGCTGAATAAAAGAAAATGTTTGCCACATCAAGACAAATGGACGTGCATGCATGATGAGACTGGGACAACCGAGGGTCATGATTCATATATGCACATGCGTAGTGACGTAGGCACCATCATGCTTTTTAAAAAGCTTGAACGTGAGACTTTTTGGCTTTACCAATGCTTGTTGATCTTGTCGGTTGATGCAGATGTTAAAGCAGCATAATTCTGCATTGGTATAGATATGTAAAATCAGAAGGCAAGCATGCAGAGTCACGCATCTCAATAGTTTCCCATAAAAACATTAGATGAAATACATTTATATTTTTCATTAAACTTTCAGAACACCAGTGCGAGTCTGTGTTTGTACAAGTAGTCAAAAGTGAGCAGATCATTTAAGTGACAGGTATACACACACCCTTGCAAAGACACCTTCACGTGTATACACCCATAAAGATAAACGTATTAAGACACCCTTATACAATGTACACAGAACCACAGGTTCACAAAAAATAATTGAGGGTCTTGTGAGCATACATGGGCTCCTACAGTGGGCACTTTGCTGTTGTTTGCAGGCATCACGTTTTTTGCTTGCTTGCAGCCTGCTTTTGAATTCTGTTATTATTTGGTAAAGGATTCCAGTATTTAGTCTGTGTGCTGTTTCCAGCCACGCGTGATGTGTAGTAGATGCTTTTTGCCTTCTGCTACACAGCAGCAGTGTTTGCTGAAGATCTTGCGCATCTAGTACTGCTCTTGCTAGTGTGGACACAGGCCACGGACCAGAACTAAGACTTAGGAGCTGGTGCAGATGCTATGGATGGTACCTAAGTTGACATGGCTTCCCTTCCATCACTACTATGACTGTTGTCGGTGTCACTGGTTTTCAGGCAGGGGAAGGCGTTCTTGGGGGTAATTGGACAGTACATCATTCTGAACTACTATCTGGGTTGAAAACGTCTGGTTAGTCATACCACGAGCTACTAAAAGGAGGAGATACGAATGGCAGAAAGTACACTACAAAAGTACCAGTTAATAGTAGCAATATGACCAGTACTCGCTGATGCCCAACAATGCTGAAGATTGTCGTGTGGTAACTGGTAGGAGTGACTAGTGATGTGCTTGTGACTGTTAATCTTCCAGCCTTTGACAGTAGTAGAGTTGACTGGTCTGGACGTAAATGCTCAGTGGATTGGTGTTGCAAATCCCTCATTTGGGTCACTATGAGTGTCCGCTGTGCCATGAATATTTCTTACAATGGGGCTTTTAGTGGTTAGCAGTATCCTCATGATGGTTGTACATTTTAAAATGTGGTCTCCATACACACACAGTGACACCTATCCTCAAGAGCTCCAGGTATCCTTTTAGCCTGGATGCTTCTTCCAGTTCTGTTACAGCCAGCAGATCCACAATGCTCGATGCCTTTTTTCTCCCAAAGCAAAAGAGTAATCTCCAAATGCTAAGCTGTCCTGGTGGTGCCAGAAAACAACACCCCCTCTTACTGTTTCAGCTTGTCTTTCACTCCAGTACTTTACAAGGGTAAGAGCTCACTACATTAACTTTGTGGGTGATGCACTGACAGATTTTGTCTCTGGCAGAATGAGTTATTTCAGCCATCAAATGGCCCAAACATGTGGCGTCCAGTGCAACTCTTTCTGTACTGGTAATGTCTCTAATGTGATATTGTCTGCAGTATTGTCCTCTCTTGTAATGGAATGCAAGACGTTGAAATTTCGAACTCTCCAAGCTGCCCTCACTTCAGATTTCCAGGCAAAGCACATCTTACCATATCACTTCTTCACTTTCTGCTGTGTGTAGATGTTGAAGGTTTGTTGTGGCTTTATACAAGTTCCCCATAAACAAACACCTGAAAGCAGACACTCAAACATCAAAGGGTGGAATGGAAGATGGAACGTTGCATGTCCGTTTCACCCTCCTTCTTCTCACGCCCCTGAGAGAAACCCAAATAATCGCATCAGGAAGATGGCAGCAGGAAGAACCCCAGCAAAGTCTCAAGCAGAAACACAGACACCCAAAAGAGAGTAGTCTGAGAAGGTGGCAGGTTGCAAGCTTAGAATAGTTAGCAATGGAAGTATAGACACTTAGTAACTGCAGTCACAGAAGATGAGAAGCTGTAAGAGCAGTCAGGTAAGATCTCCTAAAACAAAGTTAGAGGCGCCAGGATACTCGGTTCAGGTGGCTGCATGTGGGACTGATTGACAAAGAAGAGCTTTCAGGGAGAGCTTTCAGGCATTTGCAAATGCGTGTAACTTAACATTGGAATATTGAGGATTGCATGGACTTCCCAGCTCTGTGTTCCTCCAGATTTGAGACTAGGGCTGGTTCTTTGTAATATGAATGCCCACACGTACGTTTTTGGTTCTTGGAATGGTACAAAGTGGCACAAAACGTGAGGTATTTCAAATGTGGCCAGTGCCCCTTCTTTTTGTTTCTTACTGTGAAGATTTTTTTCATGAATGTTGAATTTGTAGTATCACAAAAGGATGATGGGCGGAGTGCTGAACAATGCAAACACTCACCCCCAGTCACAGATCTGGGTTTAATCCATTGTTCTTTTGCTCACCATGCCACCCCAGTTTGGACCCACCAAAATGCAAATCAGTCTTGACCCTGTGCCTCATGGGAACAGTCCAGCCCGAACTGCCAGGCCAGGTCCTCCCTGGACCGGAAACAAGCATCTTGGGACCAGTTTCAGGGTTTCACCCTTCATCAGCCAGGCTAGCTTGAATCCAGTGGAATTTGTAGTGTCATGTAAAATATGAAATTCCTAAAACAAACCATTGCTAAGGTTAGTCTAAAGATTTGAAACACAGTAAATTGTATTGCATTACGTTTGCCCTTTGTATAGTGTGTTGCTACCACTGGTATGGCATTGTGCAGTTCTTGCCCAGTTGGCCACAAGCTCAGCTTATATGTATGGTTGGTAAGGTGTACGTTTATGGTGTTATTTAAGTGGCAAGCATTAGATATTGTAACTGAAGGTGTTGTCTGTGACGCAGCCTGACGGTCAGTTTGATGGGTTAGCACTTTATTCATACCTACCTCTTTTAGGTGGTCCTAGGGCTTACGGATTTCAAGTATGAGGTTGTTTTGAAAGGAGATAATCCATGTCTTAATTGCTCTTTAAAAGTTCAGGTGATTTTAAAGCTATCCTTTGCATGTTGGGAGGGAATTAATTCCACAGTTTGGCTATCTTTACGAAAAAGGAGGCTCCACCAATAGGGACCTTGGTTTCAAATCGGGTGAAATTTGCAAGGTAGGCGTTGAAAATCCGGGCCTAACCATGAGTCACTCGGGTGCAATGTAGTGGCCGTTGAAGGCGATATGCCTGGGAATGGCAAGCCAATGAAGCACCTGAACTGCTGGAGGTATTTAATCTCTTGAACAAGATCCAGTAGCAGTCTGACCGCATTGTTCTTAAACTACTGTATCCTGAGCTGGGGAAAAGCTGGAGCGCCAAGGTTTTTACAGTTGGCATAATCTAAACGGGAGTGTACAAGAGGACCATAGCCTCTAACCCTTGAGAGAACCCAACAAAAACGAAATGTATCTAAGGGTCTGAATATTAGTTAATGCGCATTGACGTCTGTTGGCAACAGAAGCAAATTACTACTCTTGTGTCACTTGTACACTTATACAAATGCGCATATTTGTAAAGGTTTTACTTTTAGAAGAATTACTTTATGTAAGCCACACATATTTAAAACATAAGGCTTTATATAAATGTATTTTCAGTTTTATTTTGAATTTATATTTTTGCTGACTTGTTGTTTATGTTTAAAGCTCACTTGTGTTTTTGTCAGCCAGCTCTGACCGATTATAATAACATTCCTCCAGTGTCTAAATAAAACATAGTTATCTTAGTTTAACTGCTCGTTCTAACTATGTTAGCATGATAGGTTTGTTCTCAAGTAAAAACGTGTGGAGGTTCCTTCATGGGAATTAAGTTAAGAGTTTCGAAGTTCCATTTCCCTATATACAGATGGCAGTATTTGTAGATACTTGCACTCCAGGGGACGTATTCACAAAAGCAATGGTGTATTGTGTCTTGTCAGTGTGATAGTCCCAGGTGAAGGAGAGTTAAGGAAGATTACAAAAAAAAATAGTTATTATTATCATTTTTACATTTGTCAATATGTCATTTGTTATTTTTACTTAATTTTATTAATTGTCCCATTTAGTTTCTATACACATATCTTTACCCTGGTGGTGGAGATAAATAGCTTATTGTAAATTGAACTTTGTATCCCCTTATTTCAGGTGGTGGAGGCTGGAGAGACTTGTAAGTCTTTATTTAGCTGGAGGAAGATTTCCACATGGAAACTGTGAATTTCATTATTTAAACAGTAATTAGTCAAACCTTTCTTACCCTTCATTCACATTCTCCAGAACAATACGACGATATCTGTTGACCCCCTGAACTGCCCCTTGAACAATGGTCATTCTTGCCAACTTGTGTGCATCCAAAGGATGATGCACTTCTGCTGAACATGCTGGCCATCCCATAATGATTCTTGGTACCATGTGGGTATCCATTGGATAATACCTATTATTCACCCTTGGTGAAATACTGGTTCTGCAGCGCAGGATTCTCATTGATAGTCATAACGTAGATCATTCCCACCTACCTGCAGTGACCTGGAACACTTATTTTTTTCATAAAATATTATGAAATACAACTTCACTGACGATAGAAGTTCCAAAGCAAGTCATTTAAATAGAAAGGCTGGTAATTTAATGTACACTAGATCAAAGAAGAGGACACTGTTTCTTTATGAGCTCAGTAGTTTCCCCTCTCCCAGTATGCACTGTACTAACAGTTTCCCTCACATTCCTGTTTCTTTTTTGTGGCTTGTGCTGACTGGATCGTTAAACACTTTAGAGAGCTTTTCCCCTAGTTTGTTGAAGTGTTTATCGGTGACTTTTGATCTTCATTCAGCAGCCCCAACTGTTTTTTTCTCAAGTTGTGAGGTGATTTTTCTTTCACAAGTCCTCCACTTTTTGCAAAGGGCCTTTCCTGTGGGAGGGAGAAGGCTGCTGCAGATCCTCACTGTTTGTGTGGTATGTCTTGCTGCTACACATTCATTCAAATCTTGTTTGTTCTGATGGATATCAAATAGAACACTATGAGAAAGGGAAGGGATTTGCTTGCCAGGATAGCTGAACGATCTAAAGGGTGAACAAGTGAGAAAGAGATATAAGAGGCAGGCCAGGGAGGGTATATATTCTAGTGAACCTTTGCAACCTCCAGGGAGAGACCCTTGAGAGGGAAGATCAAAGGGAAGGAAGCAACATAAGCATCATTGCCAATACTCCAGACACTCCCGGAGGTTACGGGAGCATTGATTTGTCATAGTTTGACTCATGCTCTAGGCAAGACTGCTGGTTTATATTTGTAGGTGACTAGGCCAATCCTACAACAAGTTGCAACTGTCGTCCCAACCCTCCCGGCTCACAAGCAGCCCCTCACGAAAACCCAAACAGTAAAAGGTGATTTATGGCAGCCTTTATGCATGGACTCAAGAGTGGGACATCTCAGGGAGTGTCGTGGTTAAACGGAGATTACCCCTTTCTCACATTAACAACATGTCTCAATCGAACACACAGGCAATGAAGGAAATGCAGTGAAGTTTTCAATAGGTTTTATTAACAATACTGCAATCTACGATAAGTTGCATGGGCTGCAATGATTAGGATAATGAACAGTGCAAGAAACAGATTTGTAAAGACGAGAATCATTAATACGAAGACCCCCACCTATCTTGCAATTACATAGTGACATGAGATACAATAAATGTCCTAATTCCCTAACATGATGAGTCTAACCTCTAACCTAAAGAGAGCTAGGTGTGATAAACCTAATCTGCCAATGCCGTGTCCATGATAAGAGCCCCCCAACCCTCGTTACCTTGGAATGAGGTCTCAAGATCAGACTCCGTGGGGACACGAAGACTGGGCCATCCTCAAAGCGACATGCAGCATCAATAGCAGCAATGGCATCTGGTCAGAATCCCTCTCTGTCTGTGTGAAATGTATTTATACAGATCTGATTGGACCCCTGACTTAGGTCTGTCTCCAAACAATAAATAACAAGACATGCTTGGGGCGGTAATTTATATAAACAATTCCCTCAAAAGCGCAAAGAGGGAAAGTACCTAATGTGAATACCTACAGTTTGTTTATCTTTGTTGCTTGATAGTGAATCCTTAGCACGGTGGCACAGATAACATGAAACTAAAACATTGGCCTAACTAGAAACTATGCAGCCATCTTGAAAAATATAATTAAATAAATGAGCTGAAAGAGAGCAAACTAAGTAGGGTAAAAGTCAGTAGGTGATGGGGGCACAACTCTACAAGCCATAAGGCTAAGCTAACTTCTGCTTCCCTTTTAAAACAATATAGGATTCACCACAGATTGACATTGAGGAAGGCTTTGGCACCAACATGTTCACCATCAGGTTTGATGCCGATGGCTAAGAAGATCCGACTGATGTTGCTTCGACTGTGAGGATGTTGCCAGTGACAATATTATCAACGTTGGCCAGATCGCTTGTCGTCAAGAAGTTTAAATTGGAGTTCTACTGTTGCCCTTAGGAGATCCTTCTACTCCATCGAAGATTATGCCAACGAACAGATCGATGTTGACGAACTCATCTAATCCTCCTTATTCTAGCTCTCTATCAGGGCACCAGTTATTCACAACCTCAATTTATCCTTTACTTGTGGAAATACCAATAATGACAATTCCTGCTTCTGGTCCTGTTGAAGATACTTTATCACCTTTATGACTAACATCTAAGCAAAGAATGGTTCAGAAGAATACTTCTGTGTCACCAACTAGGAAGATGCATATGCTAATGGCACCAATTATTCCGATTCCTTCAGAAACAAAAAAAACTGATAGGCATAAAAGAAGATCTGCTTCTTGCTCATGATCTCCTTCAGTTTATTCCATATTGGATTAATTTGTACACATACTCCAACTTCCCCTGCTACGTCTCCTAACCACACCTCTCCAGTAGATGACATCACAACTTAATAAACTTTTACAAGCAAGAAAAAGATTGGTATCTGCAACATACATTCACATGATTGACTTTAAATATATCAGTGTATCATTTTCTGTTTAGAGAGCAAGGCTACACTGACTGTTAGAGAATGTGGGATACCACAAAACAATCTCTGGTCTTAGCCCGCTTATTACAGTGATCACTCAGTACATTGCATGCTACCACCTATAATTAACAACTCTGCCCATCATACCCCCAACTTGAACACCATTATTAACATGCTAAGTATGTGTGTGCCACTTAAATCATGTCAGTGGCAAGAAGTGTATCATATTCAAAGATCACCTATGGAACCTCAGGTGGGATGGGATCAGAACAATTAATTGATTGCACCTCTGAGGACATTGGAAGGCCCACCCTTATTAGTCGGCAGGTAACATTTGCAGGTGGAACTGTTCCAGCAGAAAACCCCACACCATAGAGATTGATCTTTTGCGTAATCCTCTGTACTCTCCCCTGCGGAGTGCCTTTCTTTCTGCGGCCCTCTGCGGCATACCTTCTCCCTCCACTACAGCACCAATTGGGGAGGAGGGATCGGTGATTTCAAATGTTTGGTCGCTTAGTCAGTATTAGTGTCAGGTCTACGAAGTGCTCCTCGGTTCGAGCGATTTTCGGGCGTGTGTAGAGCCCTAGTATGTAATGTTCTATTGTGCCCCAATATGCGCGTTCTGTCAGTGACCTAAGTGAGTCACCTCCTTCTGCCCAGAACGGCGACAAGTGTTGGCATGCCCAAATCATGTCTATCAATTCTGCATCTTCAGTGTGGCATCTGGGACAAGTGGATGTCGCTGAAGGGATGAGTGCATGTACCCTCAAGGAGGTCAGAAATGCACTGTGAAAAATAATAAATTGAATAAACTTAATTTGTGTGTTGCAGGTTATATGGGTGGCATATTCTAAGAGGATTCGCCACTCCCTGTCATGTAGTGGTTGAGCTATTTCCGTTTCCCATTTATCTCTCAGTGAGGACACCGATAGGTAAGGGCGTATGCCTGTAAAAAGCCACCGAACTTAGGGGGTCATTATGACCCTGGCGGTCAGTGTAATAATGGAGGTATTACTGCCAACAGGCTGGCGGTACATACCTCCACTATTATGGCATTGTCGGTTTGGCCAAATCCAAACCGCCAATTTAACACACTGACCGCCACGGCGGTAAAGGCCGCCGGGCTGGAGACTGCAGTCTCCAGCCCAGCGGCCTTCACTAGGCCGCCCCTGGCATTTTGACCCCGCCCACCGCCATGGTTTCCGTGGGTTCTGTACCGCCATGGAGACCATGGCGGTAGACACTCTCAGTGCCAGAGAATTCCTTCCGTGGCACCAATAGGGGTCTCACCCACCCTCCCGCCCCCCACATATACACACATGCACGCACATACATACACACCCATACACACACGCATACACACATTTAGTCTTATCAAAGTCAGACTGGAGTATGGCATTTGGGAAAGATGAAGCAATGGCCCGCATGAAAGAATATGTGGTGAAAGGGTGGCCGAAGAGGAGATTATTGGATACTAACTTAGAGAATTATTGGATGGTGCAAGAAGAATTGATGATGATGGATGATTTTTTGTACAGAGGTGAAAGATTGGTGCCCCCAGAAACTTTGCAGGACAAAATTGTGAATCCAGCACATGAGGGCCATTTGGGGTGACATAAAACCAAAGCTCGGGTGAGAGAATGCTATTGGTGGCCGCGTATGGATCTCATGGTAGAGAAAATGGTTAAGGAATGTGTTCAGTGTGCATACAGGGACAAGAGTAAAATAACTAGAACAGTCTCTATTGCCAGTTGAAGTGCCGGGAAAGCCATGGAGCAAGGTGGCTATGGAGATTGTGGGGCCTTTTAATTTGCTTGCTTAAGCGGAGATTTCTGCAGTGTGTGTTAAAGAAGTCAGCACTCATGTGGTAATTGAATTTTTGAAGGTTGAATTGTGCCTGAATGCATAGTTACTGATAATGGTGTGCAATTTGCCTCTGCACAGATGAGGGTATTCTTGAAAGAGAGCAATGTTAAACATTATAGGACCACACTATACTACCGTCAAGCCAATGGAATAGTTGAGAGTATGAATTGATTGATAAAAGCATGTAGTCAACAAGAAATGAATGGTGGTTTCGCGTTTAAAGATGTACTGAGAGAGAAATTATGGGTGCATAGCATCACACCTAACACAGGGGGTCATTCCAACCCTGGCGGTCGGTGATAAAGCGGCGGCCAACCCGCCAACAGGCAGGCGGTAAAAAAAATGGAATTCTGACCCTGGCGGGAACCGCCAACCCAGACCGCCACTTTAACACTCCGACCGCAACGGCGGGACAAACAAACAGCGCGGCGGTCACCGCCAACAGGCAGGCGGCAGACAATGTACCGCCCACCCTATCACAACTCACCAATCCGCCACCTTTTCCGGGGCGGGAGCCCCGCCGATAAAAACACGGCGGAAACAGACTACGAACGGGAAAACGCTCACCTCTATACACTCCACGAGGACGGAGGACAGCATGGAACCCGAATTGAACATCCTACCTGCACTCGTCTACCTGCTCATCTACCACGAGTACGAACTCCGGCGCAGACGACAACGGTGAGTACCGCACCTACGACACAGGGAAGGGGGGAGGAGGAAGGGTTACGGGCACACACATACGCAATACACCCACCCCCCAACTATCTACACACCAATGCAGAGCACCAAGTCAAAGTGACACCACCCAAACCCCCCGGAATAATGAAAAGATATCATTAAAGTGAGAAACTAAATTTATGTATAAAATAGGTTCATTGAAGTCATGGTAAAATAAGAAAATGAATTAAAAAAAATCAAGTTAAAAAATTGCGTAACCGGTAAATAGAGGCAATAAGTCCTGCACAGTCACTGAAATTTCAACTGTCCGTGGGCCAAAGTGTATCAACACATGGGCAAAGCCCACACAGGAGACCTGAGTCCGTTGGAGAGAACACTGCAGGGGCATAGATGATAAAACTACAGGCACCTCAGGGGGAAGGGAAAGGGGGGCACCACAGCCACATGAGTCCACGACGCCAGATCCACGAAGGGGCCACCATGCTCGCTGTGCCATCCTGGGGAGTGCAAAGCCACAGTCTCTCAAGTCTGTACAGTGGGTGGCTTGCCCACTGCCATATCCTGGGCAGTGCAAAGCCACAGTCACTCAAGTCTCTACAGTGGGTGGCTTGCCCACTGTTCAATCCTGGGGAGTGCAAAGCCACATCAAGTGGATAACAGTCTCCACAGGCAATGGAGGAGGCAGGGTGGCCCGAGTGCAGCGTGAACAGTAGCTCGACACAGAACCAGCACTGTCATTTGGCCAGCGGTGCTTGAGACGGCGGGGCCCAGCGGAGCGGTGCTTGACAGGAAGGGCCCAGCGGAGCGGTGCTTGAGATGAAGGGGCCCAGCGGAGCGGTGCTTGACACGGCGGGCCCAGCGGAGCGGTGCTTGACAGGAAGGGCCCAGCGGAGCGGTGCTTGAGATGAAGGGGCCCAGCGGAGCGGTGCTTGAGACGGCGGGGCCCAGCGGAGCGGTGCTTGACAGGAAGGGCCCAGCGGAGCGGTGCTTGAGACGGCGGGGCCCAGCGGAGCGGTGCTTGACAGGAAGGGCCCAGCGGAGCGGTGCTTGAGATGAAGGGGCCCAGCGGAGCGGTGCTTGAGACGGCGGGGCCCAGCGGAGCGGTGCTTGACAGGAAGGGCCCAGCGGAGCGGTGCTTGAGACGGCGGGGCCCAGCGGAGCAATGCTTGAGACGGTGGGGCCCAGCAGAGCGGTGCTTGACAGGAAGGGCCCGGCGGAGCGGTGCCTGTCTTGGCGGGGCCCTGTTCAGCAGTGCCTTTCTGGACGGCGGGGCCCTGTTCAGCAGTGCCTTTCTGGACGGCGGGGCCCTGTTCAGCGGTGCCTTTCTGGACGGCGGGGCCCTGTTCAGCGGTGCCTTTCTGGACGGCGGGGCCCTGTTCAGCGGTGCCTTTCTGCATGGCGGGGCCCTGTTCAGCGGTGCCTTTCTGGACGGCGGGGCCCTGTTCAGCGGTGCCTTTCTGCACGGCGGGGCCCTGTTCAGCGGTGCCTTTCTGCACGGCGGGGCCCTGTTCAGCGGTGCCTTTCTGCACGGCGGGGCCCTGTTCAGCGGTGCCTTTCTGCACGGCGGGGCCCTGTTCAGCGGTGCCTTTCTGCACGGCGGGGCCCTGTTCAGCGGTTCCTTTCTGCACGGCGGGGCCCTGTTCAGCGGTGCCTTTCTGGACGGCGGGGCCCTGTTCAGCGGTGCCTTTCTGCACGGCGGGGCCCTGTTCAGCGGTGCCTTTCTGGACGGCGGGGCCCTCTTCAGCGGTGCTTGTTCTGTAAGTCAAGGGAGTCAGACCTGGCCAGGACTCCCTGCTCAGTCGCCCTCCGACCGTGCAGTTGCTGGACCCTTCGGTGACGGTGTCCTGGGCCCTTGGGTGTCCTCACTCACACCCGGGATGGGGTTTGTGGGGCCCTCCTGGTCCGCGCTCCTGCTGGCTGACTTCTCCGCCATGCTGCCCTGCCCTCCTTCGATGTGGCTCTCTGGGCCTTGCCTCCCCTGGATGTTGTGGCAGGTGAAGTGGCAGAACTTTGGTCCTTGGGGGCAGCCGTGTCAGGCTTCTCGCGGCGGCCCCTTACTTTACGGGTCCTCTTTCCAGGGGGGGGGCTTGCGGTCCCCTTGCTGCTGACCGATGTATCACTGCTGGCAAAGGGGGGACTCCAAAATCCATGCACTACGGTGACCCTTGAAGCCGGGCTGGTGGTGGCTGAGGCGCTATTGGGACTCTTAGCAGATGGAGGGGGTGGGTCAGGTGAGGGAAAGAGGTCAAGAGTGGAGAGGTAAACTTTTTTAGGACCAAGGTAAAGGGTAGGTGTAGTGGTTATGGGAGTGGAGGAAGAGGAGGTGGTTGTAGGAGAGTCAGGTGTGCTGTCCTTGGGTGAAGGTGCATGGGCTGGAGGCTGTCGTGAGGTGGTTGGCTGTTGGGTGGGTGGCTGCCTGCGTTTGTGTGTCTTGGAAGAGGGGGTGACAGACACAGTGGGAGAGGACACAGGGGACGTGTAAATGGCAGTGGGGGTGGTGACTGCACGTGTGCGGACTGTACTGGAGGGTGTGCTGGTGATGGAAGTACTGGCTGTTGGTGGTGTGCATGCAGGTGTGAGTGGAGACGTCACAGGGAGGGAGGAGGGAGACGAGGAGGAGGGGGACACAGAGGTGGTAGTGGCTGTTGGCATGTCTGCATCTGGGTGTTGCTTGGGTGAATGTTTGTGTGATCTGTGGTGCTTATGTCTGGATGAGCTGCCCTTGGGTGTTGAGGTGTGTGTAGGCTGGTCTGATGGTGTGGATGGGATAGGCTGAGGAACAGGAGACAGAGACAGGGTGGAGGCAGTTAGAAGAGGGAGGCTGGAAACAGGGACAATGGCTGCCGTCAGTGCTGAGGCCAGAGAATTGAACGATCGTTGATGGGCAGCCTGACCCGAATGAATGCCCTCCAGGTATGCATTGCTACGATGCACCTCCCTCTCTACCCCCTGGATGGCATTCAAAAGGGTAGACTGCCCAACAATGATGGTCTGTAGGAGGTCAATGACCTCCTCACTGAGGGCAGCAGGGGTAACAGGGGCAGGGCCTGAGGTGCCTGGGGCGTAGGAGATGCCCGCCTTCTTGGGCGAGCGGGCACGGAGCGAAGGCTGAGGGGCTGCTGGGAGGGCGGAGCTGGTGCGCTGGGTGGCAGCTGTACCTGTAGAGGCGGGGGGCACGGATGTTGCCGCCACCGCTAGGGAGCTCCCATCCGAGGACGTGTCGGTGTCGCTGGTATCACCACGGGTCCCCGTTGTGGTGCTCCCCTCGCCCTCCGTATCACTGGTGGCCTCGGTGTCTGTGCCATGGCCCACCGGGGCCTTGTGAGTTGCAGCTCCCTCGTGCTTCGGTGCCAATTCTCCTCCGCCTGATGATGCTAATGCACACATGCACAAGAAGATAAAGAAAAAGGGTGGGGGGAGAAATAAAAACAGGTTGAGTGCATGCATTGTCAACACCGTTGGCGGAGAGGACAGACACAGAAGCCTCATGCACTAAGCCACGCAATCGGGGTACACTACTCAGTACTTGTGACTAGGCCAACAGGTCTAGGGACAACAAACGCGCACATGGGTGATGCAGGACCATGGATAGCTGTACTTGTCACCCCACAGAGGTGGGGGGCGGGGGCACAGGGACATGGCTAAAGGAGAGGACTACACTACAGAAAGCGCCCTGGCCTAATGTCACCCACAGCCCTCCTCCCCCACCCAGGCACCTCCACTGCGCGTAAAGATAGCTGAATGTGCTGGTACTCACCCCCTTGTGTCTGCTGTGATGTCCTCACGCGCCCATCCAAATCGGGGTAGGCCACCGCCAGGATCCGGGACATCAGGGGGGTCAGGGTACGACTGGCACCCCTCCTAGGTTGGGAGGCCATCCCCAGCAGTGACTCGGCGGTCTTCCTGGTCCCGCGGCGGATGTCCTCACACCTCTTGCGGCAGTGGGTGCCCCATCTGTTGTGGACCCCCAGGGTCCGGACTTCCTTGGCGATGGCACGCCAAATGTCGACTTTCTGATGGGCGCTGACCTATTTGACATGTACAGGGTGGAATTGGAAATATCATCATTTTTCCGCATGTTAGATGTGATTGGCCCCTCCTCCCCAACCTTGCCATGTGGCACATGCTCTCATCTGTCGTGCCTTGCACTCGTCATTCTCTCCCCACCCCACCATCTTATATCCACCCCACTAAACACAGGCATAGCCCATTCAACGTGCACACAGTGTACTTACCTGTTGGTCTGGAGGACCGTAGAGTAGCGCATACTGGGGCAGGACCCCATCCACTAGTTTCTCCAACTCTTCTGTAGTGAAGGCAGGGGCCCTTTCCCCAGTCGCAGCAGCCATTGTCTCTTCCAGACCGAGTTCACAGCAGCACTTGCATTATAGGTCCTCTCCTGTGGATGATCAGGTCTCGAGTGATTAATCAGATAGAAAATGGCGGTCACGCCCGCGGCGGTGCGTACCGCCGCGGTGCGTACCGCGACCGCCGGCGCACCTAGTCATTGGCTCGTGAAACCCATAGGGTTCAATGTTAACCAATGCGGCTTGGCGCCGCGGTCTTCGACCGCCTACCGCCACGGTGTGTCATGCCAGCGCATTGACCTCACATCCCACTGTCACACTTCTCAGGTCAGGCAGCCGCCATTTCAAGGGCCCACATGGCTTAATTTCTACTGCGTCACACAGGCCTAGGCCTTGCATTGCCACTCATACAAGCCATTCAATGCATAGCGATTCGTGTACAGTGCAAGCTGTAGTTACGTACCTGTGGGTTGCTTGACTCTGTACTCCATGTTCTCCTTCCTAGGCACCGTCCGCTGGGACTTGCGAGGAGAAGGAGGAATCCTCCCGTGTACCGACCGCTGGTGGACCTGTCGACAATGGAGGAACGTCATATAATACTTCGATACCGACTTGACCGAGCCACTATACATGAACTGTGTGCCCAGCTGGAGCCAGCACTGATGTCCCCCATCCGCCAACCCACAGGAATTCCCCCTCTGGTGCAGGTTCTGTCAGTCCTCCATTTTTGGGCAAGTGGGTCTTTTCAGACAACAGTGGCCATGTCATCAGGGATGTCTCAGCCTATGTTTTCTAAGATTTTGTCCAGAGTGTTGTCTGCCCTGACGAAATACATGCGGAGCTACATTGTTTTCTCTGAGGAGAGTGATTTGGCCACTGTGAAGGGTGACTTCTATGCCCTTGGACATATCCCCAACATCATTGGTGCCATTGATGGGACCCATGTGGCCTTAGTACCCCCAAAAGACGATGAGCAGGTGTACAGAAACAGGAAAAATTACCATTCTATGAATGTGCAGGTGGTCTGTTTGGCTGACCAGTACATATCCCATGTAAATGCCATGTTCCCTGGGTCAGTGCATGACGCGTATGTTATGCGAAATAGCAGCATCCCCTATGTGATGGAACAGCTACAGAGACAACGTGTGTGGCTAATAGGTGACTCTGGTTACCCCAACCTGCCGTGGCTACTCACCCCAGTGAGGAATCCCCGGACCAGGGCAGGGGAACGGTACAATGAGGCCCATGGGCGATCTAGGAGGATCATAGAAAGGACCTTCGGGGTCCTGAAGGCCAGGTTTAGGTGCCTGCATATGACAGGTGGATCCCTAATGTACTCACCAAAGAAGGTGTGCCAGATCATCGTGGCCTGCTGTATGCTTCACAATCTTGCATTGCGACGCCAGGTGCCTTTCCTGCAGGAGGATGGTCCAGATGGTGGTGTTGTAGCAGCTGTGGAGCCTGTGGAGAGTGAAGAGGAGAAAGACGACGGGGACGACACGGACAACAGGGACACAGTTATACAACAGTATTTTCAGTAGCACACAGGTAAGAATCCCCCACGCCATTTTACATTTACTTCAGGCCTCCTGCATCTCTACTTTCTGTGTTTCCCCCCAGTTCCTTTCAACTGAATTGTGACTTTCCCTTCCCTTTTCAGAGCTGTATGACCCACTGCGTGACTTCTGCTTTGTTTGCCCATGGAGTAAAGCACATTGACATTGGTATGTTGTCATCACAATGTAACTGAACATTTTTGAACCGTTATGTGTAATACATTTGTTAAGAATACAAGCAGACTCCTGATTTTTTAAGTGCAATTAGTGATTTATTTAAAGTGCTACATATAGGTCCATGATAGTAAAATGGTGATGGGTGGGGGTGGAGTAATGTCCATGGCAGAGTCCAGTTCTCAGTCGCACAGGTGCATTGTCCATATGCCTGTGGAAGGATGGAGCAGGGGCAGTTCAAGGTTGGACAGGGTGACAATGTGGGACAGTGGAATGACATCAGGGGGTATCTTATGCTGGCGGGGGTCTTGGCATCCTACTCTGTCTTCCTTTGAGATCTCAGGTTCCTCTTGCGGGGTGGTTGATCTTCAGCAGGAGGTGGGGTTCTGGTGGCCTGTCGTTGTGTGGGGGCCTCCTGTCCACTAGCGCCGGCGGAGGTGGTAGGCTGTTCCTGGTCCAGGCTGGTGACAGGGGCCCTTTGGGGTGCCACATGGTCCCGCAATGTGGTGACTATTTGGTTGAGGGCCAGGACGATGTTCCTGAGCTCCTCTCTGTACCCCATGTACCGTTCCTCCTGCTGTGCCTGGATCTCCTGGAACCTGGCCAGTACCGTCGCCATCGTCTCCTGGGAGTGGTGATATGCTCCCATGATGGTGGTGAGGGCCTCTTGGAGAGTCGGTTCCCTGGGCCTGTCCTCCCCCCCCTGTCGCACTGCAGCCCTCCCAGTTGCCCTGTTTCCCCGGGCCTCTGTCCCCTGGACGGTGTGCCCACTACCACTGCCCCCAGGTCCCTGTTGTTGTTGGGGTGTTGGGTCAGCCTGGGTGCCCTGTAGTGGCGGACACACCACTGATTGACCTGTCCTGGAGACAGAGGCATGGGCCCGCTGGGTGGGAGCTGTGCTGATATTCCCAGAGGGGGTTAGGTCTGCTGTGGCCTGTGTCTGTGTGTGGGGAACCGACTGTCCAGAGGTCCCCGATGGTCCAGGCTGGTCATCAGGTTCTAGGTCGACAGAGCTGCTGTCCTCACTGGGGGCCTGTTCTGGGGGTGGGATGCACAAATCTGGACCCTCCTGGCCGGTGTGTTGGCGTTCGGGCCCTGCAGGGGTAAAAGAGTATGGTTATTGCTTCTGTGTGTTCCATGGCGTGCGATTTGTGGGTGCCCTTGTCCCCCAGTGCTGGCATTCCCTTGTGGGAGGAGTTGTGAGGGTGGTTTGTGGGGGGGGGGATGGGTATGTGCAGTGGTCATGCATAGGTGAGGGGTGTCCATGGTTTGTGTTGCCATTCAGGGTTTGGTTTTGGGTTGGGTGGGTTGTGCTGGTGAGGCATTGGCAGGGAGGATGTGTGCCGGGGGGTTGCGGGTGAGGGTGTGGGTTGGCATGCTGGTGGTTGGGGGGGGGAGTAGTTGAGATGAGACTTACCAGAGTCCATTCCTCCGCCTACTCCAGCGAGGCCCGCAGGATGCAGGATGTTCAAGACCTCTTGCTCCCATGCAGTGAATTCGGGAGGAGTGGGTGGCGGTCCGCCGCCAGTCTTCTGCACAGCGATGTTGTGTCTTGAGACCATCGACCGTACCTTCCCCCGTAGGTCGTTCCAGCGCTTTCGGATGTCTTCCCGGTTTCTGGGATGCTGTCCCACAGCGTTGACCCTGTCGACGATCCTTTGCCATAGCTCTGCCTTCCTGGCTATTGTGGTGTGTTGCACCTGTGTGCCGAAGAGCTGGGGCTCTACCCTTATTATTTCCTCCACCATGACCCTGAGTTCTTGGTCCGAAAACCTGGGGTGTCTTTGGGGTGCCATGGGGTGGTGTGGATGAGGTGTGGGGTGGTGTTTGTGGTGATGTGATTGGTGGTGTGTGGTGATGTGTGCGTAGATGTGGTGTGGTTGATGATGTTGGGTTCCTGTGTGTGTTGGGTTTTTCGATAGCTGTGCTCTCTCTCTCTCTCTCTCGCCTTCTCTCCGAATTTCTAGTAGTGGGGGTTTGTGGGTGATGTGGGTGTGTGTTTTATAGTTGCTTGGATGTGTGGGAGTGGTGTATGTATGTGTATCAGGTGTGTTTTGGAGCTGGGTGTGTATTTTGACCGCAGCGGTGTGTACCGCCAATGGAATACCGCGGTTGAATGACCGTCGTGTGGATTCGTGGGTCGTAATGGCATGGGCGTGTTTGCGTTGGCGTGGCGGTGGAGGTTTGGTCATCTCCAGTTTTCCGCTGCCCGCTGATGAGGCGGCCTTCCGTGGATGTCGGGTTTTCGGCGGTTTGGCAGTTGGAGGTCAGAATGACCGTGGCGGTTTACCGCGCCCGCGGCGGTATGATGGCGGTCTTCTGACCGGCGGTAAGGGCCTTTTACCGCCGAGGTCAGAATGACCCCCACAGTTACAAATTTTACTCTATTTTGTGTATTGAGAGGAAGGAGAGCTGCAACTAAGATTAATCATAAGTGGCTGAAAGGGGGAGAGGTGGATGGCAGAGTGTGGGATGATAAAATCAAAATAAATAATGCTGAATACCAAAGGAAGTTTAAGGAAATGTTTGACCAAAAACACAGAGTTAAGAATAGAGTGTGGAATTTAGGAGATTGAAGTATGGATCAAAAAACCATGGTTCTATGCTAAAGGTAAAAGTGGATTCAGGGGCCTTTTTCCGAATTACTGAAGTAAAACTCAACATGGTGCGTGTGAATACTCATGAATGGTGGAGTATGCGGAGGCTAGTTATGAAGGAGGAAAGAGAGTGCAGGAGTGTGGATAGAGAAGGAATTAGCCAAGGAAAGCTAAGAAATGGCCACAGACAAGGGGTTGGCAGAGATACACAATCTTGAAGAGGCAGAAGATCACAAAGGCAAGTTAAGTCCCCGGTGTGGATGAAAGGTTACTATAAGGCAGGGGTCTTCAATCTGGGGGGTCGGCCCCCCTAGTGGAGCCTCATGTGATCCCAAGGGGGGCACCAGGCTCTGGCCACAAGAAGCATTATACTCATAACAGTGCTTTGTTTCAGGAAGAAAAACAGAATACTGAATTTTTAAAAAGGTAACAAAACTTAACTGCAATGTTTAAATGAGTTTTGGCATATTTAAACATTGCCAACTTAATAGAACAATTGTGAAAACGTCTGAAGGGGGCCCACTGATTTTTTTTCCCGCAAGGGGGGGCACAGCACTGAAATGTTTGAAAAACACTGCTATAAGGAATAAAAGCACCAATTGTCCATCTATAAAACTGAGTAGACAATGCTAGTATGCCATACGTGCCACAGATTAAGGTTCATCCTGTGTTTTAAAAGTTGTCAGCATTTTAATAATTGTTCTTTATTTATATTATTGCTTTTGTATTTATTCGGGAGGGATGTGTTATGTTTTATTGGTCATGTACATGTGCAGTGATGTCATAATGGCAACATGTCATGGGGTTCTAAAGAGAATGTTGAGGGAAGTTCAGAACAACAGTTGGAGAGTGGCTGGGGTATTGGCAGAATCTATTTGGTGTTGTTCAAATTTTCTAAGCCATTAAAACTATTTCTGGCCATCTTGAAGGTCCTTTGGTGTATTTATTGAGAGCACACCAAGGTTCTGCTCACTGACGGTACTACTCTATCCTGGGACCTTCTGGTTATGCAAAGGTGGATGTTTATGGGATCAGCACTTCTGGTTTTCATGAAGACACAATACACTGGGAACAGCAAGAAGAGAACTAAACACAAAATGCAGCTAGGCTCAGAAAGAATGGGGACGAAGGATGAGAACCACTATTAGAGTCTATCTCAGGTATCCCAAGAGATTTGGAATAGACGCCTCATCCACTAACAATGGCATGCTTCATCATGGATGCCTATCCAAACCCTGGTAGGATGATACCAACATGGCAGACTCAACCAAAACTGGAAGTTCTTATATAAAGTATCGTACTGGATAGAAGTAGGGATCCAAAAAAGAAAAAAAAATGTTCGAAATACTTCCCGGTATACCCATCGGAAATTCCCTTTATTCTAGGGTACCGATGGTACGAATAAAAAACTGAGTAGGGTTTTTTAAGAGACTTAAGTATGCCCAAAAAACTTTCTATTTGCCACCTTGTTTTGACCCTCGACAAGAGCACATCTGTGTCTGGGGCTTTCGTTAGGGCTGTCAAACTATTTCTGCCTGTCTACATATGTGCTCTATGCATAGTTGTGAGGCCTAGTGCTCTCACCTGCAGTTGATTTAACTTCTCATTTGGGAAGTATCTGAGGAAATACAAAACAGAAGAAGGAAAAGGTAGGACCATCAATGGTGGTTATGTAATATTAAAATACCAATCATGCCAATAGTCACAAAAGGATGCTTTCAGCTCTATAATTATACAAGATTTCATTACTAATGGCAGTTAATTATAATTGAAGGTCTAATTTTGCCCATCTAACAGACACCTAGTCTCTTAAAACTCATGCCCCTATATGTCCAAAAGAACTATACAGTGGTCCAAATTTCTATTTACTTAGGATTAGTGCACACTAACCTGGAGGCAAGCACTTAGCCTGGACTAGTACTTTAACTGGAGTTCGAAGATGGCAGGTGGGTCAGTATAAGAAGTTCAAGAAGAGGCGGAATCATAGTTCATGTAGGGAGACATTGGAAGTGGTGCTGAAATCAGGATCTCAGAGTCATCAGAAAGGCTTGGAAGTCTAGAGCTCTGAAAGTTTCCGGATGACTCAGGAAATGAGTGCAGGAACGAGGTTGCACAGGGCTGGAGTGATGAAGGTTCGGGCAACTCAGGAGTTGAGTGCAGGGGCAAAGATTGCGCTGGACAGGAACTCAGGGAGATCTGGGTGATTTAAGAGATGAGTACAGGGAAGCTGCTTGCACAGGACTGTAAAAGGCAAAGTTATGGGTATGAGGTCAAGCCCCGATCCAGGTTACAAAGTTTTATTTATATAGGAAGCCAGGCGTGTTCCAGAAAGGTGCGTGTCCCACGTGGAATCTTCCAAAGAAGCTGGGGATAATAATGTTTTACATACAATGGATATGAGGCTTAACAGGTGCAAACAGTAGTTGACAACAAGTGCAACGGAATCCAAGTGCATGATGGTACAATTCAGTGGTTCACAGTGGAAACTTGACTTTCCTAAATAGGCATGTGATATCTGCAGGTGCTAACTATCCAAAACTTGCGTAGCAACGGAACTGAAGGGCCCAAAGTTCAGGCCTTTAGGGATGGGTAGCCATGGAGTACTCAAGACTGAAAGGCACAATAGGGGACGGAATGACATGAGGCTAGTGAGCAATACCCACTGCACATAGAGCTAAAGACTTAGGGCCTGAGTTAGATATTGGCGGACAAGTTAAAGTCACAACGCCAATATCTATATCCCATTGAATCCTATGGGATTTAGATGCTGGTGGAAGGGATATCTGTCTCTGTCGTGACGGAGTGAATCATCTGTCAATATCTAAATCAGGCCCTGAGTCGTGACAAGCAGAAACAGTGGTCAGCTGTCTCGTAACTGCTTTATTGCATTGCTCCTTGTCTACACCATTGTTTTTTTCTCCATTTCCTTCCCCTCTGCAATGCCTACCATGTATGGCTTGCTCGCTCCTCCATTAGCTGTCTTTCCGTAACACTTATGCTCTGAACTTACTTAAGTGTCATCTGTTTCACTTTAAATATAGATGGTACTGAGAGGACAAGTACCCATAAATGTTGGTCTGAAGAAGAAGGTATTGAAACACCAAAGATGCCTATGATGTTTTTCTACCCTGATTTTCTTTCGAGAGCATGTGCTCTGAATTCCTGTGACAGAGAACTGCATTACTCTCTATGGGTGGAGTCTTGGGTATTAAATCACACTCCAACAATCGTATCTTTTTCAAACTTGAACCTCACTGATATAGGGAAGGGAAATACAAGAAAGGGTAGAGGGAATCCCAGCAGTGAATGATCTGGCTGCTAGAAGAAGCCCTACTTAAGCTAACCTAGAAGTGTCTGACCTGCTCCTTGTGTTCTTCTATTGTCTTTACACTAGGTCAAAACCTTTAAGTCCACCCCCTCACCTTCCAAGTCTCCACAAGCCTAAATGCCACCTTCTCCATGCTCTTTTATGTTGTACCGTTACTCTCTGCTGACCAGGCTGATCTTCCTCCATTTTTATGACTCCCTGTCTGTCACAGGCATTCTTCTCACATTCCCGACAGTCCCTCCTTGCTATCAACCTCTTCCCCAAACCAAGTGCTAGTTTATTGGAAAACTAAGCATGAAGACTTTCACCGTTTGGGGAGTGTGTATAAAAGAAGTGGGTTCTCCAGATCTACCACAGGCAACATGCTCTTTCCACGAGATGAAATACTCCAATAATCCACTTCTTTATCTGGAATCAAGTATAGATTGTATCTCATACTCAGTATGGGAAGTATGACCCTTAGACATCCTACAGCTGGCTTGATCACATATACATGAAAAACAAGGTGCATTTTCCATTCTCAGAAAGGTGGAGTCCTACAATTAAAGTGCTCGTAAATCTCAATGGGAAACAGACCCAAATCATTTATGTGCAGCTTAAGCCTGTAATAGATTGTGAACTTTTATTTCTTAAAGAATAGAAATGGTCTGTAATAATCACTGTTTTGAAGTGACATTAACTAATAGAAATGTAGAAGGTCTCAAGGACGATAACCATATGTTCAAAATAAGGGCAAGAAACCCGGGGAGTTACTGAATGCAAACTCAACTATTGGTATCCACTCATGCTGTTGTCATAAAATAAACCAATGAAGAAGGTTCTGCTCAATAGTCTGATTTGGTCTGTCCATCTAACCATCAGTCTGGAGATCATAGATAAAAAGGAAAGGTACCATGTTTGTTTAGGAGGGTCCTCCGCAAATTGGGCATGAACTGAGAGCCTCTGTCTGCGAATGTGTTCAGGAAGCCATTGGAATTCATCTAGATCCTTCAGCAAAAAGTAGCTAAAATGCAGTATACTTTTGTTGAGGAACCATATAGGCTAATTTCATCAAATAATCTACCACCACCCATAGCCCTGTACATCTCCGGGGAACAAGAAGTTCCACAATGAAGCCCACTAAGTTGCTGAACCACAGTTGATGTGCTGTAGGGAGTGGTTTTAACAACCCCATCAGTTTTCCAGGATTTGGGGCACAAACAGCACATTTACCCCCCAATTTAACTACTGTCTTTTTAAAGTTTGGGCATTAAAATATTGCAGTTACAAGTTCTTGGGTTGTCCTAATCGCAGGATGTGTGGCCCAAGGAGTAACGTGACAGAATTTCAGAATGGAGGTCTGTAACTCTGATGTTGGAATAAATAACTTGCTCTCATGTAATAACATTGCTTGTTTAATCTCTCTCTTGTTCTTACATTTGTATGGATGAATTCTGTTTATTATAATCACAACAATGTCAGATTGTACACAACTATTTGCTAATAACCCAATGGCTGGCAGTGTTAGCTATGATCGTTGCAGATTAGATAACACAGCTGTCCACCTACATCCCTGGGGCCGGCAGCGTTGCCATAGTATTAGGAATACAAAATAAAAACACCCCAAATTAACAACCCTTTCTCCCCCTTTTTCCTCCATAACAGGTAGCTATACAGTCTATGTCGCTAGTGTACGATAGGGTAGGTAGATAGGTATCATGCTCAATGATCAGCAGGTGGTGGCAAAGCTGGCCGCCTCTGGCAGGGGAATTAAATGGAGTAGTTTAAGGTAGGATGGGCAAGTTAATTTGGTAAATTCAGAGGAAAGAATCTGGATACATGGTGCCCATAACTTAGAGTAGGAGGTGCTCCCCTGATCTACAACCAGAGACAGTTTCTCTATCCCCGATATAAACCATAATTTGTGGAGCCAAACAGGGTAGTCTGGAAACCTGTTTGCACCCCATAGGAAGAGGATCCTCAGGATAGTAGTGTTGAAGGTTTGGTCTATGTCATCAAGAAAGTGTGCCCTAAAGTGGTCAAACTTCGGGCAATGCCAAAGAAGGTGCAGCAGGGTACCCATGTTCCCGCAGCCCTTCCAGCATTCCCTCAAGCGTTTTGGGTTCCAGGAATGGAGACGAGCTCGGGTTAGGTACCAATTATATACTATTTTATATGCCTATTTTCTATGCTGTTTTTAGTCCTCACCATATTGTGGGCCGTGGGTCCAGATCTATGGATAATGTCTTCCCATTCTTTGGCAGAGATAGCCCTGCCAAGTTCCTCCTCCCATCTAACTTGTCCCTTAGTTTTAGTCAGCGGGATCCCTTAGCCTAGTAGGGCGTAAAGCTTGTTAATAAGGGGTTTGTCATCTTTTTTCAGAAATATCTATTTTTCAAAGTGAGTAAGGGGTCTTCCTACATGTGGTTTAATAGAGGGATGCATCACCCAATGCCGCATTTGGAGATATTGGAGACGATCGGCTTCTTCCAGATCATAAGCAAACTTCAACTCCTCATGGAATGATTCCCTGTGTATCGAGCAAGCAACCCAAATGCTTACACCCAACAGTCTGCCAATGTTGGAACCTATCTCTTTGCATTCCCAGTGGAAAACCTGGATTAGACAGGATTTATAGAGGAGAGAAAGGAGGTCAGGTCGTCTTTAACCACTACAGCATCCCAGACCTTAAGGACTGAACTAGTCACTGTCGAGGAGTAGAGGCCTCAGGCCTGGTTTCTATGAGGGAGCCAGGTTCTTTCCAGATATGAGAGCCGACCACAGCCTGATCCATGAAGCACCAATGCTTCTCAGAGAGAGGTTGACTCCATTCCACAAGAAAGTGGAGCTGAGTGGCCTGAAAATGGCAGAGTAACATGGGTACCGCCAGGCCTCCCTCCCATGTGGGTCGATATAGTAGGTGCGCTGAAGTTAGGGTTTCTTCCCCTCCCAGATAAATGTATTGATTTCTAACTGCAAGGAGCGCAAAGTGTGTTTCGGAGGGATTAGTGGTATGGTTTGAAAAAGGTATAAGATGAGCTGCAAGATCGTCATTTTAACCGCTGATATTCTGCCCAGCCATGAGAGGCATAGATGGCGCCAAGTGTTTATGTCAGCAAGTATGTGCAAAGTGAGGGAGGCATAGTTGCATTGGTTTTGGTGATAGATCGGGCCAGTTTGATGCCCAAGTAGGGTATGCTATCGTTCACATATTCAAAAGGACACAGGGAGCGGGGATGAGTTTCATAGGGCGGGGTCACCGTCAGGTTCAAAATCCGGGATTTTTGTATATTCACTTTAAAGCCAGAGATTCCTCCAAAGGCTCAGAATTCTGCTATGAGGGAGGGATGACAAGGGAATTGTAATGGTTAGGGTCACATCATCGGCATAAAGGCTAATGAGATGATGGTCGCCACCGAAGGTTATCCCTGAGATAGCTGAGTTGGCCCGTATTCTTTGGGCTATGGCTCCATGTACAGGGCAAAGAGAAGGGAAGAGAGAGGACATCCCTGTCAGTTCCCCCGCTGGATGGGGAAGGGCTGTGATATTACTCCATTAAATCGCAGTAAAGCCTTAAGTGCACTGTGGGTGCAACTAACTTATTTGCAGAATTTGTCTCCAAGACTGAATCATTTCAGAGTCTCGAATAGTTAGGCCCAGTGGACTCTGTCAAACACTTTTTCACCATTGATCGAGAGGAGGAAAGGCTCTTTCTGAGATCTATTAATTTTGTCAATAAGGTGTAGTAGGCGCTTGGTATTGTCTATGCATTAACGGGTGTGAATGAAGCCCGCTTGGTTCGGGTCAATGAGGCCGGGCATCAAGGGGTTAAGGCAAAGGGCCAAGATGCTGGTGAAAAATTTTGCATTGATATCTGAAAGGGAAATGGGTCTATAGGACACACAGAGTGCTGGGTCTTTGCCATTTTTTGGTACGACGGAGGTGGAGACTTCAAGCATAGAATCAGTGAGAGAGCCCAAGTATGCGAAGGAATTGAACAGGCGTGTGAGTTATGGGGCAAGGTCCTGATAGAAGATTTTGTGAAATTGTGCCAAAAAGCTATCAGGCCCAGTGGATTTCATCAGCTTTATGCGTGTGATAGCTGAAATAACCTCTTCGATCGGAATCACTGAGGGAAAGGAAGGTAAGTGTGGCAGTTTCCAGATAATCAAGTAGTTTCCTCCAGATGTATTGAAGCTGCATAGAGTGCACTATAAAAGCATTGAAATGCCGAAGTTATATGCGTATCAATGCGCGTCTCAATAGTCGGACCATCACAAATCATCTGGACCAAGCCCATGTGGATTTTGGCCCTGAGATGGTGGGTGAGTAACGTGCCACAGTGGTTGCTCCCAAAATAGAATTTGTGCTTCAGGTATTCCATTGCATACTCTGCTCTGTCAAGGTCTAAGCGCTTCAGGAGTAACCAGGTTTTTCCGAAGCTCCCTCCATATTCTAGGGACCCCCATACACTTATCAATGGTTTCTAGTTTGAGGACTTTCTGTTCTAAACGTTGGCATTTCTCTCTTCAGCGGCGGATGTCTGATGCTGCTATCGCTGTAAGTTCCCCCATTACCACTAATTTCAGAGTCTCCCAGAAGGAAGCTAACAATGTCTCTCCATTGACACTGGTTTGGAGGTAATCAGCTATTACCTTGCGCAGTGGGTCATCCGTAGATTGAGCTTGTAGTAGAGTATCTCAGAGATGCCAGTGCATCTGTTCAGCTTGTGTTAGGTCGAGGCATAATACAAGATGTAGGGGTGCATGATCAGATTGGGATCTGGGAACAATGAAAGTGTCTTCCAAAAGGGCCTTAAAGGGCTGGGGTTGCTAGGATATGGTTGATTCGAGTGTAGGTTTTATGTGCCCCTGAGTAAAATGTATACTCGTGTATGTTGGGATGGGACAGTCACCAGACATCATGTAGCTCACAGTGCGCCAAACAATGGAGGCCCATGGCCAAAAAGGCTCCAGTTTGGCCAGAGCGTTGGGTGGAGTGGTCTAAGTCATTGTCCATTACTAGGTTTATGTCACCTCCCACTAAAATGGCAGTGTCAAAGGAACGGAGTACGGGTGACAGGGCATTCGTAAGAAATGCCTCTTGGCATTCATTGGGTGCAAAGACGTTGGTAAGGTTAAATTGAAAAGTGCCCACCGTAAACCTATATGCCATGAGCTGCCCTTTAAATTCAGTTAACTTAGGCAGAATCTCACCCTTAAACCCGCTAGAGAGCAGAATCACTACCCTACCCTGCTTTGTGGTGTTTGAGGACCAAAGTTGGTGTGGAAACCACGTGGAATGCCTTCGTAATCTGTTCCAAACCCTTATCATGTATTTGTGTTGTTGTTCTAAATTATTAGACAGCACAATGCCATCTAACTAAATCAACGCAAACATGTCCAACAGATCTCTGAAGACGTCATTGATGAAGGAATGGCAGACGGCCACAGCATTAGACAATCAGAAATGCATGATTAAGTATTCATAACGCCCACAGCTTCCGCCCACAGTCCCAATGAGTACAAATTTCTAGCTCCAAAGGGCTAGTGTTGCAAACTGGAAGTCACTTGATGGCACAGCAGCCCCATCCAGAAAGTGTGCCATCTTTAATCTGAGGCCGCCTGTGGGAAATTGAGTTGTTGGTTGGCTGGGCTGAGCCCTGGTCAAGCAGCAACCACACTCCTTGTGAGGGTGAGGCACAAGCCAACCTTAACTTAACCTGTGCTCAACCCTTGGGTAGCTTAGCACAGAGCTGTCAGGCTTAACTTAGAGGCAGTGGGTGAAGAATTTGTTTAACACTTTGAACAATAATAAAGTGAAAACAACACACAAAAAGAATCCCACACCAAGTTAGAAAATGGAACATTCTGTAATAAATAAAAGAAGACAAAAACGTCAAAAATTAGTAGAACTGGAGATATGTAATTATAAATGTTTTAATGGAAATAATGTGAAAAAGAACAGATTGCCAACTCTGGATACCTGGTCACGCTGACCAGGACATAGTCACAAGTTCAGGCCAACCACAATGGAGCGAGGACCGGCTACATGGAACCAGTTAGGCCAGTTGAACAAATTATCTTAAATCCTGATTTGCAGAGAGTTGTGAGGATCCACATCGAAGATGAGTTGCAAAGCTGAAGCAATGCGTCGGTTCCGAGATGCAGTAAGGCTGCAGTGGGAGGTCCTGCGCTGTCAAGGATCCCATTGATGAGGGCTTAAGATGCAAAGTCAAGCATCGAGGATGCGTCACACAGTCGAGGACATGAGTCAGTTGCGAGGAGCTGCAAGGGTCAAGGACTGGGGTGGCACCACTTCACTGAGTAGACTCACAGATGGCAAACTCCAAGTTCAGGTAGCAAGGTTGTTGGAAGCCTTTTATGTCCCTGAGGTGTCAGATGAGGCGACCAGCCAACTAGACTTTGGAGTAACTCTGGGGTCCTGGGTTCAAGAGATGCACGTCCAGTCCCTGTCACCCAGGCAAGAGGTCAGCAGGTCAGCACAGCAGGGCAGCAGTCATTCAAAGCAGCTGTTCATCTAGGGTGGCAGTCCTTTCAGCAGCAGAGCAGTCCTTCCTGGCAGAGTATCCACAGGTTCAGATGTGTACTGAACAGTTAGTGTCTGAGGTCCCGTATTTACACTGAGTTGTGCCTTTGAAGTGGGGAGAAAATTCTAGAGGTAGGCCTTTGAAGTTCACAGGTGCTCTTCCTTCTTGGCCTTAGCTCCAGAGAAACTAGAGAGGGTATGCAGCCCTTTGTGTTGAGGTAGGACACACTCTGTTCAAGTGTAACTGGGGGTGGGTACAGCTCCTCGCTCCCATCTTGCCAGTGATGTCCCATCCAGACACACCTAAGCTTCCTATTGTGTGTGGCTGCCTAGGAAGAATACACAAGGCCCAACTGTGAACTACACCCAGTCATGTGGAAAAAAGACAGGCTGCTGGCACCAAATGGCTAAGGCAGGAAAATGCCAACTTTCTAACAATGGCATTTTCAAAATTGTAAATTCCAATCCGACTTCACCATAGGTTAGGATTTTTTCATTACAATTCCAGAGACACAAAACATAAACGTGTTACCTGTTCCCATTTGGAAATTACACTTATAAAAAGTAATCAAATAACTACAATGTTATCCTATAGGAGAGGAAGGCCTTGATGTAGTGAAAAATGAATTTAAGAGTTTTTCACTACCAGGACATGGAACACGTAAAGTTACATGCCTAACATTTCAAATACACTGCACCCTGCCCTCTTGGCTTTCCAGGGCCTCCCCAGGGGCTACTTATATGTATTAAAAAGGAAGGGTTGGGCCTGTTAAAAAGGTAATTTTGCCAAGTCAAAATAGCAGTTTAAAACTGCACACACACACAGACTGCAATGGCAAGCCTGACACATGCTTAAAGTGCTGCTTAGGTGGGTGCCACAATCAGTCGTACAGGCCCACTAGTAACATGTAATTTACAGACCCTGGGCACAGGTAATGCCATTATACTTTGGGATTTAGAAATAAATCAATTATACCAATTGGGCATAATGCAATCTTATGTTTTAGAAAGAGAAAACAAACATTTTAGCACTGTTTAACAGTGGTAAAGTGTCCAGTTTTCTAAGGCTACCAAAAACTAAGTCAACGAACAGGAGAGTTGAAGGCAAAAGGTTAGGGGGAAAACGTCACCATGGACGACAGGTCTAACTGCCCCTAACGCCTACCCCCTCTCCCCCCTCCAATGGCCAAGTGGGGTGTAGGTTTTTGATAAGCAGAATAAGCCTTTGATAAACATGTTGCTCACAAGACAGCCAAACAGAGATAATGGTGATATTGGACAGATCTCTGGACTAAATGGATGTGGCACTCTAGACACCGGTTACTGGTGGAACCACATAACTGCAAGCGCCAAGGGCTGCTCCTTGGCCAAGAAAGTTAGAATGGCCTTTTCCCAACACAGGCAGTGGCATTGTGAACTCCCCATTTAAGCAGCTACAGCACGGGTGAGGTTTTTAATGGCTCTCTTTCATATGCAAGTTGGCAGAAAAAAACACATAACGCTAAAATGAAGAAAGATAGGAGACAGGGATGGACAAGTGGATACATGGATGAGTGGGAGAAGGATGAGTGGATAAATAGATGATAGGATGAAAGGATGGATGGATGAGTGTGTGAAAGGATGACTGCACAAAAGGATGGATGAATGGGTGAAAGGATGGGTGGATGAGTGGGTAAAAGGCTGAGTGGGTGAGAGGATGGGTGGATGAGTGGATGAGAGGAACGGTACATGGGTGGATGAAAGGATGGAAATCAGAAAGGATGGATGGAGGGCTAGTTGTATGAAGGAATGGCAGAGTAAATGGAAATCTGGATGGATGTATGGATGGGTGGATAATAGAAATCTGAGAAGATTGGTGAGTGGGTTGAAGGGTGGCAAAATAATTGGAAATGTGAGGCTGGATGGTGAGTGAATGATGGCAGAGTAAATGAATATCTTTGAGAATGAATATCTTTGAGAATGGATAGAGGGATTGATCAGTTAGTGAAACAATAGCAAGGTAAATGGAAATTGGAGAGGATGGATGGGTGGGTGAAATGCTGGCGCTGTAAATGGAAATCTGAGAGGGTGGATGAAAGGATGGCAGAGTAAATGGAAATGTGAGATCATGGATGGCATAGTAAATGTAAATCTGAGAGGATGGATGTCAGAGTAAATGGAAATCTGGGCTAAGTAATGGATTGGTGGGTGGATGGAGAAAAGGATCAATTGATGGATGAAAGGCTTTATTGATGGATGGGTAGGTCAATTGATGGGTGTACAGGTGGGTGGGTTATATATGGATGTATGCATAGATATAGGATGTGTGGATGGATCAAGGGATGCATGGATGTAGGTTATGGTGAAAGATTGAATGATGGATGAAAGAAAGAATGAATGACAGAATATAAAGGTCAAATGGTGGATATCAGTGAGTGGATGGATAGGTGAAAGGATAAAGGGATAAATGCTACGATGGACGAGACAAGGAAGCTTTTCTAGGGAGGTTCAGACTGACATGCTTGGTACTATCAGAACGATGGTTCAAAGTAGGGGCCATTTTAATTTTCAGGCTACTCCCCTGAACACAGGAAGCATCCTTATTGTGCTACACGTCTGCTCATCATATGGGCTTCATACTTAATTCAAGTAAATACACCCACAGCACACTCTTATGGGGAAGCAAAAAGCATGTGGTGTGGTGTACAGAAGGGATTTTAAATAAGAGCATCGATAGACAACTCTCCCATGTGTGCAGGTATTTCTGGCTGTGCCCTTGCATATCAAACAGCTGCCACCAACTGGCATTTATTCTCTGCCCTGGTCTAAGGGCCATAGCCACCCTCCACTAGTAAGGGTGCATTTTGGGTGCCCTCTCTGCCCAGGTGAGCCTAGTGTACTGCTGGTGCAGCAGCGAAAAACAAGGAGGCCATCCCTTTGCCCCACTCATGTTGTGGATACTTGATTGAAAAATACATGTTCATCCAGAAAGTTAGAACATGCACTGGCAAAACCAATAGATCTCGCCTGATGTGCCAGGGACCAGACCTATTGGCATTGCCAATGCTTATCTTGGTTTTGACATCATCAGTGGCAAAATCCCATTGTAGGATGCGTGTGGTGTGATGTGATGCGTGCACATGGATAGACAGCCATCTGGAATTGTTTTTCATAAAGCATAGCAAAAAACATTCCTTGATGGCTGCAATGCATTAGCACACATTGACACGTGTGCACTTTGCCCATAGTAGACCATATAACAATGGTGGCTCCATTGAACACTGTCTGAAGGAAATCCATATCCATGTCTTGACCAGTTGGAAGTGGTCCTACCAGGAACTCTTTCTATGAACCAAAGAGAAAGATACACTTGTCGAGCACTGGTTTAAGTGGTCGAATTTTTAAAAAGGCAGACCTTTGTTTGATGTAGACTACCCCATTGTGTCCCCAAAATGGCCTAAATAATACGTCTCTGGGCCCAGTAAGTTTGACATTGTATAAACATGCAGGAAACTTCGTAAACTCGCCTGGAAACTGGATTTCCAGGATTAGAGCATTTGCATGGGAGAGAACATTGCCCGGATGTGACTTTCTGGTGAGTTTGGTTTCTCTTCAGTCTGAAGACAAGTCTGAAATGTTCAAAGAAGCCTTTGCTGAGGGACGAAGAGCTTAGTGCTGCCATGAGCCATGTGATCCCTGTGGTCCAGTTGGCTTAGAGAAGAGATGAGAAAGACAAAGCATCACCTAGTTGATGGAGCCAAAAAGATAAGTGTTTTGTTCAAGTGGGCTGATGGGCTTGTACCATAGCCAACCCACATACCTTTAACGTGCCCTGTATCTCTGCCTTAACCAATATCAGACAGACAAAGAGTGTTTCCATTCACAACCTTTCTGGGAGTGGGGGTCCAGGTCCATTGGCATGGGGAGGTCATCCTGATTTCAGATTAGTTTGAGCTGTTTCTTTAGTGATTACAATTCTGCAGATAACATTTGCAGTCATGATCAGCCCGTAAACCGCCAAAAAAACAGTTCCTAATGGAAAGTGATGAAGCCATGGATTTGAGTGGGTGCCCCTGGTTTTGTGGGGGCCCAACTTCTGAAACATTTTCACTTTGACTAGTAGCGCTTCCAAAGCGTACTTTTAAAGATAATTACCCTCGGGTGACTTTGTGGTGGGTGCTGAATGAGTATTGCATCTGGCCTTTTCAAAAAGATTAAAAGGCAGATTGTGCCCTTAAGTGGTATTTTAACTTCATCATGCCTTAACCACAGGAATCAGATTCCAATTAACAGGTGTCTAGGCAGGACACAGGAACTTGATCCAAATTAGTCTATGTCCAAATAAATTGTAAGCAGACCCCGGGCCACCATTGACTTGGAAACTGACACTTTAAAAGAAACCTGAACTGCACCACTAGTTGAGGCCATTGTTATTTAGGCTATGGGTTTTGGAGCTCAAGAATTTTTACTTCTCTGTTGGAAAACTCGGTCCATTCTTGAACCTGAGGGAGACCCATTGAAAGACTGTCCCTAACAAATGATAGCAAGGTTGCAATATTGCATCATTTTGTCTGGCACCTCTGTCCTATTGATTGGTGCATCAACACATTGTTTGTAACTATTGTAGCTATAGACTTGACAAGTTCTGATGTTCCAGATCACAGCCAGATAGGATTACATTAAAGATGGGACCAAGGCGAAAGAAAATCCATCAGCTAGCCAAAGAGCACTATAAAATTGTCGGAGGCCCAAACGGTAATAGCACCTTTTTTGTTTTCTCCTTGTGTCATTTTCAACTGATCTGTTTACTCACCTATTAGTATTTGAAATGACATAACAAGCTCAACATTGATAAGTGTTATTCACAGTGCCATACTATGCCTGAGAGTATATCCCCTACCACCTACTACATTAAGCCTTGACTGCTTGACGCCTGTACACCAGAAGACTGAAGTGTCTAAGAGGACTACCTTGGATCTCCATTGGTGATCCTGGGATACCAGGGGTAAACAGAAGTACCATGTAACCTCTGACTGCACAGGACCCCAAAATTGTTCTCACTGGTATTTTGTGGGACATAGGGCCAGATGTAGCAAAGGTTTTTACCCATTCTGTGTCTATGGGAAAAAGTGTTCGTACACATGGCCCATAGTGTCTGCAGGGAGTTCCAAAAGATGAAGGGCTCGGGCTGTGCCACAGGAGGAAAAATGCTTTTCTGCAAGACAAATCGCCAAATTTGGCTACAGGGTTGTTAGAAATTGGGTCTTTGGTTGACAGTCAGGTTACCCCCTGTTCAAGCAAGGACCCTCACTCTAGTCAGGGTAAAAGAGAATCACCCTCAGCTAACCCCGGCTTACCCCCTTGGTAGCTTGGCAGAGCAGAAGGCTTAACTTCAGAGTGCTAGGTGTAAAGTATGTGTACCAACACACACAGTAACTTAATGAAAAACACTACAAAATGACACAACACAGGTTTAGAAAAATTGGAAATATTTATCTTAACAAAACAAGACCAAAACGACAAAAATCCACCATACACAAGTCAAGTTATCAATAAAAATGCAAAAAGAGTCTTTAAGTAGTTTTAAACACACACTAGCGCTGCTAGCGTGAAAATGTACCTGGTGTGCGTCAAAAATAACCGCACACGGCCGGGTGTGTGTCAAAAAAAACTCCGCACGGCGGTACATGAATCAGAAATCCAGCTGCACAATGATCCGAAATCCCCGCAGCGCAGGTTGTGATCTCCCAGCCTCCGTCAGCGAAGCTGCACGTCGTTTCTCCTGCTCCGTGCGTCAATTCTTCGGTCGCGAAGACCAAAACGACAAAAATCCACCATACACAAGTCATCAATAAAAATGCAAAAAGAGTCTTTAAGTAGTTTTAAACACACACTAGCACTGCTAGCGTGAAAATTTACCTGGTGTGCGTCAAAAATAACCCCGCACGGACGGGTGTGCATCAAAAATAACTGCGCACAGCGGTACGTGAGTCAGAAATCCAGCCGCACGATGATCCGAAATCCCCGCAGCGCAGGTTGTGATCTCCCAGCCTCCGTCAGCGAAGCTGCGCGTCATTTCTCCTGCTCCGTGCGTCGATTCTTCGGTCGAGTTTCCTGCGAGTGTCGTTTTCTCAGCTGCAGAGCCGGTGGCGCGTCGCTTTTTCAGCCGCAGATCGGAGTCGCGTTAATCTTTTCCTCGCACGGCGCTCTGTGTGTGGATTTTCTTGTCTTAAGGCTGCCAGCTTCTCCTTTCAGGGTCCCAGAAACTGGATGGGCACCACAGGGCAGAGTAGGAGTCGCTCCAGAGACTCCAGGTGCTGGCAGAGAGAAGTCTTTGCTGTCCCTGAGACTTCAAACAACAGGAGGCAAGCTCTAGATCAAGCCCTTGGAGATTTCTTCTCAAGATGGAAGGCACACAAAGTCCAGTATTTGCCCTCTTACTCTGGAAGAAGCAGGAACTGCAGAATAGCTCCACAAAGCACAATCACAGGCAGGGCAGCTCTTTTTCCTCAGCTATTCAGGTCTTCTCCAGGCAGAGGTTCCTCGTGGTTCCAGAAGTGTTTCTCAAGTCTGTGGTTTTGGGTACCCTTCTTATACCCAATTTCTCCTTTGAAGTAGGCCTACTTCAAAGTAAAGTCTCTTTTGAATGTGAAATCCTGCCTTGCCCAGGCCAGGCCCCAGACACTCACCAGAAGGGTTGGAGACTGCATTGTGTGAGGGCAGGCACAGCCCTTTCAGGTGTGAGTGACCACTCCTCCCCTCCCTCCTAGCACAGATGGCTCATCGGGATATGCAGGCTACACCCCAGCTCCCTTTGTGTCACTGTCTAGTGTGAGGTGCAACCAGCCCAACTGTCAAACTGACCCAGACAGGGAATCCACAAACAGGGAGAGTCACAGAAATGGTATAAGCAAGAAAATGCTCACTTTCTAAAAGTGGCATTTTCAAACACACAATCTTAAAATCAACTTTACTAAAAAGATGTATTTTTAAATTGTGAGCTCAGAGACCCCAAACTCCATATGTCCATCTACTCCCAAAGGGAATCTACACTTCAATCCGGTTTAAAGGTAGCTCCCATGTTAACCTATGAGAGGGACAGGCCTTGCAACAGTGAAACACGAATTTAGCAATATTTCACTGTCAGAACATATAAAACACATTACTATATGAGCTACCTTAACCCTACACTGCACCCTGCCTTTGGGCTACCTAGGACCTACCTTAGGGGTGCCTTACATGTAAGAAAAGGGAAGGTTTAGGTCTGGCAAGTGGGTACACTTGCCAAGTCGAATTTACAGTTAAAACTGCACACACAGACACTGCAGTGGCAGGTCTGAGACATGATTACAGAGCTACTTATGTGGGTGGCACAACCAGTGCTGCAGGCCCACTAGTAGCATTTGATTTACAGGCCCTGGCACCTCTAGTGCACTTTACTAGGGACTTACTAGTAAATCAAATATGCCAATCATGGATAAACCAATCAACAATACAATGTACACAGAGAGCATATGCACTTTAGCACTGGTTAGCAGTGGTAAAGTGCTCAGAGTTCAAAAACCAACAGCAAGAGGTCAGAAAAAATAGGAGGCAGGAGGCAAAAAGATTGGGGATGACCCTGCATAGGCAAAAAAGTCCAACAAGGGTTCACAAATACATGATTGTAATTAATTAGATCATAACTAATATACGAAAAGCTTGTTCGCTTGTAAGCTATGGGTTGGCAGTTTCATTTTATAACCCTAATTCTAATGTTGTACTCTGTGCCAATATGTACTGGTAAAAGTACGTACTACACCATAATGCAGTGTTACCAGTAGGTAATGAAGGGCATACTCTGGACCTGCTACCAGTATGTGCTCGTGCCAACATATATTGGTATAAATGGATAGTACATGCCATCAATGGAATATACATTTTTAAATTGCTTATTATTTTGGTCTTATCTGATAAATCTTCATGAAACGTCCTGAAAGAATTGTGCATTTAAGTTTAATGCTGGGCAAGCTTGTGCAGACTGATCATTAAATGGAGGAGAGATGAATGCATGCTGGTGGCGGGAGTTATAAAATATTTTAATTTCCCATCGAAATCCTCATACTGTACTTTTTAGGTACAGCAGCACAATAGTTATAGCTGTCGGCCATTCCTTTCAGTTACTGCGAGCTTGGGCTCTCTGCATACCTCAATGCTCCATTTTCTTAGACAAGAACAACTTTAAAGAATCCTTTTCACAAAAGCTGTGTTTCATATATGTTTGCAACAGTGCCAGCTTAATTCCCCAAACTCGGCTGATGACGTGGTATCATGGAAGATGCCACTGTTGCCCATTCGCGAATTCACTGATGACATCATATACGGCGTGAACAATGACGTTTCATAGTGAGTGTGACACCGAACCATCACTGGGTTTAACTGCTAGCGCAATACCTTGTCAGGTCTCCCTATCGTGGGTTAAACCTCCACATCCACGCGCGCGCACATACGCACACGAGTACACGCACAACAACGCATTCTTGGTACGTGGTTAGAGCAGTAAGATAACATGCATTGCAGTCTCTCTCTCTCTCCCTCCGTCCCTCCCCACTCCCCCCTCTTGATACGCTACTGGAGCCGTAAGGTAACACGCACACACACACTGCTTGGCCCCGGCAGCCTGTTCTCATTAGAGGGCAATGGGCTGTTTACTCACCCAGCTGGTGCTGGTTAGAGAGCGATAAATAATGAAAGAGAAAACACGGTTCCCCCCTCTGTGGTTTCTATTTGTGTAACCAGATGTCACAGCTCAGTATGTATAATTTTGACTCTAATTCGTTCCTCCGGGTTCTCCGTTGCACAGTGGCTCTTTTCTCCCCCCTTCCACTCCTGCTACGCGGAATGGCACCCACGGCCTCCCTGGGTTAGGGCACATCTGGCCGCGCTGGCTGTGAAAGGGCTCCTGTATGGGATGCTGGAGCCTGAAGTCGATACGTGCCCTCCCTCCCTCGAACGTCAGGCATCCCCTTAGGAAAGTCGAGCAGTACAATGAAACGTTGTAACACCTCCTGACCACATCACCTGCACCGGCTCTTGGGGCACCTGTGGGGTCCAAGGTGTTCAGGCTGCAGCACACCCTGAGGCTGGGGAGAGGAGATTGGTTCAAACAGAAGTCATTTCCTTAATGTAAGACATGAAACACCTCCAGCAGCGGCCGCCCATATATCAAAGTGGTGGGTCGAGCGAAGTGCCACCTCGCATCAAAAAAAGTGAAAACAGCAAACAAGCATACACAGTAAAAACACAAACATGCATTATATTACAATTAGAAATAAAAATTATTGTACTCACCATGGCAGCGTCGTCCTCTGTGTCCTTCCTAATATCCGACCACGAGTGGAAGCAGAAACTTCGCTAAGCAATCCTGGCGCTGCTCTCCTGCTGTTAGCCAGCATGAGAGCAGTACCAGGATTAGATGGAGTGTCCTGGCTGGACACTTTTTCAGGCCCTTTAGGCGTGTGCTTGGTGTCTCCCCACCTGTCCGGAGCAGCCGGGTGGAGAGCTTCAAAGTGCGCATTTGAGTTTGAGCGGCGCAAGTCTGCCAGCCAAACTCACATGGGAACTTTGCAGTGTCTGGCCAGCACTCCTGTCGTCCTCAAAAAAAGAAGAGACACCCCTTATTGCTCTGGGGCAGGCCGGGGCGCTATGTGAAAAATAAAATGTCAATGAACTCATTCCATTGTGATTTTATTCTTCACGTTTAGCATGCCTTGCAGGTGGCGGGGTCCTCTCCCCCGTCCTCAAGGAGGAACCGCCGCTGCACGCCACTCTCGTACGAGCTGCACATCCTCAGAGTAGGACATCAGACACCTACCCTCAGGGGGTCGCACATCCTCAGGAGGAACCATCACACATCTCCCTTGAAGGTGATTCACACCCTCAAAGCAATACATCATGCACTTTTGAAGGGACCTTAGATGCTCATTGCAAATCACTAAATATCTAACCTCAGCGAGGCCACACACTTCAGTATAGGTCATGGCTCACATACCCTCAAAGGAGCCACATATCCTCAGAGCAGGACATCACACTTTTGCCTTGAAGGGGCTTCATACCTTGAAAGCAAAACATGACGCAACTCTTTTGAAGGGGCTTATAATCATCTTATAAATCATATCACAACTACTTCGAAGGGGGTTCAGTCCCTCAGAGTAAAACATCACTCTGAACATCAAACGTTTGTAGGAACCCGAGGCGCATACCACCCCTCATTGGGGCCATACTCCTTAATATACAACCTCACACACCTCCCCTCGCTATAGTACATGGTGGCAAAACATCACACGTTTTTTTAAAGGACTTTGCAACCTCATTGCAAATGATAACAAAACTCCCTTAGAAGGGGCTTCAATCCCTTAGAGTAAAACACCAGTCTTTGAACATCAAACTTTTGTAGGCACTCGAGATCCTCATTGTAAATCCTCACAGACCAACCCTTAAAGGGAAGATACTCTATAGTATACATCACCCACCTCTAATCACTGTAGTACATCATACACTTTCCTCAAAAGGAGTTTGCGTTCTCAAACCAAAACATCACACATCTTTTTGAAGGAACTTAACAACCTCATCGCAAATCACACACACCTCCCATCAACAGGACCGAACATCCTCTATGTAGAACATCACACACTTAGGCTGCATACCCTCAAACCAAAACATACCGCACTTCTTCGGAAGGAGTATCACATCCTCAATGCACATACAATCACAGGGCTCCCATGTCTTCAGAAGAGGATAGAGAACACCTCTCACTGGTGGAACTTGTCCTAAGTATAGCACATCACACACCTCCACTCAAAGGGGCCACACATCATCACTAAAGGACGCTATACACTTTCCTCGAAGGGGTTTCACATCATCAAAGCAAAACATCACAAACCTCTCTTGAAGTGGCATCTGATTCTCACTGCAAATCAAGTACCTCCCCCCAAACATGCCACGCAGCATCAGTTTAAGACATCGCACGCTGTGCCGCAAAGCAGCCACACATCCTCACTATAGAAAATTATACATTGCCATCAAAAGGCTCTGCATCCTCAAAGCAAATCATCACAAACCTCTTTTGAAGTGGCATCTGACCCTCATTGCAAATCATCATAAACCTCACACTAAAGGGGCCACACATCCCTAGTATGGTACATCACACTTCTCCTCTCCAGGGTCACTACGCCCTCCCTATAGGACATCACACACTTACCCTCAGAGGGCCACCCATCCTCTGTAGAGGACTTCACACACCTCCCCATAGAAGGACAACACATCCTTAGTAAGACCTTCTCGAAGGGGCTTCATATCCTCAGCACAAAACATAACCCTCCTCCCCTGGAAAGTGCAGCACACCCTTAGTACAAATACAACACACTTCTCCTCTCAAAGTGGTGTCAAGTCATCCTCCATGAAACACATCACATCCCCCCTCGAAGAAGCTTCATCTATAGAGGGTATGACATCACAGTTCTCCCCAAGGTGCTGTGAATTCTCAGTGCAAGTCATCAGATGCCATCCTCTATGGTTCCCCTCTGAATCCTCAGTGTAAGATACCACGCCCGTGTTTGAAATAAGATCTGTCAACTTCAATATGGCGCTAGCTCATCTGCAATTAAAAAGCAGCCTTTTCAGTTAGCATTACATCTCTGCACAACAGGATTCATCACCCATGAAGATCCTGCTTCATTGTAAATGAATGAATTCTTGAATGTTAACTGAGGGCACCCAGCCTTGTCCTATTGTTCTCTAGGTAGGTTGCTCTACATATATATATATATATATATATATATATATATATATATATATATATATATATATACACACATACATAAATTCATCTATTTATAGTTTCATTGGAGGGGTATATATTCACACCTCCTACAAATAGGCTTAATTTTCTCAATGCAAGACATTACACACCTCCCTCGAATGAGATTCGTATCTTCAAGCAAGACTTCACATACCTACCTAGCAAGCACCTCACATCCTCAGTGCAAAATAACATATACTGACAGGGAAGGTGCCCCAGATCCAATTCCTTATTGCACATCGTCCTCAAAATGGGCTTTGCATTTTAATTCAAAGCATCTTGCACCTCCTTCGAAGGAGCTTCACACCCTCACTGAAAGATATTACACATTTCCCTCAGAGAGGCTCCACATCATAAGTGAAAATCATCCCACCCCTCCCTGCGAAGGGGCTTCCATTCCACAATCTAAGACGTCACACGCCTCCGAGGTGCTGTGCATTGTCAGTGCAAGGCATCCGTCACCACCCTCTAAGGGGTTTTCCCATCCTCCAAGTAAGATGTCATTCAACTCCCTTTAAAGTCACGTGTGTCTTGTGTGTGTAATCATCATTCACCTCCCGTAAGAGAGGAGTTCCCGTACTACTGATATACTTTTGGATTGGTGTTCATTTTTTGTAGTGTTTATTCAGTAGTATTGAAACAATGTCAATAAAGTTTAAGCACATCCTTGTATTGATGGTGGTTCTTCCTTTTCACAGATTTATTCATGATGAATTGATTGAAAAAAAGTCTTCTGTTTTTGTACTCATATGTGCTATCTAACATTCAGACTATAAGTATAACAAGCATTGGCAAAGCCAATAGTTCTCGCCTATGCAAGAGCTGGTGGATTTGCCACTGTGTTTTAGCCATGTTGTTCACATGGTTAAAAGTTAGTGACGTACAGGAGAGTCACGAAGAGTGGAGTAGAGTGTTGTAGCGTGGACTGGCAGAGAGTGTTGTGTATTGGAGAGGCACAGTGTGGAGTTGCCTAGAGTGACATAGAGTAGAGTGGACAGGTGTATAGTGCTTTGGCGTAGAGTGTTGCAGAGTATAGTAGCGCAGACTGCAGTGGCAGTGAATTCAGTGGCATACAATGCAGTGTCCTAGACTGCAATTGCATAGTTTAGAGTGGTGCATAGTAGAGTGGAGTGCAGTGGCGTAAAGTAGAATGGCATAGGGTTGTGCAGAGTGAAGTGCCATAGAGTTGAGTGATCCAGAGGGCAGTGGTGCAGAGTAAAGTCAAGTGGCATACAGTGCAGTGGTGTCGAGTGCAGAGTAGAGTGGCATAGAGTGCAGTTGCATAGAGTGGTGCAGAGTAGAGTAGCATAGAGTGGTACAGAATAGAGTATAGTGCCTTAGAGTTCAGTGGTGGAGAGTGCAATGTTGCAGAGTAGAGCGTCAGAGTGCAGTGGTGTACATTGGAGTAGAGTGGCATAGAGTACAGTGATGCAGAGAAGAGTGCAGTGGAGTGCAGTTTTGTAGAGTGCATTGTTGTAGAATGCAGTGGTTAAGAGCAGAGGGTCGTAGAATGCTGTGGCATAGAGTGGAGTGGTGCAGAGTGAAGTAGAGTGTAGAGTTAGGTGGCGTAGAGTAGATTGCTTCAGAGTAGAGTGAAGTGGTTTAGAGTGGAGTGGTGCAGTGTAGAGTGCAGTTGCGTAGAGTGGCATAGAGTGTAATGGCGTAGAGTAAAGTGGTGTCGAGTGCAGTGGCATTGAGTGCAGTGTTGCAGAGAGGCGTAGAGTACAGTGGCATAGAGTGGAATTGTGCAGAGTAGGTTGGTGTGGCCTAGACTGGAGTGGTGTGGAGTGCAGTGGCAAAGAGTGCAGTGGTGTAGAGTACAGTGGTGAAGAGTGCATTGCCATAGGGTAGAGTGGTACAGAGTAGACTAGAGAGGCGTAGCCTGAAGTGCCATTGGCACTGAGTGGCATTGAGTGGAGTGGTGCAGTGTGTAGTAGCATGGAGTGGTGTAAAGTGGAGTGGTGCAGAGTAGAGTGGAGTTGCATAGAGTGGAGTATTCATGGTGTGGTAGCCCACTGCGATTACAGACAACACATTTTCCATTAAAATGACAGTTACATTTGCACAAACATACCGTTTTACTATTAAAACTATAGAGTGCACAGATGGAAATGTGTGGAAATTGGATCACATAGTTTAATGATTCGTTTAGATCATATTATTCGTTTCCAACACATTTCAGAAATAACAAAAGATGTGGTTCATTTGTGTGTTCATAATTCTGATATATTCTGAAATAATTAAAACAGTTCGTCTAAACGTTGTGTGCTAGACAAAAACTCTTTCCTAACCCCAGTATCCAGCAACATAGTCACATAAATGCCTTCACTTTGAAGTCAGTGAAATAAAAGTAAACAAGCATCCTTGGAAGACAGCACCTGACATTTGACCTCGGTCTTTAAATGCACAGCAAATATGACAAGCTAAGAACAAGATTTAAAGACCTGTTAACAGAAAGCAAGTTCGTGGAAGGATACAGAAAACAGTGTTTAAGCAATGGGAGGGACAAACTGAACCCGGAGAGCCTAAAACAAATACAGCCATCAAATGAAAAGACAGAAAGTGTGAGTTACAAACCACAAAGCCAATGGTAATTAATGAGCAGAATGCATTCCTAGGTCAACTTGCTGAAAGTCCCCAAGATGTCATCAGCAAAAGCTGTCTGGGAGGCTGCAACCTAAAAAAGAATTTAGAATATTGCTTTCTATGTGAATTGTTTGGTGGTATAATTGATTCATTCATTTGTATTTGATGTAGTTCATATTTGTAGATCGGGCGATAACATATGGGTGTTTTTCAGTATCACAGGGTCCAGCTTCTCTTAGCTTTACAGGGAATCACCCCCATTTATTTTTTACTGAACTTTGGAAATGAGTATTTAGTCGGCATTGCCCAGTCATTCATCACTCTTTAAGGACTGTCTTTCATTCAACAGTCAGACTTATGTCAATTAAAAGAGAACACACACTTTCCACTAAGGTTATGGGCATTCTCAAGTGTGTCATCACATGCCTCACCCCGAGGAGTCCCCCTTCTGCAGTGTTTCAAAATGTATTTTAAATTTGATGTGGGCAACAATAGATTTGTTTGGAAGCAACACTGAATGCTACTGGGTTTCCAACTTTTCCTTATTTGTATGATCAAAACCCAAGGCAGGTGAGTTGTCCCTTTAGAGTGAGGAGCAGTGATGAATGAGGTGCATCCCGCACCATCGCAGACCCACCACCACAGGAGTTGCCCGCCACAGTTGGAAAAATGTTACATAAAAGAACTGGACTTCTGCCCTCTCTGCACAGTGGCACATGCACACCAACAGTCTGCCGAAAGCCATCAAGAACTTCAACAGCTGGATTACCCCATGCGTCAACAACCTGGCTACTCTCAAGCACATCACAACAACATGAACAAGATCACTGGCTGGCAGATACACAGAGGAACTCAGAAGAACAGAATGATTGAACACCATTGCAAACAAGTAGAGCGCAAGTGGAGAATAAGCCAAGACACTGCAGACAAAAATATCTTCATATCCACCTTAAGATGCTACCACCAGCAAATCCGAAACACTGAGTGCACAGCTCTCACAGATTGCATCAACACCCGATCAAAGAGCAGCAAGGAAATATTAGCCATTGTCAAAGATTTCACCAGGCCCCCGGTCACTTCCACCAACATCAACTCCTCACAGGAGCTCTGCAGCAAACTCTCAGAATTCCTTAGCAAACAAATCTCCACCATATAACGCAGTTTTGACCCTCAACCAGCCCCGCCACTCTCGCAGTTCAACATTCCATCACAGCCAATGAACAAACTGTGAACTTATAGTCTGCTGTCAGCATTAATGAAACCACCACAGCCATGAAGTCTATCCACTCAGGGGGCCTCTTGGACCACTGCCTTCACTAAGGACTCCTATCAATCAGTAAAGCACTCATACATATCTTCATTGACTCAGCCACTTTCCTGGACACCTGGAAGCACGCCTCTGCTCAAGGAAATCTCAGCTGACCCAACCGTGCTCACCAATTACAGACCTATTCCCCTCCTACCTTACCCTGCCAAGGTCCTAGAGAAGCTCTCCAACTGATGCCTCACCAACCACCCCAGGAATCAGCAGCTCATAGACGCCATGCAATCAGGATTGATTCAGGCCCAAACATAGTACATAAACAAAGCTTATCGCCGCCACAGAGGACATCTGCATGATTGTAGACAGAGAAGACACTGCAGCCCTTATCCTTCTGGACCTCTCAGCAGCATTCAACATAGTTTCAAATCCCATCCTCATCAGATGCCTGCACAAGATTGGCATCCAAGGACCCTTCCCCTCCTGGATCTGCTTCTTCTTAACCAATAGAATGCAAGCCGTCAGTCTAGCATTATACTTTATGGAAGCCCACAAACTCATAAATGGCTGTTCCTCAAGGTTTGTCCTCAACTCTGTCATCTGGCCAACTTCATCCATGCACACAACATCAATCTCCTCTCTTATTTGAATGGCATGTAACTCATACTTTCCCTCTCAAAAAAGACCAGCAACACCAGAAACTAGTTGATCGCCTGCATGACCAAAGTTGCTAACTGTATGAAAGCCAACTGTCTCAAGGTCAACAGCAAGACAGAAGTGGTGATCTTTGGGAAGAACACCTCACCAGGGGACTCCAGCTGGTGGTTGGCTGACCTTGAACCCACACCTATTCTCAGCACCCTTGCCAGAACTCTGTGAAGCATCATTGACAGCAAACTAGACCCGAAAAAGCAAGTCATCGCTGCCACTGAATCCTGCTTTGACACCCTGAGAATGCCAAGGATGATCTTCAAATGGCCCCCAAACAACACCAGAAAATCTGTCACCCATGCTGTTGTGACCGGCAGACTGGACTACAGCAACACCTTTTTCACCAATACCACCAAGCAACTCACCAGAAGGCTACAAACCATCCAGAACTCTCCAACCTCACTCATTCTTATTCTCCTACGCAGATCTCACATCACACCATAATTCATGGAGCTCACTGGCTCCAATATACAAACGTATTTAGTTCAAGCTTCTCTCACATATGTTCATGGCACCACACAACTTAGGCCCCATCTACCTGAGCAGGTGCATCTTTTTCCACTAAATGCCTGGACACAGCTGCTCTGCAGGACCCGTACTCGCACACACTCCCAGCATGCACAGAACAGAGGATGGGCCTTCTCATACAGCTCTCCTAAAGCATGGAACAGCCCTCCATTTCACATCAGAGCCTCCTCCCTTGTTGAATTCTGCAAGAAGCTGAATACCTGATTTTCAATTAGCTCACTGCCCTCGGCAGGCTTGGACACACAAACCTGCCCAGTGCTTGGATACCCTCATGGGTGATTGAGCGCTTCGTAAATAAACATCACATAACATGCTCACATATGTCACTGCAAAACACACTCACTATAGGTGAGAAACTCATTGCATGCCTGCGCAGGCTGTGTCAACCTTCACATGTTTGAATTTTTCTGGCCTCTTTGTTTTTCCAACAGTGGAATTCAGCATTTTGAGTCCATTGGAAATTATTAATCATTTTTGCTCACATCAGAGACAGCAGAGTAGCCAGGAGTGCATCCAAAGGGTAGCACTCTCACTGTCGAAGGTGGCTGTTCATCTTATTCAGTCTTGAGCATCTTGAGAGAGGCTGGTGGCTTGTTGTATTCCATTATAGTGCAGGGTCAGTGGGCTTTTTCCATTTATAACTGGAGAAGGAAAAAGACTCTCAGACCTCCCATGGAAATTCCATGCAGTCCCCCATAATAAGGGTCCTTACTTCCTACAATGGGTGCTGTGTGTAGCATGTTGCTTAAGTGTTGTGTGACTAAAAAGCGTCTAAATAATGTCCTGCGGAAGACACACTGAATATCATCACATGATGTTGGATTCAACCTACTCAGTACCTCCCTAGACTTTATGCGAACTTGTGCCTCAGAACCAGATGTTTTACCTCTTTGTTCTAGGCCTCGAGCTTTTTCAAGACCTTCTTCCAGTTATTCAAATATTGTATGCCGTATGGTTTCATTTGTCTGTATCCAAATACCATATTTACTGTTCAGCTTCTGAGGCCAGCTGTTGCTTTATTAATCAGCCTTATCTTTGGTGGTTCGTCGTCCATTTTGCCTTAATTAATTTCTTTCCTCTTTGGGCAAGTCATTCACCTCTGGGCTACAGGTCGTTTTAGTTATAGCCCATGCTTAAAACGCACTAAATAATGTAATTGATTATATGGGAACCTTTTGCTGCACACCTAGACAATCTGCTTGTCTGAAGGACAGTGTACATATTCCCAGAGTCAACCAGCTTTTGGTGATGATTGGGATGAACTCCATAGCCTATTTTCCCTCACCCAATATGATTATGACAACTTTTATTGGAATCTACAAGAGACAAGGGGATTGAACACTTACCTTGACATGGAGTTGGTTTCCCTTGCTGGTTCTTCCATGCCTCATTCTTCAAAGTCACATAGAAAAGCGGCAAAAGTTCTAGACTTGCAGTTACCTTCTGTTGCGGTGAAAATTAACATTCTCATTTAAGTTTTACAACTCAAACAGACCTCACCCAAACCATTGCTTGTGATGAACAAAGCCTTGACTGTCACACTTATGTATACTTGAGCTAAACCGTACGCTCATCCACCTGTGAACAGACATACAGGTGGTATGACGCCAAAGATCCCGTCTTGGTGACCCTGCCTTACTGATGCAGCACACTACTCCTGCTAACCTGGTAGCCCAGGCATCCACTAGCATCCAAATCATTCCCTACGGCCAAGGTGAACACCTGATTCCTTTGCAGAGGCTCCTTTTCATCGCAGCCATAATGCGTACAGTGTATTTTCAGGCCTTCCCTCCCAATCAGTAAGTCCAATACATTCAGGGTGTGATCCTGATGTTTCCCAGAGCTGATGGTGGTGACAGGTGCATTGATGCTGGGTTGGGAGGTCACCTGGGAGAGGTGGAGGCAAGAGGACTCTGGTCTCCAGTGCAGACCGATCTCCACATCTATTGGTTGGAGTTATGGGCCTTTCACTTAGTGTTGATGCCTTCCTGCCATCTATCAAGGGGTGGACGGTTTGGGTCCTCAGGGACAACACTAACATTGTGTGGTATAGCAACAAGTAGGGTGGGGTCCTGTGTCCTGTGTCTTTTGCCAGGATGGCTTGTGCCCATGGAACTGGCTGAGTCATCATGGCATTACCCTGAACGTGCACCATCTGGCAGGATCCTTAAATGTCAGGACGGAAAAACTCAGCTGGCGACGCCTAGCGGATCACGAATGGCCAGAAGTGGTGCAGGGAGTCTTCCAACAACGTGGAGAACGCTAGCTCATTCTCTTTACTACCACTGAAAAACGCACAGTTGAGCTTCCTAGAATGCTGTCTCTCAGAGATGTATTCTGACTTCTGTTGGGCACGGGATTCCTGTATGAATTCCTGACTCTACTTCTCCAGAATGGAGTACTGAAAAGGATTAGGAAAGACCAGGTTAAAGGTTGAGCTAGGAGACTGTGGTACCCAGAACGTCTGGGCATGAGCATCTGTCCTCCGATCAGGCTATCGCTTTGAGAGGAACTCCTGTCTCAGCAGCAGGACAGGGTCTTGCACCAGGCCCTGTGTAGTCTACACCTCCATGAGTGGCGATTGAGTGGTGGCACTTGACTATATTCAATCTCTCTCTCCTACAGTAGTGGATGTCATTCTTGCAGCAGGCATCATTCTGCGAAGTATGTGTATGCTAGAACTTGTTGTAGCCTGGTGTGGCATCCACAGTACAGACCTATTGTTGCCAAGCTGTTGGATGGCTGCTTGTTCATTTTGTCTTTGACCAAGCAAGGAATTGCAGTGTGCCTGGTTAAAAGTTATCTGTTGGCCCTTTTACCCTTTCTGTGCTTACCGGACCAACTGTCCTTCAAATCACTTGTAGTGGTGCAGTGTCTCAGAGGTCTTAATCTACATGTTACCTCCTAAATCTTTGTAATGCCTCAGTGGAACCTCAGCTTGATCCTTACTTTTTTTATGTGCCACCCTACACCAACTTCTTTCTGGACAAACTGGTGCGGAGGATTAGAGCAGCCTTTTTGCCGATGGTTGTGACTCCCTTTTATATCGGCCAGTCCATCAATCTTCCAATGTTCTTTTCCCCACCTCACCCCAGGAACGAGGAGGAGAGAGTCCACCATTAGGACCCTAAAGAGTGCTGAGCTTTTACATTAATCACAGCAAAGAGTATGAGGTGGACGATCAGTTCTTTGTGGGGTTCTCCCTGGCAAAGAAAGGCAAGGTGGTGCACAAACTAACATGGTTCAGGTTTATCATCCTCTGCACTATGATCTATTATGCGTTGGTCAAGAAGCAGCATTCAGAAGGATTGAGAGCCCATTCCACCAAGGCAAAAGCTGCTACCACTGCATCGGTATGCGGCGTACCTGTCCTGGATATTTGTCAGGCTGCAAACATGGACTTCAATGCACATGTTCCCAAAGCTATACTGCCTTGACAGCCAGGTCCGACATGAAGGGTATTTTGGCTGTCCTGCACTACAGAACATTTTGGTCTGAGTCATTCCACAGACCCACCACTGGGAGAGGTACTGTCAAAAAGGTGAGAAGTTTGCGGTTAAAAGTATACATCAGAAGAGCAAGGTACTATAATGCTCTTTCTAGTGGGTACTCTTACCTAGCCACAGATGCCTCACCACTATACCACCTGCACACTTGCACAAACAAATTGTTTTTGGACTCTGTGTCTGAGGGAAACTGACATTGTCCATAAAGAAACTGAAATCTGGTTTGGTGGCACTTTCATGTAGTGAAAGCTATCACTTCCAGGGCAGAACAAGGTCAGGTTGGCATAGAGCCACAAAACGCCACCTACCGGCAACCATGGGTTATGCTGGAAAATCTTCTAGATCCAGTCTGACACCTGGGGATATTCTAACGGTGGGTAATCTGCAGTTAGATAGAGTATCCACCATAAAGAGCATTCCTGAAGGTGAGAAACTTGTTATTAATGCCCATCTCAGGCTTCTTCCATATCCAGTTTCTAAACTCAGCCACCATTTCAGGCTATGTAAATGACCTATCTTTGAGGGAATAAAGTAGCAAACAGAGCATGTAAAGAGTGTGTGTGGTGGGGGAAATCTGCCTGCCTATCATGGACAAGAGGCTTTTAGGAAAGGTGGGATGGTGCTCACCTAGCCAAAATGGTGCCTCGATCAATATCTCTTGGCTCCAAGGACTCTCTGATGCTGGGGCAAGGGAACTCCCTGGAGTGTTGCATAGGCTCTCATTATCCTAATGAGACTACTGGATTTGGGTGGCAGAATCACTTGCAATGTGGGGGACTGAGTCTGAACCCACTACAGGTGACACCTGTCAGCCTAATCCGGGTTTTGCTCTGGCTAATTAGCAGTGCCTCATCGCCACCCAAGAGCAGGGATGATTGGGCAACCAAGCGCATGACACAATTGACTCCTCAAGAAAATCGTGGTCACTCAAATCTCATCCGTTTCTCTCAGTTACATTAGTATCACGCATGCAAGGACAATCAGAGGCAGAGTATAGTTCAATAAGGTTTTATTGAAGTAACTGCAATAAAGCATGTAATGTAATAACTAGAACGATGAAGCATGACAGGATTAAAATTGTGACAAGGAGAGTGAAACAAAAATAATGCTAACATATTGTCACTACGGTTTTTTAGAATAGTTCCTACCTAGACTACGTTAGAGCACAGCATGTTGAGCTCTAATTCTGCCCTTCAGGTTCCCCTGGGAAGACATCATTCATCATACCTGAGCAAGAGGCCTGTAGTCTACATAAACAGCTACAGCGAAGCACTCAGCAATCAGCATAGAGTCGTGGTCATCTGGCTGGAATCTCCCTCTACAGTACATGGGTCAAAGTAGTGTTTTTCTAAATAAACAGCTGATGTTCCAAGAAAGGATCCCCATGTAAGAGTGTGTATGTTTCTGTGAACATTAGAGACAAAGCGTAACACTTTTGATGCAACCTATCTTACTGCAGCCTTGAGAAAAGCATAGAGTGAAAGAAATGTCCTGTTTAAGAATGCAGTGCTGGCCTAGGCAAAGAACAGTTAGATAGAGAAAATAAAACAAGACCGCAAATGTGGCTATTGTTAAAATAATAATACGAAGCTGAATAAAATATATCTAGGTCAAAGAACACAGTGGCAGGCTTAGTTTGCTAAAATAACATGTATGAAGCTATAACGAAAATGGCTACACAACACCCTCCTCTTGCCGGTTCAAAGGTAGTTCAAAGCCTAAATATATATAAAAGCTACTAGAATTCAACCTAAGGCAAATATTTGAGAATGTCAATAATGACAAGTTAAAAAAGACACTTGAGCATGTATTAGAAGGACAATTAAAAATGTTAAGTGTGGCGTCAAAAGGGCCGAACTTCAAAAGTCAGAGGGCCAGATGTATGAAAAAAAACCTTTGCAAGTCGCAAATAGCGATATTTAAGAAATCGCTATTTCTGAGTCGCAAAATGCAATGTAACAAAATTGCTATTTGGAAATAGCGATTTCTTAAAAATCGCTACTGCAATTTGCGAGGCCCAAATACCGAATTGCAAAAAAAATTGCGATTCGGTATTTGAAAATCGCAAATTGCGAAAACGCACACCTGGCACAGCCTGATGACATCACAAGCAGGAAGTGAGTCAGCCCAGGCTGTTTCCAGGTGCCACATCCAAAGGAGCAGTGAGAGAGACACAGTCCAGCCCCAGGGAGCAAGTCTGTGAGCAAGCCAGGACTTTACATCACCATGGCCAATGCTGCTAATGGGAAGGAGAAGGGAGAGAGGAAGAGAAAACTGAGGTTCAGTGAGCAGGAACTGGAGGTGCTCACTGAGGAGGTGGTGAGGAGCCATGACAGGCTTTTTGGGAAGAGCTCACTCCAAGTCCCAGAGAGTGAGAAGTGCAAACTCTGGGCGGACATACAGACCAAAATCTGCGCAGTGGGGGTTGTGCAGCGCTCAGTGGAGGAGATTAGAAAGAGGTGGTACGACCTGCGTTCCCGTGCCAAGGAGAGGGTGGCCAGCAGACTACAGGAGGCAAGGAGCACAGGAGGCGGGCCATCCACCCAGACACCCTCCACCCCCATGGAAGACCTGGTGGAGTCGACACTGCTCCCAGAAGCTGTCAGTGGGGTCACTGACATAGACACGTCCGGCACACCAAGCACCAGTAAAGGTAAGTGCAATAATGAAATGTAACCCCATATGTGTATGTATAACTGCCCCTTAGGAATTAGCAATTAGTGCAAAGCATTGTGATAAGTAGTCCATTCCACATCTTAGAAGCAGCACAACAATGCCTCATGGGAGTGGTAGTTCACAACCCAGAGCTGAAAGTAGCACGTAGAATGTAATTAAGTAGAGCGACACCCAGAAGAACACAACACCCAGTTCATAGTGATACGATGTAACTGTACATTTATTACCATTGTGCAACATTTGGTGATACATACATAAATGACATGCTGCACATTGTCGTTGCAGATGGCCCAGCAGCATCAGCATGTGCCATTGTGGGGGATGCTGAAACACAGCCTCGATCAGACTCCAACACCAGCGAGTCAGTGAGTATTGCGCCAATCAGACGCAGGGCAAGGGTTGTACCTCTCTCAGATTTGAGCCAGGACTCGGACGACATGCAGGATGAAGGCTACACTCCATCCCCAGAAGCCAGATCCTCCGTAAGGCAGCAGTCCCTGCCCCAGCGTCACTCAACACCCCGCAGGAGGCCTCACGATGCAGGCACACAGCACGTGGAAGTAGGTGAGGGCCCATCATTCTTCGGTGCTCTGGAATCATCTATGCTTAAAGTTCAGCACCTGCAAAACAAGAACATGAGGGCAAAGCACAGGCAGATGCAGGCACACAATGCAAACATGGGGGGGCTGCATAAGCAGTTGGAGTGCCTTAATACAAACATTTGCAAGCTGCATGAGGGACATATTACAGCTGTGGAGAAAACCAGGGAACTGACCAATGCAGTGAAGGAACTCTGTACAGAGATCAGGCATGAGAGAGTCAGCCACCGCAGGCATGAAAGGCGATTCATGGGGATGTTTAGTGGATTTTGTAGATCTGTCAATCGCCTTGCGACATCTACTGCCCTCAGATCACGGCGTGCTGTTGCCGCACAGGTGGAGGCAGCACACAGCAGTCTGGATGTAGCCCAGGGGCTGGTCCAGATTACAAATGTTCTGGATACTATGCTGGCTAATCGAACTTGGACTAGGGGATACTGAGGAGTCATCTAGCCTCAGCAGCCTTGCAGTGCCCACGGCAGATCCTAGGCGTCGCAGTGCTAGGCACACCACTGCCACTGAGGCAGATACAAGAGGTGCAGGCGAGGCCACTGCGCACTCGAGTGGAATGTGTGGCCGTAAAAAGTGACTTTGATGGCCACAGGGGACTGACTGCAAATGTTGATTTACAGTGAACTATGAAGACAATAGTGAGACACCGTAAATGGTACTTTTATGATGCATGTGTTTATTTTTTTTCCTAGTGACACCTTGATAGCTCCCTGAGGCAAGTAGGTGCAGGGAGCATAATACCTGGACATGGGTGGGTATGCTATTGGTCCTATGTGTTGTGCACTGCAGTATGGGTTGTAGCTCAGCTATCAGGTCAAGTATCATGGCTGAGTTCAACCTGCACTTCTCATATATTTCCTCTTCAGTCTGGTCAAAAAGAGTAATTCGCACTCTGAAAATGCGCTCCTGTCTCCTCCTCCCTCTCCTCAAACCTGCCAGGATTCTCATTCTCCTCGCCATGACGTAGAGTGCAGCCATTGTGGAAAAGAGTCTGAGGCATTCTGGGCCTCTTTATATAGGTTGCACCTCGTTACCACCTGGTTTCACTCCGTGGTAATTTGCATGTGCAAAAGGCCATTCTGCGAAAATTTGCAATTTGCGAATTTTTGATGCATCGAATTGCGACATGGTTTTGCGTCTCGCATTTTGCGTCTCGCAATTTCCGACGTGAAATACCGAATCTGTATTTGCGAATCGCTATTCCAACTCGCAATATGCGAAATTCTAATAGCGATTTGGTATTCCATGTTGCAAATTGCGAGACGCAAAATGTGGCATGCAAAACCATGTCGCTTCGCTAAAAATCGCAAATTTAGTGATTCCTTTTTTTTGGCCTGCGAATGCCTTTCATGCATCGCAGGCCACGGTTTTGCATTTGCAAACGGCCAAATTCTGCGATTCGCACCGTTTGGGAATGCAAAATCCTTTGATACATCTGGCCCAGAGTCATTTTGGAAGTTGCCGATTGAATCCGTGACAATTGAATACAGGAAATCTTCCACTTAGGCAGGTGGTAAGGTAGGAAGTTAATCGTCAAGGAAAACCAAGGAGCATTCGTGTTCCAAAGCCTGAGCTCCAGCCAAGGCAGCAGCATTCTGTGGTGTACTCAACAATGAGATTAGAGCTGCATCATCCACAAAGGGCAACTCATAAGCCGCTTCCCGTAGCAAACGCACCCTCAACGTGCATGTCTGGTAATGAGCCCTCAGCGAGAACATCAACAGATCAGCGTCCAATGAAAGCAAGTGCTGCATAGAAAGAAAAACTTTCAGTACATGTTCGAATGAGCACCAGAGGCACCGAAATAGAGGCTGCACACAATGCAAAACCGGTCTGAATACCAGAGACCAGTCACACTCCAATTGCTCTAGGATTTATGCTCCAAAGTACTGCATGATGTGTTCACAACACAGCTGCGCTGGTGGAAGTGCTTTCAGTCCTCATTGTTGCAACGAGACAGCCATTGCACAGAAAAAGTAGCAAGAGCAAAATGCCACCTATTATAGCCAAAGTTATTGGAAATCCCCTGAAAATACTGGAGAATATTGAGTGGATGGCTGAAGGTATTATGCCGAATATAGAGGAGAAAGTGTGAACGAAACCAGAACCAAAAGCCGTAACAAAATTTGCGATTCCAGTAGTACTGGACACATTAAATATTCGGCCCACGAGCTCACCAAAGTGTCGGAAAGTTAGTACTTAAAAGGGACTGTATCTCTGCCGATGACTTTGCAACCTGAAGCGCATAGGTCTTGCGTGCAGATGTAAGCGCCACATGTTTTTGAAACAATAAAGCCTTGAGTCTGCTCAACTTGTCAAAATTCACATTTGAAGTAGTGATATGGGGCCAAATCTCAGCTACTTCCTCTGTCGTGTAGGAGGAAAAAGTAAGTTCCCGCAGCATGTAACAATCTTAGAGACCGAAACAACATAAACTATTCCGGCTCGCATCCCACAACAGTTTTCACTATTGAGGAGGGCATAGCTGCCATTCGAGAGCACCTGGAACGCAGGTCTAATCAAGGGGACTGGGACTCCCTTCAGATAACAAGCCACGTTCGCTGCTGAAACGTTACACGTCCTGTGCAAGGACAGCTGTTTCAAACCATTGAATGGCTGACAGAAGTCTTGCATTCACTACCGCAAAGAAAGACCTCTTTCATGCCACTGAGACATTTGTACGAGAAGGGTAGCTCCCACGCCTCATGGATATAACTATCTTCTAGCCTTTCATATCTGCCCACTGGAATGTGTTTTAAGCAGGACGTGAACTAAAGTGTTGAAATAGGCAGATTAATGACCCCGTGTATTAACCACTCAGCAGATGGTATTTCAGCCATAGTGAAACGCAATTTTTCTGATTCCTCAATATTCAACATGACATAAGTCGCTTCTTTCTTAGCCATTAGTTATTGTTGTCGTGTTAAATGAAATGTGGAAAATATATCCCTTGCGCTAACGTGTTGCCAGGGAACGCAACTTGCCTTCAGTGTTTGTAGTGTCCAACCTAACTGCATAATCGATCTTAGTTGACTCTGTCCATGATGTAAAAAGGACATGTTGCTTTGTATTATGTGTATTGCAGAAGAAACAATGTTATTTAAGGTGTATATCTGGTCGGACAGGTATTGATCCCATTATCTACAACAGCTAATGCTTTCTGTAAATTCTCTTGATCTATTTGCCTTAACCGGGCAGCAGCTTCTTGTTGAGAAAACTTTCAAATTTCATTATAGACTGCATATAAGAAGTGCTTTTTGCATTGTTTTCTTGGGCCTTACAGGAAATCCTGTAAGTCAGTGTTATTCGCCAGAAGACTTAAGTGTTCTCTAACAGCATCTAGTGAGGAACTCTTTAACTATTGCTGGCATAGTTTCCCTACAATGTATATTGTTACTATACCCACATGTTCAGATGACACATAGCGAGGGTCTGACCTACTAGTTCTAAAACCCCCCCATGGAGTTTATAAAACATTTATGACACCCGCTGGTATCTGTTGGCCACAAGAACCACCCACCAGGATGTGAAAGTGAAGCATAAAATGTGCCTTTCTGGACCCATTCATCGAGCTTATCTTCAATTGCATTTATATATATGTGCCATTTATAAAATTTTGCAGGGGCAGGAATACTGGGCGCATTCAAATCCTTAATTTTTGCAAAGCCTAAACAGCTTGTCTGTTGTAGAGTTTCATCTAAAAATATCATTTGAACAGGTATCAGGCATGCTCTGAATAAAGCTTCCTTTCTCTTTATTTGCCAATTTTTTGTTCCCCGCACACTTTTTAAGTCAATCGACTTCAGCCAATATTCATAGCCTTCTGTAGCCAACCGGGAAACAAAGGAATCCGAATAAATGAATTTCGTATCTGTCAATAATATATGTACATTTTCCATCAATGCCAATTTGAAATAATATGACTCAGCATTTTTAACATTGTGCCCAGAAAAATATGCAAACTTTTCTGAATATATTTTAGAACTCCCTTGTGGTGGAGTTGGACAATGTTCCCATTGAAGGTAATTAAAAATAGTCTTTGGGATACTTGCTCTGTGAATGAAATGGTGTCCATAATAATTATAGCAATACGGGTCACCATTATTCTTTTTGGATTGCTAAACATCCTCACTTTCAAATACAGTAAAATACTGCAATTCAGTCATCTTAGAATCAACTGTTTTCACATCCCAGTCATCAGAAACAACTCTAGGTATTATTACATCGTTCATAGAAAGTTTAAACACATATCGTATTTGAATGACCTCCGTGGGGCTGTATATATCAAATGTGACTTTATCCCAAACAATCCCATCAGGAATTGGTATAGCGGAAATGTTCACGAAAGATAAGTCTCTGCGGACCTTGTGAGAAGAAAAATGGGGTTTTAAGACCTCATCGATCAGTTCAACTGTTGATCTTTCAGGAAGGTAATGACCAGGTACTAGTAGAAAGAAGGTAATAACAAAGTCAATCCAAAGGAGGAAAGCTCATATAGTAAAGGAAAACAAAGTAATTTGTTTTAAGCCAATTTATCAGCTTACGTGTTTTTGGCAGTTCAGGGGTAGAAGAGGCAAATGAGTCCGAAAATGTGTAATTGATCGGCAAAGTATCCAGATGTAGTTCGTGCTAAAATTGGAGCTGTGTTTGGAGGAGGAGAACTAGCAGGGATCTCCCGCTGTGGTTCACTGTAAATTATGCCATCCATCTGTGTAGAAGTCGAGTCAAATCGATCAGCAATTTCTGTGCTGTTTGTTGTAATCAATGTTAGTGGAACTAATGCAAGATCACTTTCCACCCTCACCAAGCTGGGAGAGGTGTCAGCGTTGCTGCTCTAAAGTTGTAGAGGGACATCTTGGCCAGTAGTGAGAGGGATTCGGGAACTACTGGTTGCTCCTCTTGGTCTGCTGTGCAGGATCGGCCACATAGTGTAACTTGACATTGTCGATAGATATATAGCGGTTTTCTTTAGCACCAGGCAACGGTGGTAGAATGACAGTTCTGGTATCAGGTATTCCCAGGAGTGGGACCGGTGCATGATAAGAAGGACCAAATTCCTTTTTCACATCAATGTTTTCACATACTAGATCCCCAACCTTTGGAATCCAGGAGGTAGATGTTATTGGTACATTGTTAATTTCTATGGAGACAGCACTGGCAGAAGCTTTGTTGTCACGCAACTGTTGTAATTCCTGCAAGATAGTGACACATTCATTTATGTCAAAAGGTGTTTCTGCCGCCTCCACGCCAGGACCACCAAGATCTGGAACATACATTTGAGTTCCAAACAGGCACTCATATGAAGTACGACCCCCCCAGGGACCTTCTAGGCAGATTGTTAAGTGCTCTCTGGACTTCATACAGGTGATTAAGCCAACTACGACCTGTACCTAATACTCTGGCTAAGGATTGCTTTAAATCTTGGTTTCGTCGTTCCACTGCACTATTTCCCTCGGGATGAAATGGAGACGAGTAATGGAGCTGGACCCCTAACAAATCCATTGCGTCCCTGAATGCCCTTAAGGCAAAGGCAGGGCCCTGGCCGGAGTGGAAAGTCACAACTGCATATGTGCCGATAAAGACTTGCAAATGTTTAATAACAGTCCGAGTGTCAGCCGAGCATTGTGGCCACACCCTTAGAAATCTGGAGCAGGAGTCAACAGCGACTAAAATTAATTTGCATGCACTGTCCGGTGCTAGGAGACTACAATGGTCCAAGTACACACATTGCAAGGGTTTCTTGGAAATTAGGAAGGGTGTCCGCGGTGGGCGTTTGACGGTGGACCCCTTAATTTGTTGGCAGATGTCACAGCAAAGGACATGGTCTGTTGGTATAGACCTGGCCTCCAATAATGTGCTTGCATTAATGATATTGTAGCTGCCACACCAGCATGGGGGGAAGCAACCCCCTCATGCGCTGCTTCAATCAACTCTGGTCTTAGGTCTTGTTTGGGAATTATCCGAACCCCTATGTCTGGTATTTTTACTTCTGCCTCAAGGAAGCCTCCCAATCGGTAGGAATATTTAGCAGGAAATGCTTGTATTCCAACGCGCTGGTGTCCAAGTGTATGTACAATATGGACGTTTGGTAGCATTTCCTTCAATCCGCTACTTTGCCCCACAGAAGTCTGTGTTTGATGGTGTTACCTTTGGAATCTCTGAACCCATTCTGGTGCCAGTAATGCAGATATTCATTGAAGGACTGGACACGATAGTACGAGTCACAGACAATCAGTGTTAGCTGGGCAGGATCAGTATGTTCCAGTGCCATCACCAGAGCCTTTAGCTCTGCCAGTTGTGTAGTGCAATTGGTTTTGCGTGAAAGTATGTTGTTGCTAGAATTTATTACCCTCCATATAGCCACTTACGACTGCGCAAACAGCTGAGTATTGATGCTTTGTGCCCATTGCAGGTTGTGCTGAGCCATTGGTGTACATGACTCTTTGATATTGATCAATAGGTAATGTATTTGCCGGAACTGGGTATTCTAGTTCATATTGCAAAAATTCTTTGATTTTGTAACTTTGGGTCAAAAATGTAGTCGACATCAATGGCAGTCAAAGACGTTGCCCATTGGATCCAACGTGGATGTAATGCTTTAGAGTTTGGAATGTTGGCTTTGGTAACAGCCTCGATGGCTGGGAAGGGAGATACGACAATAATGCATTTCCTCTGGGCTAGTGGTCTTTCTTTAATGACAACCATCAGAAGAGCAGTGAGGACTTTCTCAGTAGGAGCAATGTGATGTTCTGCTGCTGAATACAAATGTGATTTGTATGCAGTCGGGACTGTCTCACTCTCATTGAAAGTTACATAGGTGAAACCAATGGCACCAGCAATTACTCTGATGACCAGATATTTTTTATTGTCACTTGTGTGTAGTCGTGTGCTGCAAGCATGACTGTTTGCAAAGCTCTGAGAATGCGTGTGTGTTCGACTGTCCAAAATGTACTGGAAAAGTCAGGACGAATTAAGTCATATAAGGGTTTTATGCGTGATGCGTACTCTGGAATGTAAGTTCTGCCAAAAATTAGGAAACCCAATAGGGATTGGAGTTTTTATTATGGTATTTGGAGGTTGTAACTGTGTGCATTTTTCCAAGAAATGTGGCGCTAGGCTCTTTCCTTCACTTGATAGCTCATATCCCAAAAACAGGACGTTAAGGAAGGTTATTTTTGTTTCCTTGAAGTTGAATTTATAACCGGCAAATCCTACAACAATGCGGGCTACCGGTCTTAGATGTTGCAGTAATTCATCATCCGTGAGATAGATATCATCTACATAGGACAATACTTCACGGTCAATGTCGTGCAATATTGAAGTCACAGGAGCCGCGAACAGTCCTGGACTGTTTTTATACCCCTGTGGTAAACAACAGAATTTTTCTGGGAGCCTAGTGCGCTGAAACTTGTTAGGTCTGTACTATCAGGTGCTATATTTTGGCAGAAGAAACCATTAGAAATATCCAGTGTTATTTTGTATTTTTTGCGTACTATGTTGTTCATAAGTGCTGTCTGGTTTAGCTACTGGGAATAAAGGATTACTCATTGGTGAGACACAGGGTTCAATTACTCCCTGGTACTCTAGTTGTGTGAAGATTTCCCCCACAGGTGCTTTAGCATTGTGTTTTATTGGAGGCTGAGGTTGATTTTTAATTGGAATTACATGATGGGGGAATGTTTATCCCAACTAACATAATTGCGATATAACGCGGGTGCCTGCGCCAATGCCCAATCGATGGCGTAGGATTCTGCAAACTCATCGGGAACAAGGGGCAAGAGAGAAGGTTTGATAACATCTTCCCCATATGGGCAAGTACGGACAAATTCAGGTGGCCACTCCCTTTTGGCCAGTAGAATATGATATATATATACAACGCGGTCCCAAAAGATTGCGTTGATTGTGCGTTCAATAGCTCCTTCTAACTGTAACGTTACTTTAGGCGTGGAGACAAGCATGTCCGCAGTTTCAACTTGTAGAAAGTCATCAGTTGCTTTCACCTCCAGATGCTCTTGAAGATTCTGGCGACTATTGTGTCCTTTGCTGCTCTGTCTAGCAGTGCTAGTGCCCACTTCTTTTTCTTCAATAGAGACCTCTTCTTGAGTGGCATGATGAATCCCAACTGCTGCCACTTTCTTCTTTTTGAATTGGGGTTTTTGTTGGGGAAGTTTTTCTTCTTTTTTAACAGAAACTTCTGTAGAGCGTTGTGATTCCTGTCTCGGTTTCACGTAATAAGTTCTTTGCTCTGACTGTCCACCTCTCTCACTGCGTGTTTCCGGTGAGCCCTAGAAGGAACAAGATTGGCATGTATCAGTATATTGATATCTGTCAGGCGTTTTTATATTATCTCTATTTCTGAGATTATATCTATTCTGTGGGGTCTCTTTATGCGAGAATTCTCCCCTTTCTTTTCTAGGTGTTTGCTATTTTTTATCCCAGAGTTTTTTAGAACCCTCAGGAGCTTGCTTGGTAGAATCTTTATTAGATTTATCCTGAAATTGTGGTTTTGTGGGTCTGGCCCCCAGACTATCTCGACCAATACTAGAGTAGGTCCCCGGGATAATCTTTGGCAGCTCACATTCTTGATCCTGTGGAGGAACGTCCCGGAGCCGCATGCACACTGCTAGTGCAATTGCTTCCCTTTTAAGATTACTCAGTATAATGGAAGATACAGTGGCAAAATTGCCCAGAAGTTGCATCCCCAAGCCTAGAGCCGGGACAGCCCTGTATTCATCTTGAATTTGTTTTAACACTACCGGTAAACTGGTAAGTGTCAGTGTACCATGTGCGGTAGAATAGAGCTTGGCAAATACCGTGCCCCAAGTATTGCAGTTATCTACTGTGGGAACCATCCCAAATGGCAAGCACATAGTTAATATTATATGCCTATCCTGAGGTCCTGTATGGGAAAATACTGCTTCCAGTGCATTTAATTTTTAGGCTAACCAAAATGGAATCCCTTCTCGTTTGGCGAGTACTTTACCCAGGATCGAATGTACAGTCACAGGATTAATGCCTGGCATTACTACATGTGGTTGCGCCGGGGCAGCACATGCTGGGTTTGTATTAAATGTTTGCATTACAAACTGTACTAATCGTCTGTATATTGCCGTAAGCTCAGAATATAAGCGACAGACTTCAGCTACCGTCAAGATCGCTGCAGCAGGGTGAGGTATATATGTGACCAATAAAGGTCAGGTAGGGCCATCATTACTTAGACGACCTAACCTAACATGTAGAATTGTATGGGGTAGGGCGCCATCAAGCCAATTATTATGTTGTTGATATGGTTGAGGTATTTCTAGATATGCATATGCTCTGTATTGTGCAGATATGTTTGCAGGTGTATAGTGTTGAAATGTATTTGTGTTCCCATCAACTGCTGAAGAATAGAATATTTCTCTTCTAATGGCTGGATGAGCCTCAACAACAAATGTAACTGGACCCCCCTAGGCCGTTAGGCCATGTGCCAATAAATGTGCAGTAAAGGGTAGTCGCATATTGACTACAATTGCTACCTGTTGCGGGTTTGCAATGATGAATGGTAATTTTTTGTTCAGAGATAAGAACACTAAATGGGGATTATCCTTTTAGAGTTCCAGCTTGAACAACCTACAGTGTTAGTTAGGTACTCCCTACTTAGCTGAGGAGGAAAATCCTCAATACCACGGACGTCTCCGTATATAGTACTGAGGTCCCTCGCATGTAATGAGGCTTAGATACTGAGGAGGACCCAAAAATTGGTGCCCGACCAAATGTTGGTGGCGCCATGTCGCGTAGGCTCTCATTATCCTAATGAGACTTCTGGATTCAGGCGGCAGAATCACTTGTGCTGTGGGGGACTGAGTCTGAACACACTACAGGTGACACCTGTCGGCCTAATCCGGTTTTACTCCGGCTAACTAGCAGTGCATCATCTCCACCCAAGAGCAGGGATGACCGAGCGCATGACACAATCGACTCGTCAAGGAAATCTTGGTCAGTCAGATCTCATCCGTTACTCTCAGTTACATTAGTCTCACGTATGGAAGGATAATCAGAGGCAGAGTATAGGTCAATAAGGTTTTATTGAAGTAACTGCATCTTAGATAATAAAGCATGTAATGCAATAACTAGAACGATGAAGCATGGTAGGATTAAAATTGTGACAAGGAGAGTGAAACATAAAAATAACACTACCATATTGCCACTATGTTTTTTTAGAATAGTTACTACCTAGACTCTGCTAGAGCACAGCATGTTAAGCTCTAATTCTGTTCTTCAGGTTCCCCTGGGAAGACAACATCCCTCATACCTGAGCAAGAGGCCTGTAGTCTACATAAGCAGCTGCAGCAAAGCATTTAGCAATCAGCATACAGTTGTGGTAATCTGGCTGTAATCTCCCTCTAACATACATGGGTCAAAGTAGTGTTTTTCATAATCAAAAAGCTGATGTTTCAATAAAGGATCCCCACGAAAGAGTGTGTATGTTTCTGTGAACATTAGAGACGAAGCGTTAGCACGTTTGCCGGCAACCTATCTTACTGCAGCCTTGAGAAAAGCACAGAGTGAAAGAAATGTCTTGTTTAAGAACGCAGTGCTGGCCTAGGCAAAGAACAGCTAGATTGAGAAAATAAAACAAGACCGCAAATGTGGCTATTGTTAAAATAATAAAACATAGCTGATAAAAATATATCTAGGTTAAAGTGCACAGAGGCAGGCTTAGTTTGCTAAAGTAACGTGTATGAAGCAATAACTAAAATGGCTACACAACATGAGGAAGAGGTAAAAGTGTATCTCGAGCTGAAATGTGATGAAGAGAGTGTGCAGAGATCCCTGTTCTGTCCTTTGTTTTCCCCACATTTTCCAAAAAGCTCAGTCGTCTGCTGTACTTTGTTGTGCACTGCTTGTAACAGTAAGTCATATGTCAGAAGAGGAAATGTAGTGCCAGGCGTTCTGTCTGGGTTCTGGGGCAGTCAGCAGTTACTTGTTTGTATCTGTGGTGGGTGCTTTTGTTTGCCATCTTTACCCCCAAGGTCTCAGGAACTACTGTTATTTTACTGCATAAGATGGGATACAGAATGACAGGGTAATCACTCACAATAAAATCAGTATTCAATCAGAACTATATATTTGAATAAACATATTTATTTAAAATACATGTGGGTAAAATGGAGCAGTTACAATGAAGATCAACACATAAAACAATGTTCTGGCAGCTTCTGGAGCAGAGATATTACAGCTTTATACTGCTTTAATGAGCCATTTTGTCAAAATAACATGGAGGTGTATTACAGCAAAGGTTCACAAACTGTTTTTCGTGTGAGCCTACCCAAACTAAAATATTTTGATATCGCCCCCCCTCCCCAAAACTGCCCCACAGTTTCAAGATTTCTAATGTCCTGTGTTAAAATGGTGGGCTAGGTATTGCGACTCCTCAGCAATCTGTGCAAAAAATGTGATTGTTTCTTCTCTGCTATGCGGAGGCCTTTCTTAATTACTAAAGATGACAGGCAGAGCGCTGCAGTCAGCAAGCATGACATGCTATGCTATTTCTGCCCTTTGTCATTTTTTCTCAGTGGCTCTGAGGATCAGGGGGGAACAATGCAATAGGCTTGACTTCAGGTAGCTAGGAAGAGGCCAAAGGCACAAATATCCGATCCTCAAGAATGAACAAGGGTTCCAACTCCAATAAACGGGAACTGTCAGTACAGCGAAAAGTAGCTGGTTCCAGAAAATTCCAGACTGGTTCGGGTGCCAGTTCGAATCTAGTGGTCGATGACAGAGTTGTTGGAGACCAAAGACTTCAGTCCTGGAATTTATATTCCATGGCCATAGCAAAAGTACATCAAGCTAATTGGGAAGAGTATGTGGGGTAACGGCCGGTGCTGCGACTTTGGAACTGGGGAGCCAGGTTCGAGTCTCCACCACATCTTAACATCCTGTGATTCTGGGCAAATCACTTAATCTCCCTATGCCTAAAAAAAACATGAATGCGTCCTTGTGTAATGTTACTGGTGCTCATGTAAAGTGCCTCCATACCCATGGGTCGAGTTTGCGCTATATAAAACTGCAAAAAATAATTGGTCCTAAGTAGGAGACTTTTTGACAGACATTATTATTCTCTCTGGGTGGGATTTCCTGCTCTATCAGCAATAACATAGGTTATTTCTGGTTAGAACCCCATTTCCTCATCCTGCTGGGGGCTATGTTTGTGTAGGGGCTCCTTGCTTTGAGTCTTGAAAACACCTCACAGGATGTTAAAATATCCTGGTGAGAAAATCCCCTGGAGTTTCAGGAAACTTGCTTAGGAGGTCTCCTTCAGGAGGTGCTTGGGGTTTTTAACTAAAGTTTCCTTCTCTCTCTGGGGTTGTTGTTGGCCCTTCATAGAGTCGCAGCTGCCAAACAGTTCCTCAGAAGTGCAGAAGTAGGGCAGTACGGTTATGCCTGAACCATATTCTTAACATTTGTGGGTACTGCTTTATGCTTAGTTCCTGTGCGCCTCTTGCTCTTGTTTATGGGGTTATGGAGCTTCTTGCCTGTACATGGCAGCACATCTCATTCTTTACAGACAGCAGTGAATAGCAGTATGTTAGAACTCCTCAGAAACACCGGCCATGGCTCTGGAAAGTACATTCAAAGGTATAGTTTCAGGCTAGTTGTCTCTCCTACCAGATGCCTCCTCCAGAAGTCTACATGACTGGATGTCCAGTTCATACCCGGATCGGCGGGGCACTGGCAGGATGCCTGGCCCACTGAAAGCTTAAATATTTTCAAAATCCATACTTCTCACCAGATCAGGGGCATGCATTCCTGGCAGATCTACAGTGTACGGAAGTGGGAGGCTTCAGCTGATCTAAGGATTGTATATTCCCCTGGAGATGAGCGAGACTTCCTATGCAAGGATATACTGATGACGGACAGCTCACAACTGCGGACAGAAGGGAAAGCGACATATAACCCAGCAATGTTTATTCCAGGACAAACAGTGCAGATAGCCAACGCCTGGGTCTCTTGTTGTCCAGCAGATCACGGAGCAGAGCTGCCCAGGTAACTAAATGTATTCTATCCAATTCCCTGTCCTAAAGGAGAGCTAAGGCTTGGCTGAATGTACACATGAAGTCCCTTTCCTGTCTCAAATGCACCACAGTGCTTGGCTGGAGGCAGCCTTCTGAAGGGGCTCTCGTCCTCAAAGCAACATAGAGGGGAGCCCCCTTTCTGTGCTGTGTCATCCCAGAGGCCCCAATCCACACAGCACATAGACACATCAGCACATAGCATAGTTACCACTACACTACACCTGTGCTACATGTCATGTAACCCCTGCATCCAAGCACAGGAAATTGAAGAGCTAATTTATAGGAAACGTATTGTGCGGGTAAAAAGGCTTTTTCCCCGTGCACCGTGCTATCAGCTAGCCCCAACCGTTAGTCTTCCTGTATCTTGATTAGGGACCAGTAGCCACCCTCCTCTATGGGTCTAGATATACTTTGAGTGCACCCTTCTATTTCTGCTTCAATCAAGTCTTTTGTTCTACCTGGGAGCACCTCCTCCTCTGAGCTCAAAGATGTCAAGTCCAATAGCAGAAAAGGAGATAGGACATGCAAAAAGCTGCAAAATGGCCCAGCTGTCAGCACTGTGTAAGGACTTTAGTCCATATACTGTTCTCATTATACTCTGGGATAATTCATCAATCTTGGTAGCCTGTATTTGTATCCTGGTCAAACAGGTTTGTTTGTGTGTGTGTGTGTAAAACTATTTCTAAATGTCATAATACAGATAATATTGTTATACAACGCTTCTGGTTGTTCATTCTTTAGTGCGTCGCTTGAATCCTTGAAATTTGCACAGGTAAATCAGCTGGAATGAGTTGTCTTGGAACCTTAGAAGGGACCAGGCGGTCACAGTCCGAGCACATCGATGATCCTACAAGAAAATACTTGAAATTCTTGTAGGAGCCAGCAGCAAGGGAGTCTTCACATCAGCAAACATAATCACTCCCATGAAGCCTCCTTAAACTTCCTACTAAAAATAATAAAAACAATGTAAAACATTATAAACCAGGCTGGAAATGTGGATAAAGATAAGCAAAACCTAAAAGCATTCACAATAGCACAGAGCAACAGGAACAACAACGTTTATTCTAGGACTAGTCAACATATCTTGGCTCAAAGAAAGACAAATGTTGTAGAACATATTTCATGTTCTTTCTTGCAAATGCCTAGGGTACAAAATGGGATGGCTTTAAAACTAGGTATGAAACAGTGTGCGAGGGGAATAAATGCCTCATCGTGAAGCCCTTTAATACTGAGGTCCTGCTCGTCACGGTTTTATCCCGTGTTGCTCTTCTACCATCCTTCGCCTGTTCTTCCTTCCTCTTCTTCACTGAATAATCTTGACTTTGTCGCTCATTGAACTTTATCGAATGAATCGCAGCAGTGCCCGTCGCTATCAATTAAACAACATTCATAAAACACTATCTTTTCTACCTTTGCTTTCTTAGAAATGTGGTCATCGCCCCTCATGGTTGCTCTGGAGGTCTTCGACAATACACTTTACCAGTGGATGCGCAGCTCGAGTGAGCCTCTTACTTTCCTGTATATTCCTGTGGGTTCTGTACTGCGTCTGACGTGTTCTGATCGACAGGCCTCAAGAAGGAGCGCTCCGTATTTTGTGTTTGGTGGGAGGAGCTGCACAGGAGACCACACGGTGCACTGCCGGGGGGAAACACTGTGTTGTCCGGTTCCTCTCCTTCTCTACCACTTTTCCCCCAACTTTCTTCTTCGGGAACATTTCTGTTGCCTTTTGCTTTTTTCTCCTTCCTTGTTTGGTGAGTTCCGCAGGAAAGAAACAAGAATTCTACTGCACATTCAACGAGAAAGAAAGTAAGACAGTGAGAGTAAAACTTAAAAAAAAAATGAACAAAACTTGCAGAGAGATGAGAAACGCGAAACAGAGTGAGTGGGAGGCCGCGTACTGCCTTGGCTTTAGTCCTCTATCCCAGAGCCAGATTCCACTCCATAACTGAAAGTAATACAGGAAATTTAAATAATCAAAGTGAACTGTGAACACTAAGGTTCCATGACGCAGCATTCGTCAGCGAACAGGCACGGCAGTGCGGAGAGGCAACACAGGGGCCGGCCTAAGTCACGAGCCTCGGCTCCTTGCTGGCTAAGTGTGATACCGCACCTGTCAGTCAGAAGCAGAGTAACGTGCAACATCTATGCTGTCTCAGGGCTGAGATTGCCAGGTCTGTGTAGTCTGAGAAAGACTGCACTTTCAGACTGGAGTTTGTGGGCCAGCTCTGCTGTTTGAGGCCTGAACATGAAATATATCACAAGAGGGATAGCTCTGATTTTTAAAGCGTGAACCTCAATGTTTTGTGTAGCCCGAGGGAACTTGATAATGCAAATCAAAACATTTGTATAAATATTAACAATGGTAGCCATCTTAAAAGACAGGCCTGCAAGCCAAAAGGCTAAGCTAACCTCCTGAGTCCCAATAAAAACTATAGTGGATTTACTACATACGGACCATAAGCACAGCTTCTTCGGCATACAGAAGCACTGGCAGTAGCTTCCCCTTTATTTTAGGTACATTGGGTGCTGAGCGCATTAAGGTGGCACTTAACTCATTGATATACATGGTAAACAAAAGAGGAGCCAACACACAACCCTGCCTAACTCCTCGATGGATGGGTATATCTCCTGACACCTCTCACTGAGCACTGATGCGGACCCTGGCCCTTGTATCTTTATGTAAAAACGCAAATCTGTCACATTTATTGCACCATTTTGTTTGCCCCCCTAATGGGGGAATGCCACCTGGCGCAGGCATAATGTAGTGCAAAGGGATACAAAGTGGCAAAATGCATGCATTGCTCCACTTTGTAAATATGGCACAGCGTTTTTGGCCGTCTAATGCCACATTAGCATTAAAAAAATGACGCTGTGGCGTTAGAATGGCGCTAGGGGCTCTTAAATATGCCCCTATATTTTATGTGGCTAGCTGAGTGGATTAGTAAAGTCAGCCTTTACAAGTGCTTTAAAACACATGAATATATGTGAAAGGGGAGCGATGGAGAGATGAGAGACACATTTAACGGGTTGTAGTGCGTGAAACTGAGATCATGTGATGGGGGTGCCACAATAAACTGTTGCACAGTCCTGATTACCCCTAACTACTAGTACAGAGAGATTTCCCATACAGTACCCTCTTCAGCGATGTGAAGACCCTGTGAAGTATTTGGGGATATGGGTGCACAGGGACCCTGAGCTGGTGATTCGATGGAATTATGGCAGTGCTAACTAAACTAGAGGAACGTGTACAGAGATGGTCACGTCTTCCATTATCATTGGCAGATAGAATAGCGGTAATTAAAATAAATATACTGCCCCAAATACTTTACCTATTTGTGAACATACCAATACCCCTCACGCAGGCCTTTTTTAGGAATTTGCAATCCCTGTTACGTGTCCTGACCTGGGCTGGTAAACAACCGCGGATCGCTTGGTGGCATCTGGCATTTCCCTTTGCTCAGGGTGGCTTCAATGCCCCGAGTTTCCAACTTTGATCTGTGACCGCAAGCACAACATGCACAATCCTGTGTGCACCCTGAAAAATACATGCCTCAACTAGCAGTGGAGCAAGATGCAGCACAACCTATACTACTGACCTCATTGCTGTTGCATAAACAGGTAGATGTGCCCTGTGGCAGCATTAGCATGATTAATTGTACCCCGAAGGCGTGGCAGGCAACAGGAGCTATGACAATTAAAGGGCCCCTGTATGCACCTGTGATGGCAATAGCACATCATCCGGGTCTGTCCATGGCCCAGGAGCTAGAGCTCTGAATCTCCTCAAAGATGCAGGTCTTCGGACAATTGGGGAATCTGTTCCCGGACCACTGCTTGATTCAGTTCGTGGCACTACCTCAGTGCAGTCGTGACATCTCGCTAATCGTGATTGTCTTGCTCATGCTTTTCACCTACCTGCAACTTCAATCAGCCTTGTGAGAACATTACACAACTTTTCCACATGTTACCCAAACCTCCATAACGTTGCGACTAGTATTTACAAATGTATCCAGTAAAGGTGCAGGCAGACAGGTGGGGGGGCGAATCTAATACAACAGTGCAGGATAGGTGGAATAGGACGCTCGAAACCCGATTGAGACAGGCAGAGTGGGACTTCTGTTGTGAATTAACGGCTAGGCTGACTGCCAATTGGAATTTACGTATTATACATTTTAAATTTATTCAGCAGGTATGCAGCACACCTAAACAATTAACCAAATATGGTTTAAGGCAGGCAGACACTTATGACAGGTATGGTAGGCCGGGGGCAGATTTCTTACATCTGGTGTGAGGTTGTAGCAAGATATATAAATACTGGGAGTTGATAAAACAGACACTCACAGAGGTCGTCTCGGAAATGGTACAGTGTGAACCTTGCGCATGCCTACTAGGATATGTCGAGCCCCTGCAACCGGTGAGTCACAGTAGCAGTCGCCTTGTTGCTGGCAAAGAGAAGAGTCGCCATCCATTGGGGAAGAGAACATGCCTGACCATTACACAATGGTTTCGCGATATAACTTACTGTAGGGACCAATTGGAGACTCATCCAGACCTAAGAACTACTGGGCACCAATGACAGCTTATCGTCTAACATTATCGGATAGGGTAATAACATTTTTGGTACAAAGAGCTCTGAAATGTGATGAATGCAAAGATAATACAAATACTATGTTGGAAGTCTTAACTGTAAAGGAATTATTTAAAATGGCAGTGAGAACATGATATGCATTACGGGCATTGGTTGTATGTTGTCTTAAATGGTTGTAACATGAAAATGCTCAATAAAAATAAAATGAATAAATAAGTGTGATTTGTGTAACCTAAAAGGTAGATTTGTTGTCTAAAGCCATAGCATGCAAGAGAGAGCTCAGATGTGTGAGGTCTGGGTCCAAATGATTTGTGAAACCTGAGCTATAGCTGTGTTGTCAGGGATAGCTCAGCTGAGTGAAGCCTTAGTCTGTCAGTTTTGTGTTTTTTGGTCTTTCGATAGGTTTGTTGTCCTAACCCAAAGCCTGTTGGTCAGCCTAATCTGAGGTAAAGCCTTGCTGTGTGATGGCCAGGGCTACTGTAATTATGTGATTCTACGGCAGCAACGTTTTTTTGCACAATTATGGATTTGCTGCATTTGTCACACAGTCCATCATCTACTTATTTTAACAAAAATAAGTAATGACGTGTCCGCGCCCACTGAAGGCTGTTCGTCTAGGATAACTGGTTATCTTTCCGTTGCTTATTTCTGTATTTGATTGTTAAACTGGTATTAATGAGCTGAAACATTTGCCCAGACAATGCTACTATGCGTAAAAATTACTAAATAATGTTGTAATACTATCAGAAAATGTGCTGCATTATGCCACATAATTTGCATTTGTTACAGCAGAATTTAGTCAGCCCTGCCACATAACTTGGTGCTCCCCTGCCACATAATTCCAGTGGACCTACTAATGACTGATTAGCCTGTGTAGACTGAGAGATAGCTCTGCTGTATGGTGCCTGAGACTAAGATAGCTCTGCTGAATGCAGACAGCTCTTGTACATTATATATCAGCTGAGACACCTTTGGAATCCTGAACTGAGAGAGAACTGGGTTGCCAAAACTTTTAAGTTCTGTACCACCCATGTGATATATATGCTGTATACAATGAAACAATGAAATCCTATGCCAATTGAAGGGTACCACTGTTGTGTGAGTTCTAAATCCGCAGGCTTTGTGAAACCTGGGATAAAGTTCTGCTGATTGAAAGCTAGCATTCACAAGATACGTCTGCCCCTGGAGGCCTGAATAGGCTGTATATTTTGTGTTAAATACTGCAACGTTTGTATGTCAGATTATTGTGGACTAAATATTGTCTGACAGTTTTATTGCACCTGAAATATTGTTTGCAAAATATATCATCTGATTGGAGTTAATAATAGAAAATCTACTAACAACGGGACAATATTTTCTTACGTTATCCTTAACACATAATATTTATGTTATGATCATGTATTTTTTTTTAGCAAGGGGTAGTGGGGATGCTATAAGATCCCCTTACATAAACCTGTGAGTGCTGATGTACCTGTACGCCCTATTCCATTTTCTCCAAAGTTTCTTTAAAGTTTGCACAAACCTTTCCAAACACGGGAGTGGCACTTCCCTTGATATTTGTGGTGTGCCCCTGAACCAGATATCCCTGATAAACGCGTACATCTTTTTATGAAATCTCATGAGATGAAAATGCATGCTGGCAACAAGAGCATACATTTAAGCTGAGAAACCACCATTTACAAATCAAATATAAACACATGAAGGAATATCCTTCTCTGACCTGGACAGCCTTGCTATTTCCTATTACTCTGTTGCAATATCCTGGGCTTCCCTTTTGCCTGGGTTTCACAGACTTCCATTCCTACAGTAGTCCAGGAAAGGCGCTTGTATTTGTGCTTCACTGGGCAGTCTCTTGATGATATTCTCTCTGCATTTCCTATTACATACATGTGGTGTTCATACAGGTCTTCATTCGTGAGCCAGAGCTCCTGTGTTTTGGCCTCTTATATTTCCCTCCCTAAATTGTTGCATTTGGGAACAGGACCATAATTGCTCCTTAGATCAGGATCATATTTGTCAGGCAACAGTCGAGGGCTCTGGGTGGTATGATCTTCAAAGCTGACGCTGCATTTACCCGAACTCTACCAATTGTTAATTTTTCCTCTTACATAAAAGCACACAAAGTGAAATTAAAAATATATGTTGATTTTTCGACTCTTAGTTTCCATTGTTCCCTCATCTCTTAGTATCAGTTTACAGGGTGTCGTCATTCTTCATCTCTTTTTCTTCCAGTTTTCATCTGTTCTTAAAGATGAAACTTCCTAGAGTATACAGTAAGGGGGTTCGTTTGATACATTCTAAGTTTCAGGAACAAATTAATGTATTTAGTTGAAGGTTTTTATAAAGTGTAGACTATTACCCGGCAAGGGGCGTCAGAGCACTTTACAAGTACAATAGATATTATACAACATTTCTTTTGTTAGCCATATAGAAGCACGTACATCAGTGTCAAAATATATACATTGGTGTGCCCAAGGAGCTCAGGTGAGTCGCTTATTATTTCTAGAGGTCGATAAGCAACATAGTTTTTCCTACTTCAGGGGGATCCTAGGCCACACAGTTTTTGATGACTACAAAATTCAATAAGTTACTGTATAGATAGGTAGGAGTGTTGGAATGTGATCTCTTCTGGAAGTGTTTCGTCTTGGTAGTTTATTGTGGGATCATGAGGAGTGTTAGTCTCAGTCAGTGTTTGTGCCATTTTTTTGTTAAGAGATCATCCTTGGGGCTAATCAGTTTGTGTTTGTGCCAATTTCTTGCATGGGGTCATCCAATCATTGGTGTTTCCTTGTGCATGTGAGATCTAGGATAGGATTTAAACATTTAAATATATCTATTTTCGCTCAGTTGTTGAGTTGAGCTTCATGTGGGGGTGGTCCCTTGTTTATTGGTTTGGCCACATCCAGAATGTATGCTATTAGGAGAATGGTGTGGGACCATTTAGGAGAAAGTGTTCGATGAGTAGTTTTTCCATCTCTGGTTTGAAGAGTCCAATAGAGGGATTGGTTCTGAATGAATAGGAAATATTGTTATAGATCCTGGGAAGCAGAGAAGGCTTGTTTGAGAATTATTTTTCTTTTGCAGGGAGGTATTCCCAGTAGGAGACTGTTGTCACTCCACAGGAGGTGTTAGCCTCCGGAAATGGAACAAAGAAGGGTGTAGAGCTTTTCTCAGGCAATGCCTTGTTATTGTACATCTGCAGGTAGAGTCTTGGGCCCCTGGATGCAGCCAAAGCACGGGCTACAACACAAGGATTTGTGATAATCTTTTGTTGTAAGACCAACCATTTAACTTGTCTGTACTCAGGGCCTCTAGAGATTTTGTAGCAGGAAACAGGTGTCTGTGCCAGGTTAGTTGACTAAGCATTTGCTCGACATGGCTTAGCCAACTTGTTTCCTCTGCAGATTCTCCATGGGCCAGGTTCTGGCTAAACTCTTGACATTAAAGACAAGCACAGTGGTCAGGTTATCAGCAAAAGACCAGAGGCTCAGGGAAGAATCAGGCCTGATTTAGACTTTGACAGATGGGTTAGCCTGTCATAAATGTGATGGATAGTCCTTCCGCCTTATTAAAAGTGCATTATATCCTATGGTTCCTGCAATAAGGTGGACAAAATATCAATCATGTTGTGACGAAGTAACAACTGCTGAACTCTAAATCATGCCCTTGGTGGATTTGTGAAAGACAGGGTTCCCGGATCTTGCAGTACATCAATAGGACTGGCAAGCAGGTGCAATAAGAGAATTCTGGGCCTCCTGGCACAAAGGAGGGCCCACAATGCTACTCTCATTTTGGAACGTCCACTGTGTTCTCAGCTAATCAGTGAAGCTCAGGTTACTGTCTCTGGAATTTCAGGTTTTAACCAGGTAGGGCTTGTCACAGTCAGAGTATTATCTTCTCACCCTTTCCTCATCCTGTTCCTTAAGGTATTAAGGACTATACCTCCAATAGTCACCATTTTTATAGAACTTCATTTTCTTAAAAATAATCCCCACAAGTTTACCCCTCAGCCCCCTCTCCCCACCACACACACACACACCATTTACCCCTGCTCTTTAACAAGTTGCCTCACTCCCTGCCTTGTGTAGGTCCATAGCGAGTGTCTGCCTTACAGTGCTCCTGTATTATTTTCACATGCACGGTATTGGGGCTTTGAAGGGGCCAGTGTGGGGCGTTTACTTTGGATCTTGGAGTCGCCACTAAGTACTGGCAGGTATTCTGTGTGGGTACTATTGGGGAAAATTGGTACGCTAGTGCAACCAATACTATTGCATGCCGAATGGATGCCCTAGTTACTCAATTTCAGCAGTACTGGAATAGCAAGGTCAAGCAGTGAAGACATACTTCAGGAACTGGTAAAGGTGGGAAGCTAAGATAGATTGTGTCACAGAAAACAACATTCAATAAACTTAATATCCAGCCAGTGCTATGCCTTCAAAGACTAATATGACTTTTATTTCCAGGCATTTATTTATTCTATAATTTACTTCAGAGTGCTGAGTTAGCGATAAGATACCTAGTTAAAACCAGATGGTGAAAGCAAATCTGAAGCCCAGATATTATTCTGATTTAATCAGAAGGGAGGGTGAGAGCACCCTGCCTCAGCCCCATCACAGTTTCCCCCTTTGCATCCTGGTAAATGCAGTTCACAATTAGTGCTTACTTCAAACTTAGCTGTAGTTTTTCACCAAAGTTACTGCAGACATTACTGTATATTTCTAGACATGTGTTTCTGGGTTTAGCCCTTCATCCTTAGAGAGCAAAGAAAATTCATCTAGGGATGCTGGAAATGCTGCCAAATTCTTCTCAGGTAACAGTACCGTTCACAGGTGCATTTCCAAAGCTTGTCAGTTTGTTGGCTCGAGGGAGCCTTTTAAACAGAAGCGGGGTTAGGAGCACACTGCCTCACATCCCAGCACACTTCGCTCCTTTGCACCCTGGTAAATGCAGTTCACAATTAGTGCTTACTTCAAAATTATCTATAGTTTTTCACCAAAGTTGGTGCAGACATTGCTGTATACCTCTAGATGTGTTTCTGGGTTTAGCCCTTCATCAGTAGAGAGCAGAAGTAGTGCAGAGCAAAGAAAATTAATCTGGGGTTGCTGGAAATGCTGCCAAATTCCTCTCCGGTCACAGTACCACTCACAGGAACACAGGTACATCTCCAAAGCTTTTCAGCTTGCTGGCTCAAGTGAGCATTTTAAACAGAAGGGAGGTTGGGAGCACACTGCCTTACATACCAGACAACCAGTTAAAAGCAGATGGTGAAAGCAAATCTGAAGCCCAGATACTATTCTGATTTAATAAAGTGTTTATTAACAAAATTACAACCAATGTAACTGAGATATCGGCCAAAATGTTTACTATGTATGAGTCTCGTTAGGATTCGTCTGGCCTTTGGCCTTAACGGACTCTGGATTCAGAACTGGACAGGTAAATTAGCTGAAACGTCTAGTCACTAAATAATAAAAGCCCATGTACCCAAATATTCAGCAACCACACAAAGCCAATGGCTTTAGGCACCATCCATGACTTTAGTTAACTATATCTTCTGAGGCGTAAAGGTTGGAATAATGGTTCTAATGCTTCAGTAATCAGGACGGCTGATCGTAGTGTTGTGGCACTTGAGCAGTCTTGTGTTCGTAAGACGTTTCCACCCAACACCCTTGGTCAGATGGACCTCACAGGGATCGTGCACTGGTCATGGCATCTTCTCTTGTGCCAGGTCATCCCGCCTCCTCCTTTTCCACAAGTCACAGCACAAGTGCCTGTAGGAATCCAGACGAGACTCCAGTCTCAATAGAAGACAGCAACAGGGCAGAGTTCCTGTCTTTGGTTCTGCTTTGAACTGGAGCACAAAGTCTCCACAATACACAGGTGATGTTATATTGCTGGTGTAAGGAGAACAGTATGGTATTTCACCCTCTTTGGAGTCAAAGATGGAAACCTGAGACAACCAAAAGTCTGCTTTGTGGAAACTTCAAAGTTTTTAACAGTGAAAGGGGAAGTGCATCTTCTTTGTTTAAATCATATTTTTTCAGGTTTTAGACGTAGTGAGACCAATGTCAGGCTAGTTTAAACTTATTAAGGTGATTTGTTGATCCTAGCCACATCCAGCTACAATGCTAGGTGACAGTCAACACCATAGAAAAGAGGGGAGCCTAGGTGTGGGTTTCGATCTACCGGGGAAACCTACAATAAATAAAGGAAGGGGAAGCAAGCTAAACCTCTCCACGCTGCAGGGAACCCTAGTTTCATACACACTGTCATATCCATCATGGACAAAGGACAGCTAGCAGGGTAACCACCTTATATGTGTTCGTACACAGCAGAACATGCATACATACAACATTCACACTACACATACGTGCCACTCATGAGGATAGGCAATGGATCCCAGTTATTGAGAAGTGGATGGGCCTCTGCAGCAGAGAGGCTTGTAGGGACTTTTCCCACGGGGGTACACATAAAAAAGTCAGTGCCCCTAACCTATATTCATGCTGACCATGTCCAGTAAATCTATATCTTCGGATGAGGGATCAGTGGCCACCTTCACTAGAGTTGAGAATTATTTTGGAATTATATGTAGAGCTACTCTACTGGATTTGCACATTGTCAAGTTAACTGTCCAAAAAATATACAATTCCAGAAATACACAAAACGTTAAGGGCCAGGTGACTCAACTATTACACACCATGACAACGAAGTCTGCCCCAAAACCCCGGAGTTTACTTGTTTGCAACAGCGCAGTCAGGTAGTGAAAGCCACTGCTGAACTCTATTTCCATCTCATTGCATGACACGCTGAGCAGCCCAGCAGGTGTGGGGCAAGGTTTTCTTACCTCCTTACTTCCACACCCTCTTTCTCGCTTCATCTATTCAGTGAGGAGCATATACCACCTCAAATGGGCATCCTGTGAAAAAAATAGTTTGCAACCCTCAAAAAATCCTAAAGTTATACCCATGCCCCTTGCCTAGACTCAACCCCCTGTCCTGGCCGTAAAGGGTGTCCTCACCAGTGACTTTAACTTTTATTTTAAGGTGTTCATCATCAAGGTGGAAATCATGGACTTCGTTTGATTAGGAGCTCCAAAATTTCTTTGGGACTCAGTAGCATAGACCACTCTGCCTCGCCCAGAGTGGTGTCTAACCGAAATGTTGGATGTCTAGCTTCGCTCCAACCATGACTGTGTGAGGCACGGACTGGGATCTGTCATGGTAATCAAGGTTGTTTCTCCAAAGTTGAGTGCATTCTATATTCTTCAAGCGGTTCTGATATTAGTTGGACATGTGTGCCCTTAAATTCTCATCTGTGCTGTAGTTTCACGCTACATCTCGATGCCAGGTAATAACAGTGAGGGTCGCTACTGAGGGCATCCTTTCCAGATTGCTCCAGCAGCAGGCCTACATAAGGGGCCTAGGTAAAACTTCAGAAATTTTTAGGGATAGCAAACAGTTTAACCAGAAAATGCCTCTTTTAAAGGACTTTATTTAAAGGGCAGTTTTTTTAGAAAATAAATGTATAAGTTGGCTGTCAGACTCTGCTTTTTAAGCTCCACCCCTCATGACTCCACCCCTTTCTTCTTGACCCCCGACTTATGGGTTCCTGGAGTCATTTTTTTGCCAATTCCAGCACTGCCTCTTTCATACAAATAGTAGAAGTGCTTATTCTACACCTTTCACACAGTAGATGGGCTGGAGCCCTAGGGGAAGGGAGGCAGGATCTTTTTTGTAAATGCTGGAGTATCTTACCCTAGGGCTGGATATGAGTGAAACCTTGGAGTAGTTCCTCGCAAGGCACATGATACAAAGAATGTAATCTCCTTGTTGCTCCTCTGAACTGCCAACATGTGGCTCTCTAGGATCGGAGCCTTCGTGAAAAAGCAAAGGTGCTTAGAGTCAGAACGCCCTCCCCATCCCGCCCTCCCCCATCTCATTCTACAGCACTCACGTCTCTCACTGCAGGTCTTCCCGTCGCTGCCTAGAGCTGTAGACATCTCTGGCCACAGCTCGCAGCATCTCTGCCTACAAATCTCACCATCTCTCCATGCGGCTCGCCCCCTCCCTGAAGCACTCGCCACCCCTTCCTCCAGCTTCTCCTCTGGATGCAAGGCTCACCACACCTCCCTGCACCGGGCCCTCGCCCCACAGCACGGAGTCAGTGGCTCTCACCATCTCCAGCAGCAGATCTCGCTGCCGCTTACCGTTTCTTTGCAGCAGCGTTCTCCACGCAGCTTTCCTCTCTTTTCCCATGGCCCCATTTGCCCCTTCACCCAGGGACCCCTCTTCTGACAGCCTCTTTGCTTCGCGCGTCCTGCTAACTGAGATGTACACAAGAGATGAAGCCCTCGGGTCGCTGCTAAATTAACGCTGCAGAAAGGACGTTTTAGCTTCGAGGTTTTTTTGTAATGGGGGTTATTTTTAGCTTTCTTGCGGGAACCAGTAGCAAAAGCATGAGAAGCCCATCATGGCCTCTCAATGCACCGAGGACATCGAGAGCTCAGGCCCAACCGAGGACATCCAGGCCTAGGCCCTTCAGGGACATCTGGGGCTCATGCCGCTCAGACGATATCTAGGCCCAGGTTCATATATGTCCTAGGCTCTTCAGAGGACATTTAGGGATCAGGAATTGCAGAGCCTAACCCCTTCAGATGACATCCGGGGTCCAGGCATTGCAGAGGATAACTAGGGCCCAGGTCCTTCAGAGGACCTCTAAGGTCAAAGAAATGTATGGCCCCATCTTGCAATAGAAATGTAGGGCCCAGGACATGTAATACCCAGGAGAGAAATAAGACTTCTAGGGAGCCGACCTTACAGAAGATATCTAGGCCTCGACCCTGGAAAGGACAGCTTGTGACAAGGGCATCTAGGGCCAACACTGTAGAGGACATCGAGGGGTCATAACACCCCATGTCAGGAATCCTCCGATGCGGCTCATTGCACCTTGGAGCTTGGCCATGCCCCTTTGATGCTGCCCCTTTTCAAGGACTGGGTAGTGCGTCTGCGCAGAGGGCACACCGATGGCACATCAAAGGCTGCGTGTGGCCGAACTGCGCCCTGCAGCAGGACCCCTGACCATTTTTCCACCTGGACATATTCAAGGAAAGCTCTCCTGGAACTTCGCAGTGATGGTAAGCTTGAACAATGTGATACCTATGACTTATAGTAATATGGGCCACACCCACCACAGTTGCTCAGGATGTAAGTTTGGCTTAAATCCTGGCAAAACCCTCTCCCTAGAACAAAATACTCGGCAGTCTTCTCCTGCCTTAAAATGATAAAGGAAGCGTTCTTCGCAGGTGGTCTCATGAATGCTTTTAAACACCTGGTCCTTAATAAAGAACAAATATGAATTCTCTGACTTTGTGGATCAGCAAGCATTATATATCCTTTTTATCACGGAAATCTGGGCCAATGCCACGTCAGACCCTGACCTTAAAATCGCCATGCATGAGGGCTTTAACACTGACAGAGTTGACAGACAGTCTAGAAGGGGTGGCAGAATTGCGATCATTTATCGCAATAATTTTAAGGATACTTTTCAGCCCCTTACCCAGCTTGATTGTGAAGCTCTCTTGTTTAACTTTAAAGTCAACAACACAAACTTCTTTAATGGTGTCCTCTTATAACGTCCACCTGGGCCTAAAGACATATTTACCCAGTCCCTGCGGGATTTTACTGAATCCTGTATGGAGTTCACCAATTTTACTATTTTGGGTGACTTCAATTTTCATCTAAAGCTACATGATAACAGTGATACAGAATGCCTTCTAGGCAGTCTTTGTAGCTTACATCTTACACAGATTCTACATGTACCCACCCACCAGGCCAATCACGTCTTAGATGGAATTTTTACCAATAACCCCAATTTGAGCATGGAAAAAGTTCTGCCTCTTGCATGGACAGACCATAAGGCTATTTTTCTCTCACTTAATGTCCCCACAAATAATTGGGGTTCTAACACTTCCACTACATTCAAATTCCAGCCCAAAAAGAACATTGGCTCCAGAGAACTAAATAATATCCTTCTGAGCTCCAGACCCACAGTACGAAGTAACATTGAGATAGTTTCTGCCAATTTTGCGAATTGGATTGGATCTGCAGTCACATTACTGGTCCCGGAAAAAATAGCGACAAGCCATAGGAAAAGACCCTCGGCCCCCTGGTAGTCCCAGGAGCAAAAATACCTAAAGCAGAAATGCAGGCATCAGAAACATAGGTTGAGGAAGGAGTATTGCCCTGAAGAAGAAATCAAATATACATTTCTCCTTAATGAGTATAAGGCTTCAATCATCTCTGTAAAATCTAAATATTTTACTGACAAAATCTGCTGTGCTGAAGATTCCACTAGGGAGCTATTTTAAACTGTAAAATCCGTGTCAGACTTTAATAATGATAGAACTTTTAGCCCTGGCCAATTCTTTTGTAATAAACTGGCTGAGTACTTTCAGACCAAGGTGAATCAGATTGTTCAGGACTTTGCCTTGAATCATAGTGCTCCCCTCTGACGCTTACACTGCTATAAGTACTCCCATAGGAGCTCAGGAAGTCAACACAGGTAGCGGACAAAATATTTTTGCAAAACTTTCCCCTCTTTCTGTGGAGAAGGGATCCAAACTTATTGACTCCACGACATCTGGAGCAGCTTCTGATCCCTGTCCTCCCCACATTCTACATGGGGTTTCTGATACAGTGTCAGTGTATCTCACTGAACTGTTGGATTATATTTTGACAAAAGGACATTTTCCAGCATCATGGAAAAAAGCCTAAATACTTCCACTGATAAAGAAATCTTCTCTCGACCTTCAGGATGCCAAAAGTTACCAGCCCATCTTGCATCTCCATTGCCAGCAAAAGTATAGGAAAGGCAACAAATGAGAAAATTCTGGCCTTTTTGGTTTCAAATCACCTCCTAGATTCTCACAATATGGGTTCAGATCTAACCACTGCACAGAGCTGGCCTCAGTGATAGCCTCTGAGGAAATAAGAATGATGGTTAACATGGGAGGGAAAGTGCTGTTGTTTCTACTCGATCTATCCGCCGCTTTCAATATGGTCAACAATTCACTTCTCATTAGCCAGCTTGAGACCATTGGCTCCTAAGATGTATAATTTGCCCTTCTGAGTTCCTTCCTGCATGACAGGGAGCAAGTGGTTGCTCTTGGTGACTTTGTTTCAGATCCTTGTTTTTTCCTGTGTGGGGTGCCCCAGGGTTCCTCTCTTAGCCCCACACTCTTTAACATTTATGTAATCCTCAAACCCCGGCCAACCTAATCCATAGCTATGGCTTTTTATTTATTTCCTACGCAGATAGCACATACATTGTGGTGTCAATATCATCTAAGGTCGAGGAAGTGGCCGGAAATTGTAATGAGTGTATAGTGCATTTAGTGAACTGGATGTAGAAAAACAGTCTGAAATTGAATTCAGACAAAACTGAGGTATTACTTTTTGGGAATGATACCCACTAACACTACTGAAATATTACTTGGCGGCCATCTAATATGGGTTCACTCCCCTCTCCGTTGCAAAAAAGCTAAGAACCTGGGAGTTATTTTTGATAGGAAATTATGTTTTTCTGATCAAATAAATCAAATTACAACCTCTTGCTTTTTCCTACTCAGAACCCTAAAAAAGATGTTTCCTTTCATCCCTTACAGAAGGCGGTCATTGTGGCACTTGTTATCGCAAAAACTGACTTTTGCAATGCCCTATATTTGGGCACTCAGCAATGTATGATGCAAAAACTTCAATTTTTTTCAAATGCAGCTCCTGAAAATTCAAAAAATTATATCAGCCTTTGAATCCATATGGAGTCTACACTGGCTGACAGACCGTGAGAGGATCAGTTTTAAAGCACTTTGTCTGGTGCACAAAGCCCTCCATCTGACAGGCCTTGAGTACTTTCAAAAGACCTTTGTCTCGCATACGCCTAGCCATACACTTAGATCCAACTCGGCTAAACTAGTGGCTGTCCCTAGGATCAAGAAAGCCAGATGGGGTGGCAGGTGTTTCTCCTTTTGTACCTCTAAACTTTCAAATTCCCTGCCACTGAATGTGAGATTGCGATCTAACCTATTTCATTTTAGAAACATGCTAAAAAACTGGTTCTTCTTACAGGCTATCAAGTAATGTCTTGCCTTTCTCAACTCTTCCTGGAACAATAACGCCAAGACACTCCCTGGTATTCTAGTGCTTTATAAACTGGATACTTACTTACATCTCAGGTCCAGCCATTGTGGGAGGTATCTATAGGTAAGGAAACCGACAATGCAGGAGAAATGTACGACCAACAACATCTAATATCCAGGTCATCAACAGGACACCTAGAGGAACTCTGCCCTGCAGAGAATATGGAAGACCCGACACTGTGGAGGGGATGAGGCATAATGGCCAGAGCTGAATACCTAGGAACTGGGGAACCAGGTTTGATTCTGCTCAAAAGCTGGTGATTCTGAGCAAATCACCTAATCTAAGAAGAAAACAAAAATGAATCTAACCTTGTGTAATGTAATCTATTACTCATGTAAAGCGCTCACAATGCCCTTGGGCCAAGTTTGCACTATATAGAGCTGCAAAAAAGAAATTAAATAAATCAAAATCTATGGACCACAACTTTATAATCCAGCACTGCAGAGGACACCTATTGACATCTAGGACAGAGGACACCTGGGGACCGGACCCAATAGAGGACTACATCTATAACCCAACACTGCGGAGGACATATAGAACCCGACCTTGCAGAGGTTATCTAGGATCCGACCCTGATAGGACATCTAGGGCCTGTGACATGTAAGACCTGATACAGCAGACAGCATTTAGGTCCCAGGACTTGAGGCCCTGCAGAGGACATCTAGGGCCCAAGACATTTAGGACCAGTCTCTACAGAGAATACCAAGGGACAAACACTACAGAGGGCATCTAGATAATAGGTCTGAGCAGTGCTGTTAATATCTAGAATCCAGGGCTGGGAGAGCACATTTAGTGCACTGGCCATGTAGAGGACATCTGGGATCTATGACATCATCAACCAAAAAACCCTCAAAAAACATGTAGGGCATGAGGCAACAAGCCCTACAGCGGAAATCTTAGACACAATGCAATGAGCCTTATAAGTGACATATAGGGCCCAGGCCCGGCAGGACGCTTGTGGGGAAATTGGGAGCATTGTTCATTTAGAAAGTAGGAGATATGAACAGAATTATGGGCTTGCTTGGTGTTGTTTGTAATCAGACAATGTGCAGAGTAACTCTGTTCTCATATAATGGGCAACATATCCCCTGATATTGTTTAAGGTAGTGTATCCCTATAAAGTCTTAAATCCATACCCAGTGAACTCAAAGTGTCTTCTGTCATGCTCAGCATCCAACAATGGTCTCGATAATAGGCTGCAATTAAGGGGAGAGGGGCATATAAATGGGACGTGGCATTGCTTGAGACAGGGAAGGAGCACATTCTTACATCATAATTTGGATAATGAATAATGTGTTTTTATGTGGTGCTTGATACTACATTATGCCATTTTTAACCATTGCGGATAACAGCTGTTAGTGTCACCCAATTTATGCTACTTAGTGAATCGACCTCAGAAGGATGGAAGGCTGTCTTATCGGGATTCAAACTCATGATTACTATATTTGTTAATGATGAGCATTCAGATCCATGAGCCATCCTGCTAGTCTAATATGTTATCAAGTCCACCAGGGATGTGCACCACTCGATCTGTACTGTACCTGTCACCTGTACTAAAGTAGCCTCTTTCTAGCTTGGTTACCCCCATTTGTGGCCTGTTTGCCAGTGTGTTTGACTGTGTTCAATGGGATCCTACTAATCATGACCCCAGTGATTATGCTCTGTTCTTTCAAACTTGGTTGCTGGAACCATTTTCATCCCACAGTTGGCATACGGGTGCCCCTATGTAAGCCCCTAGTATATGGTAACTAGGTACCAGGGCATTGGGGCTCCATGGGATCCCTACGGGCTGCTGCATATATTTTGCCACCCATAGGGAACCCAAGCAAAGGGTTCTGCAGGACAGCCATTGCAGCCTGCGTGAAAAGGTGCAAGCACCCTTTTACTGCACCAGGTCACTTATAAGTCCTCCCTATGGCAGCCCTTCTAGCCCAGAGGGCAGGGTGAAGAGTACCTGTGTGTGAGGGCATCCCTGCACTAGCAGAGGTGCCCCCATGAACTCCAGGCCCATTTTCCCAGACTTTGTGAGTGCGGGGACGCCATTTTACACATGTACTGGACATAGGTCAATACCTATGTCCAGCTACATAATGGTAACTCCAAACATAAGCATGTTTGGTATCAAACATGTTGGAATCATACCCCAATGCTTATGCAAGCATTGGTTGTATGATTCTATGCACTATGTGGGCTCCTTAGAGGACCCCCAGTATTGCCATTACAGCCTTCTGAGGTTTTCCAGGCAGCCCATGCTGCTGCCACCTCACAGACAGGTTTCTGCCCTCCTGTTGCTTGGGCAGCTCAAGCCCAGGAAGGCAAAACAAAGGATTTCCTTTGGGAGAGGGGTGTTACACCCTCTCCCTTTAGAAATAGGTGTTATAGGCTTGGGAGGGGTAGCCTCCCCCAGCCACTGGTAATGGTTCGAAGGGCATATTTGGTGCCCTCCTTGCATAAACCAGTCTACACCAGTTCAGGGACCCCCAGTCCCTGCTCTGGCACGGAACTAGACAAAGGAAAGGGGTTTGACCACTCCCCTGTCCATCACCACCCCAGGGGTGGTGCTCAGAGCTCCTCCAGAGGGTCTCTGGGTTTTGCCATCTTGGATTCAAGGTTGGCAGGGAACAATGAGAGCATCTGAGTGGCCAGTGCAGGCAGGTGACGTCAGAGCCCCCTCCTGATACGTGGTCACCCAGCTAGGTGACCAATCCCCCTCGCTGGGCTATTTAGGGTCTCTCTTTTGGGTGGTTCCTCAGATTCAGCTTGCAAGACAACAGCAGGATTGCTCTGCAAACTCCACTTCAACTTCTGAGCGAAGAAACTGCATCTGGACGCTCGTGGACCCGACAAGCTGCAACAAAGAAGCAAAACTCTGCCTGCAAAATTGTATCCACGGCTTCTTCCAGCAACTGCAACATTTCCCAGGTCGTGCATCCTCTGAGGACAGCCCGTCTTCAGCCTGCACCAGAAAGAAAACGGAATCTCCCTTGGAGTGAAGGAGTCACTCCCCTGCATCGCCAAACACCAACTGCAACAACGACTGGCTGCGTGGATCCCTTCTCCTGCTGAGCAGCGTGGATCCTGTAACACGGGTGGTGAACTGAAGTGGTCCTGATCGTCCACTCTTCCAGCTGTCCAACTTGGGTGGAAGTAAGCCCTTGCCTTCCCATGCAGGACAGTACCGCTGTGCAACTCGTCATGTGCAGCTGCCAAGGCTTGTTGGCATCCTCTCCAAGGGATCTTCAGGCGTCTTGAAGCTCCAGCCCCCAGCTCTCCATGATGCGATGTAAGCTTCCTGAGTGGTTCTCCTGCGATGTGGGACTCCTTTTCGTAGTGCTGCATGGGCTCCTTCTTCAACTTCTGTGTCCCCGTCTCGTGGGATTCCTGTGGCTGCTGCCTGTGCTTCTGTGGGCTTTCTGTGTCCTCGAGGGCCCCCTCTGACTCCATCTCCTGGGTAGAGTCCACCTGGTCCTTCCTGGTCCCCGGCAGCACCACTTTCCGCCAACAGCGAGTTTTGCGTGTGCCAAGGCTTGTTAGTGGAATCCGAAAACGCAAACCCAACTGCAATCTTCCTTCCGGTGTGGGACATCACCTGCATCCTCCAGGACCTCGACTCTGTCTTCTAGGATGCAGTGCTGACTCCTTCATCACCGTTGACTCATCTCTTGCACCTTCAGTGGGGTCTGTAGGGCTCCTGCCGTTCCTGGACTCTGATGTGCTTGTTGGACTAGGTCCCCTTCTTCCACAGGTCCTCATGTCCAGGAATCCACTGTTGGTGTCTTGTAGTGTCTTCTGAGTTTTGCACTATTCATCTTTTCTTCTTAGTGGGTGTTCTGGGGAATTTACAGTTATTTACTCCTGCTTTCCTGGTTGCTGGGGGTGTTGTGGTACCTACCTTTGGGCTTTCTTAGTACTCAATCTCCCCTCTACACACTCCAGTTACCTAGGTGGGGGACCGACTCTCGCATTCCATTTTTTTAGTATATGGTTTGTGCTCCCCCTAGGGCCATTATTCTCTATTGTGATTTTCACTATATTGCACTGTTTTATGCCTATTTCTGCATACTAATGAATATGACTTGTGTATTACTTACCTCCTAAGGGACTATAGCCTCTATGTATTTTTGGTATTTGTGTCACCAAAACAAAGTACTTTTATTTTTGTAACACTGAGTGTTTTCTTTCATGTGTGTAAGTACTGTGTGTGACTACAGTGGTATTGCATGAGCTTTGCATATCTCCTAGATAAGCCTTGGCTGCTCATCCACAGATACCTCTAGAGAGCCTGGCTTCTAGACACTGCCTACACTACACTAATAAGGGATACCTGGACCTGGTATAAGGTCCAGGAGTGCGGGAGCCTGGCCTGGTGTGTGCTGCAAGCTAAAGGCAACTCCAGAACTCTCTTGGCCTAAAGGTACTAGTCCCCTGCAACAGCAGGTGAGAACCACACTCCTGGAACCAAAGAATCACTGGCCATCAGGAAGGATCACCCAAAGTAAATGGTCTAGCTCATTGTGGGAAATGTAGTCCTGACCACCAGCAAGTTTCAAGCTGCTACTGTTTTTCCCCCGTAATCCAGGATTTTGAAGTGGCCAAAAGCTGAGCTTACTGCTACCAAGGCTTGTTGGTGGCCAGACAGGCTACCACTATCTTTATTCCACACTGTGCATTGGGGTTACCCTGCAGCACCTTCAACCCGTGTGGATCCAAAGGACCTATTTAGGTAACTTGAGAATATTACTTAGTCTAACCAGCCTCTCCGCATAATACCCTACTTTCCTACAACAACACAAATGCTTCCACATGATCTCTGTGGTGCTACAATATCGGTTATATTGAAACCAAACAAAGCTCCAGAGGACTTTCTTTGAATATTATTGAAACAAAAATATTGGCTAAAGTCCTTGCCAATATGCTATTCAATGTAATCTGCTCACTGGTGAGAGAGGACCAAAATGGGTTTATACCTAAAAAGATTACCAGACACTGTCTATGGTGCCTTCATGTGATTTTAGCACACAAGGAAATCCTACATGGATGTCTTCTTTTGTTGGATGTGATACTTTAAACTGGTTCTTCACATTTAATATCCTTGGATGTATGAACTTTGGCCCGCAATTCACACATTATTTGCAGACATTGTATGTGGGCCTGAGAAAATGTACATAAAGTTAATCATACACCATAGCTGCTAGGCATCTGTTTATCTTTATTATGTTGCCATGTGCTCGACAAACCTCCTGAACTTTGATGATTGACCTTGTGCTCGCAGCCTTGGGCTGCAATCTGCTTATCGCTGACATATTACTTTTTCCAATTACAGTTCAGAGAATTGTCGTGCTTAATCAGTAACTGCCAGAACAAGTTTGTACAGGTCATTGCCACCTCCTGCCAGCTGCATCTGTACCTTCTCCCACCGCACGTGTATCCCTGAAATATTCTGAAGGCCGCAGAGGACCTTGAATATGATAGGGGTGGAGTTGTCCTCTGACTAAGCAGTTTTGTGTGTATATAAGGTTGGGTGCCCCAGAGTAAAGGGGCAGCCTCCGTAGGATAGTCACTTGACTGTCCTGGGACTCTGTATTAGCTTGAGTTATAAATCCATGTAATAAACTTCTCTTTATTCCTCCAGTTGGTGACTCCGTCTGATTTGTGAACTCTCTGCTAAATTGACCCTGAGGACATAAAGGGTGTCCCTCCACCGCTGGGAAGAAGACCCCGGGTGGGGGTCAAATCTTTCCTGGTTCCTCAGTTGGTGCCCGAACAGGGACCCGAGTCAGGCATCCAGGGGACCGACCAGGTGACGGAGGACTCACGATTGGATTTCCAAGGGAGGCGCCGCACACCAGATTCTGATCTTCGTTCTCTGTCGTGGACCTGCGGATCTCCACTGTGTGTCTTCCAGCCGGCTCGACTTCTCCTGGCGCTGTCTGAATTCGGGTCTCTGTTTTCCGTGAACTACTGGAGTCCCCAACTGTTGGACTATAACAGAAGTGTCAGGTAAGGACGGGAGTTGAAAGATTCCTGTCTAAAAATAGGTCTGTGAGTATTGTACGGTTTCTATCGCTCTTTGCAAAGACCGACGTCAGTGGTAAGACTGACCTCAGTTGTCATTTAAGTATATAGGAAGCAAAAGGCATATTTGCCACTTATTTGGTGTATTCAAACCACTGATTTAAGAATTTTAAAAAATATATATACTGGAAGAATGCCAGCGTTCAGTTGTTTCAGGAAATTGTGTTGTTGTCTTTGCAGTAGGGACTCCCGCCTGGAGGAAACATGCCCCGCTCCTCCGGCCGGGACTCCGAATTATGATATATATGTTAAATATGGCATAGGTCCGATTATTTGGTCTGATAGATGGAGAAAAAGAACCAAAGGTAGTTCTGATTTACAATGGCCTATTCACGGGACATTTGATAAAGATAAATTAGACTATTTACAAGAACGTTTGTTTGTGACAAAAAGTAGACCAGGGATGTTTGATGCACTACGGACTTGGCAGAAAGAAGCAGACCAAAGACGTAGGAAGGCAGAGAAAGAATTACAGAGACATAAGACCAGGAAGGTGACTGAAAAGGTATATGACTCTGACGTAGCTGAACATCAACAGAAAATTTTAGAACATGACCGAAGGCTTCACTTACAAACCGATAAGTGTTACCCTTCCAGGACAGTAGTGGATTAGCCACAAGAGGAAGACCCCCTTTTGAACGATATGTTAGATAAACCCCCGTTATATACTCCACCAATATATCCTACACTACATCCTCAACCTGCACCAGGTGACCCTATTGTGCCACCCCTGGTTGGATCTCAGGCGAGTGCTGTGCCACCCACCACCACCCCTCCTGTCACCAGACCTATAGAGGATACACCCCGCCCGACTGTACCCACCCCTCGACTGGCCCCCGTTTGGCCCACCCCTGACTCCTGTTGAGACACCACACATACCCCCTCCCCATGACCCAGCGAAAGCGCACCCTGCGCGGAAATTTGTTCTCTAATTCACAAGAGGAAGATGTCATTGAAGAAATGACACGGAGGTGGATGACTAATTGGAATGACTATGGGGTCAGGGACATTGTCCACACTATGAAACAATAGGATAGTTTAGTTCAGTTACATGCAGCCACCCTTATGTGCAACATTATAATACAAGAATATGAGGATGATGGTTCCTCAGCTCCCCCAGGACTGGTGGACCTCCGAAAACGCGCCTCTACTGGGCTGCCGTTTGGTTCTGGTCTACATGATTATGTTGTTACTCTTCTTGTATATAGGGACCGCCTGTGGACATGTAGCCCTTCTATAAGGGCATCCATGTTTCCCATGAGAGAGGTTCCGCCGGTTTGGCGAGAACCGGTGACGGGTGACGCTGGCCAAGTTATTACCGCAGGGCATTTTCAACAAATGTGGGTACACACCCCATGGAAAAGATCTGAAACATATACCCTAAAAGCCGCCTTACCTGACCCCCGTAAGAACCCTGCAGGATATTATAAAGAATTGCAACAAATTCTTGAATCTTGTACTATGACGTTGTCCAATATTGACATGTTAATGGCAGCAGTAGTCCCGCAGGAAGTATGGTCAAAAATTACGGAGGCACGACCATGCTGAACTAGGGGGCACGTGGGACCAATTGCAAGCAGCAGAAAGAGACAGGGTTGGGGGAGCGAAACCAGACCCACTTATATTGGCTCTCCCACTGCGTATTTTGGATTTAATGAAGACCATACTGGCACCACACAGGATAAATTGGGATAAATTGGCCACCTGTAAACAGAAAAAGGACAAGGGTGTTTCAGACTTTATACAAGGTTTGAGGGTGTCTTTTCTGATTACAGCGGCCAAGACATGACTACTGAAGGGGGGATAATACTCTTTGTTGACAAATTCGTGGACAATTTATTACCAGACATAAAGGGAAAATATAAATTGTGTGAAAGTACGTGGCCAGTCTCTACTGCCACTGGAATACTGACAATGGCCCAATATTATGAGAACAGGGAGATAGAAGAACAAGAAAAGAACGAGAAAAAAACGAAGGAGTTGAAAACAAAGGTGTTATTTCAGCAGGCCTACCCTCAGCCCCGTCAACAGCAGTCCAGATCAAGGTCACAAGGACCTCCCAATGACAGAAGGCAGTCCCAATGCCCTCCCCGTTCTTCCCTCTCCTACAATCAGTGCGCCTATTGCAAGCAGGAGGGCCACTGGAAGAATGACTGCCCCAATAAGGACAACTCCACAGGCCGCCCCATGCCCCCACCACAACAGGACTACAGACCACGCGGTAGGTCTGGTCCTGCAGACAGACCCCGCCAGCAGGCCCCTTCACGGTCCCACAGTACCCCCCGCCCGAATTATTTTGATGCTTCATCCCAGCGTCAATATTTTAATGACGACTATGATGCGTATGAAGGTCAGGGGTCCTCCTTTGACTAGGACAGCCTTCGACAGAGGGGGGTGGGACCAGTTTCTATTCCTGTTAGGCAGAATGGCCCTCACGTTGATGTACAATTAGACGGTACTCCACATGATTTTTTGGTAGATACTGGGGCCACCAAAAGTTCTGTTAAACAGGAAGAGGTCCAAGGGATCCCTCTGTCTGGCAATATTAACGTCTCTATGGGTTTTTCTGGTGTTCTGGTGGCTAACCCCGTCTCCCAGCCACTGCATGTTGCTATAGGTCCTTACACCATTAGCTCCCCTCTCATTCTTACTTCGGCCTGTAGTGAGAATTTATTGGGTTTGGACTTATTAAAGAAATTGTACGCCACCATTTATTGCTCTCCAGATGGAGTTCATGTCACTCTAGGTCCAAATATTTCCCCGTCACAATTTTTGTCAAAACCACTTCCACCCGAACTTCGAGATTTGCCAGACATTTTATGGGCCACACATAAGGACGATGTTGGATGTCTGGATATACCACCGTATGTCATACGCTTGAAAGCCAATGCCAAATTACCTCGTCTTTCCCAAATACAAATTATCCCAACACATTGAACAACAACTCAAAAATATTGTGACCCAGTTGATTGATTTGGGTGTCATTGAAGAAACGCGTGGTAATGATTGTAACAGTCCTGTCCTTCCTGTTCATAAAAATGTATCTGATGGCACCGCGTCTCCAGGACTCCGATTTGTTATTGATTTACGGGCAGTCAATAAGATTGTAATACCCCAGTTCCCTGTTGTTCCTGACATTACGACATTATTAACAATGATACCTGCCTCCGCTACTTGGCTCTCTGTTATCGATCTTGAGAATGCATTCTTTAGCATTCCCATTAATCCAGATAGTAGACACATCTTTGGGTTTTCATTGGGTGGTCGCAGTTTCCTGTTCTGTCGCGCTCCACAAGGCTGTACTGAATCGCCTAGCATTTTTAGCCAGGGCCTCAAGGGTCAATTAGATGCCCTTGTTTTTCCTTGCTCCTCGACCCTGGTTCAATATGTGGATGACCTTTTAATAGCATCCACTTCAGAACAAAATTGTAAAACAGATACTGTAGCCTTATTGAAACATTTAGCACACCATCACCATAAGGTTTCCCTCTCCAAATTGCAATATTGTAGACAGGAGGTTATATACCTAGGACACCTCCTGTCTAAGGAGGGACGTACGTTAACAGCTGAGAGAATACAAGCTATACGAGACATACCGGTTCCAAGGACACAGAGAGACGTTAGGGCTTTTATAGGTATTACCTCCTTCTGTCGTCAATGGATTCCTAATTATTCTCTTTTGATAAAACCATTTTTGCATCTCACCCACAAAGATTGTCCTGAAAAGATTGAATGGAATGATGATTTTCAGTCTGGTTTTGATGAATTGAAAAATACACTCTGCACAGCACCTGTACTGGGTACGCCTGATTATCGTAAAGATTTTCAGTTATTTGTGAGCGAGAGAAATGGATGTTCACTATCAGTGTTAACCCAAAAGCATGGCGGAAAACAACGCCCCTGTGCTTATTTTTCGGCCCTACTGGATCCAGTGGCCCGTGCACTCCCGAGCTGTCTACGGGCAGTAGCTGCTGCAGCGGTCGCAGTGCGCCAGTCGGCCGGGATAGTCATGGATTCACCCTTCACCCTGTTGGTCCCACACACTGTTGACGCACTATTAAACAAAACAAAAACACAGCATCTTACTAATGCACGATTAACTATTTATGAACTGACAATATTAGCTAGTCATATAACATTAAAAAGGTGCAACACGCTCAATCCTGCCACTTTCTTGCCAATTACTGAAAAAACTGAAGATTCTTATGATGACATACATGACTGCATTCTCCGGACGGAGGATGAAACAAAAGGGAGAGTGGACTTACAGGACACTCCACTGAAAGACCCTGATGGCATATTATACGTAGATGGCTCATGCATCAAGCTACCCGATGGCACTACCTCTGCAGCCTATGCAGTTACAACAGCTACCACTGTAGTTGAAACAGCTAGAATACCACATAACTCTGCTCAGGCCGCAGAATTAATAGCTCTAACACGAGCCTGTGAGTTAAGTAAAGGACTTAATGTGAATGTTTACACGGACAGTCAGTATGCATTTGGCGTAGCACACAATTTTGGTCGCTTGTGGGCAGAATGAGGATTCCTCACTTCACATGGGACACGTATTCAACATGGGACCCTTATAACTAACTTACTTTCTGCCCTGGCGTTGCCCAAAACAATGGCTATCACGAAGTGTAGTGCACACAAAAAGGTGACAGATGAATTCAGGACGGGGCAACGCCCTAGCCGATCAGACAGCAAAAGATACAGCGTATGCAAAGACAGGACACATGTATGTGGTAGATAGTACAGAGAAGGTTCATCCCCATGAAATATTTGGGAACACGGTAGAGAGTGTCAGGAAGATACAGGATGAGGCAACTGAACAGGAGAGAAAGGAATGGGAAGAAGGGAAGGCCAAGTTAGATGAAAATACGCTGTGCTGGACAGATCTGTCACAGAGGGAAAGATGGATGTTACCCGATGCATTTGTTCTGCCAGTAGTGATTATGGCCCATGGTCCTGCACACGTTAGTGCGAAAAGCATCTGTGATTTGCTTGATCCGGTTTGGTCTAATAAAAATATCAGAAGAGTAGCTGACCAACTGGTTCAATCCTGCATGATTTGTTTACAACACAACATAGGGAAGGGTGCCTCAGTCCCCGCTGGGCATTTTTCCCCACCAACGTATCCCTTTGAAGTACTACAAATGGATTATATTGAAATGGAAAGGTGTAATAACTTGAAATATGTCCTAGTTGTGGTCTGTATGTTTAGTAAGTGGGTAGAAGCTTACCCTACTAAAGATAATACTGCCCTTACCATCGCAAAGGTACTTCTGAAGGAGTTCTTCCCATGGTTTGGGGTCCCAAGGTGTGTCTGGTCAGATAATGGGAGTCATTTTGTAGGGCAGGTGATGAGAAGGGTGTGTGAAGGTTTGGGCCTCTGCCAGAAGTTTCATACAGCTAACCACCCCCAGTCAGCAGGACTAGTTGAAAAAATAATGGCACACTTAAATTGAAGATGTCAAAAATATGCGCAGAATGCGGTATACGGTGGCCGGACGCGTTGCCCCTGGCTTTAATGTCTGTCAGGATGACGCCTCACTCTAGATCAGAGTTGTCACCCCATGAGATAGTGAGGGTAGGCCAGCAAATGTCTGGGGGCTCCCTCGACCTCACATGTACTCAGAACTAGAACATCCTGTTTTGATGGACTATTTAAATGAACTCACTAATTCTTGGCGTTCTATTCACCAACAGGTGCGTGAAGCACTCCCATCTGTATCCACTGATCCAGGCCACAAGATACTACCTGGAGACTGGGTCCTCACAAAGAATTTCCATCGGAAAAAGAGTCTCGAACCTCGATGGAAAGGTCCGCGACAAGTCCTCCTTGCTACTCGAACAGCAGTTAAAGTCGAGGGAGCTAAGGATTGGATACATGCATCCCACTGTAAGAAAGTACCCCTACTCGTACCCTCTGATGAAATAAAAAGTGGTGACCACCCTACGACTGAGGACCATTTCAGCAACACTACGCGGAGTGATAAAAAACAGAACGACAGTGTGCTGCAGGAGGTTCCCTCAGATTTTGGTCACACTAAACAATTGTTTCCTGACCATACCATACCACAGTCCACAAGATACGATTTCCGCCCACGAAAATAAGAAAATGAACAATGAACTGATTGCTTGTCCCCTGTATTAAGTCTGACGATAGCTGCAGGGCCATGATTTTGACTGTCGGGGCGGACCAGAGTGTGTCAATAGGACTGCTGGAATCACCCCACAGTGAAGCAACCACCAGTCATGGGCAGCACCTAGGTTGGACTGAACTGCTAGTGGGACAAGCAATAAAGAGAAATGGGTGTAATAGAAGAAGACAAGAGGAAAAAGAAGAAAATAAGTAATTTAAAAAGACTATTAGGCCCACGTATCGCTTGTCTCACCATAACAATACTATTTTTGGAACTTCTGTCCTGCATTGGGTGGGTAATACATGATTCTGACTCAGAGGTCTCACCAACTACGCCACTGCCTCCAGAACACAGCCATGTTTCCTTACCACCCCATGAGGAAGGACGACGTAAGGAATATGAAAACAATACCTTCATATCTATGTTACATCAACATCAGCTGGCTGTAAATAGAACAAATTGTTGGATATGTGGCTTGCTACCGAGTTCCGTGCAAAGAAGGTTGCCATATAATGCATTCCCTTTTTCTTTTGATGGCTCCTGCACCGCCTGGTATGAACTATCAGCCATTTGGGCTACCTCAATGGATGCTACTACTTCCGGACTATTGGTCACCCACCTATACCGGTTATGCTGGCCCACTGGAACGAGAGTTTATGGAACAAAGGAAGAAAAGTCAGAATATGCTGACCGACGAAATAGGTCTACTGACATATATTTTTTATCCTTTAATACCACACCCCGGAACACAGGTCAAGGCTCCACTTTGTTTTCAGAAAAGTGGTAATAGAAGTGTAGGTGCCAGTAACTGTAATGCTACAGCAATATTGAATGGAACTAATTGGCCTACCATGATACCATCACAAAACTCGTATTTTGTTTGTGGTAATAATGCCTACACCTCCTTAGTACCCACCTGGACCGGCACGTGTTACATTGCTTGGTTACTACCCCCAACTTACACAGCTGGCCCTCAACACCACAGGACTCGGAGAGGGGTAATATCTGCAGAAGATACCTCAGCACAAGAAGCATTGGACTACTTTAAAGGAGTCCTTCCATTTTGGGGCCCTATGATGAACAGTAGGTATATCAGACATTTCACACGAGTCGTGGAAGCAACAATAAATGAAACAGCAGGAGCTCTGAGTAACATCACTGCAGAGCTCGCTGCTGACTGTCTTGTTACTCTTCAAAACAGAATGGTTCTTGACATTATCTTGGCAGACCGTGGTGGAGTGTGTACCACCTGGTTTGCAAAGGATTCTGGGTAACAGAACCTGGTCAGAGCCCCACAAGTCACCCCATCTTAGATTCCCCTAGGTCTCTAGTTTAAAAAAATACACTGGTTTGGTAGGTTTCCCTAGGTGCCGGCTGAGCTAGAGGCCAAAATCTACAGGTAGGCACTTTTCAAAAAACAGCTCTGTTTTCTGTGATGTGTCCACGTTGTGTTTTGGGGCATATCCTGTCGCGGGCGCTAGGCCTACCCACACAAGTGAGGTACCATTTGTATCGGCAGACTTGGGGGAACAATGGGTGGAAGGAAATTTGTGGCTCCTCTCAGATTCCAGAACTTTCTGCCACCGAAATGAGAGGACAAAGTGTTTTTTTGGCCAAATGTTGAGGTTTCCAAAGGATTCTGGGTAACAGAACCTGGTCAGAGCCCCACAAGACACCCCATCTTGGATTCCCCTAGGTGTCTAGTTTTCAAAAATGCACTGGTTTGCTAGGTTTCCCCAGGTGCCGGCTGAGCTAGAGGCCAAAATCCACAGGTAGGCACTTTGTAAAAAACACCTCTGTTTTCTGTGAAAAAATGTGATGTGTCCACGTTGTGTTTTGGGCCATTTCCCTTCGTGGGCGCTAGGCCTACCCACACAAGTGAGGTACCATTTGTATCGGCAGACTTGGGGGAACGCTGGGTGGAAGGAAATTTGTGGCTCCTCTCAGATTCCAGAACTTTCTGCCACCGAAATGAGAGGACAAAGTGTTTTTTTTGTCCAAATGTTGAGGTTTCCAAAGGATTCTGGGTAACAGAACCTGGTCAGAGCCCCACAAGACACCCCATCTTGGATTCCCCTAGGTGTCTAGTTTTCAAAACTGCACTGGTTTGCTAGGTTTCCCCAGGTGCCGGCTGAGCTACAGGCCAAAATCCACAGGTAGGCACTATGTAAAAAAACACCTCTGTTTTCTGTGAAAAAATGTGATGTGTCCATGTTGTGTTTTGGGCCATTTCCTTCCGTGGGCGCTAGGCCTACCCACACAAGTGAGGTACCATTTGTATCGGCAGACTTGGGGGAACGCTGGGTGGAAGGAAATTTGTGGCTCCTCTCAGATTCCAGAACTTTCTGCCACCGAAATGAGAGGACAAAGTGTTTTTTTTGTCCAAATGTTGAGGTTTCCAAAGGATTCTGGGTAACAGAACCTGGTCAGAGCCCCACAAGACACCCCATCTTGGATTCCCCTAGGTGTCTAGTTTTCAAAACTGCACTGGTTTGCTAGGTTTCCCCAGGTGCCGGCTGAGCTACAGGCCAAAATCCACAGGTAGGCACTATGTAAAAAAACACCTCTGTTTTCAGTGAAAAGATGTGATGTGTCCATGTTGTGTTTTGGGCCATTTCCTTTTGTGGGCGCTAGGCCTACCCACACAAGTGAGGTACCATGTTTATCGGCAGACTTGGGGGAACATGGGTGGAAGGAAATCTGTGGCTCCTCCCAGATTCCAGAACTTTCTGCCACCGAAATGAGAGGAAAAAGTGTTTTTTGGCCACATTTTGAGGTTTGCAAAGGATTCTGGGTAACAAAACCTGGTCAGAGCCCCACAAGTCACCCCATCTTGGATTCCCCTAGTTGTATAGTTTTAAAAAATGCACCCGGTTTGCTAGGTTTCCCCAAGTGCCGGCCGAGCTAGAGGCCAAAATCCACAGGAAGGCACTTTGTAAAAAACACCTCTGTTTTCTGTGAAAAAATGTGATGTGTCTATGTTGTGTTTTGGGCCATTTCCTTTCATGGGCGCTAGGCCTACCCACACAAGTGAGGTACCATTTTTATCGGCAGACTTGGGGGAACGCTGGGTGGAAGGAAATTTGTGGCTCCTCTCAGATTCCAGAACTTTCTGCCACCGAAATGAAAGGAAAAAGTGTTTTTTTGGCCAAATTTTGAGGTTTGCAAAGGATTCTGGGTAACAAAACCTGGTCAGAGCCCCACAAGTCACCCCATCTTGGATTCCCCTAGGTGTCTAGTTTTAAAAAATGCACTTGTTTGCTAGGTTTCCCCAGGTGCCGGCTGAGCTAGAGGCCAAAATCCACAGGTAGACACTTTGTAAAAAACACCTCTGTTTTCTGTGAAAAAATGGGATGTGTCCACGTTGTGTTTTGGGCCATTTCCTTTCGTGGGCGCTAGGCCTACCCACACAAGTGAGGTACCATTTTTATCGGCAGACTTGGGGAACGCTGGGTGGAAGGAAATTTGTAGCTCCTCTCAGATTCCAGAACTTTCTGCCAGCGAAATGAGAGGAAAAAGTGTTTTTTGGCCAAATTTTGAGATTTGCAAAGGATTCTGGGTAACAGAACCTGGTCAGAGCCCCACAAGTCACCCCTTTTTGGATTCCCCTAGGTGTCCAGTTTTCAAAAATGCGCTGTTTGCTAGGTTTCCCCAGGTGCCGGCTGAGCCAGAGGCCAAAATCCACAGGTAGGCACTTTGTAAAAAACACCTCTGTTTTCTGTGAAAAAATGTGATGTGTCCACATTGTGTTTTGGGCCATTTCCCTTTGTGGGCGCTAGGCCTACCCACACAAGTGAGGTACCATTTTTATCGGCAGACTTGGGGGAACACTGTGTGGAAGGAAATTTGTGGCTCCTCTCAGATTCCAGAACTTTCTGCCACTGAAATGAGAGGAAAAAGTGTTTTGGGGCCAAATTTTGAGGTTTGCAAAGGATTCTGGGTAACAAAACCTGGTCAGAGCCCCACAAGCCACCCCATCTTGGATTCCCCTAGTTGTCTAGTTTTCAAAAATGCACTGGTTTGCTAGTTTCCCCAGGTGCCAGCTGAGCTAGAGGCCAAAATCCACAGGAAGGCACTTTGTAAAAAACACCTCTGTTTTCTGTGAAAAAATGTGATGTGTCCATGTTGTGTTTTGGGCCATTTCCTTTCGTGGGCGCTAGGCCTACCCACACAAGTGAGGTACCATTTTTATCGGCAGACTTGGGGGAACGCTGAGTGGAAGGAAATTTGTGGCTCCTCTCAGATTCCAGAACTTTCTGCCACCGAAATTAGAGGAAAAAGTGGTTTTTTGGCCAATTTTGAGCTTTGAAAAGGATTCTGGGTAACAAAACCTGGTCAGAGCCCCACAAGTCACCCCATCTTGGATTCCCCTAGCTGTCTAGTTTTCAAAAATGCACTGGTTTGCTAGGTTTCCCCAGGTGCCGGCTGAGCCAGAGGCCAAAATCCACAGGTAGGCACTTTGTAAAAAACACCTCTGTTTTCTGTGAAAAAATGTGATGTGTCCACATTGTGTTTTGGGCCATTTCCCTTCGTGGGCGCTAGGCCTACCCACACAAGTGAGGTACCATTTTTATCGGCAGACTTGGGGGAACACTGTGTGGAAGGAAATTTGTGGCTCCTCTCAGATTCCAGAACTTTCTGCCACCGAAATTAGAGGAAAAAGTGTTTTTTTGGCCAATTTTGAGCTTTGAAAAGGATTCTGGGTAACAGAACCTGGTCAGAGCCCCACAAGTCACCCCTTTTTGGATTCCCCTAGGTGTCCAGTTTTCAAAAATGCGCTGTTTGCTAGGTTTCCCCAGGTGCCGGCTGAGCCAGAGGCCAAAATCCACAGGTAGGCACTTTGTAAAAAACACCTCTGTTTTCTGTGAAAAAATGTGATGTGTCCACATTGTGTTTTGGGCCATTTCCCTTCGTGGGCGCTAGGCCTACCCACACAAGTGAGGTACCATTTTTATCGGCAGACTTGGGGGAACACTGTGTGGAAGGAAATTTGTGGCTCCTCTCAGATTCCAGAACTTTCTGCCACTGAAATGTGAGGAAAAAGTGTTTTGGGGCCAAATTTTGAGGTTTGCAAAGGATTCTGGGTAACAAAACCTGGTCAGAGCCCCACAAGCCACCCCATCTTGGATTCCCCTAGTTGTCTAGTTTTCAAAAATGCACTGGTTTGCTAGTTTCCCCAGGTGCCGGCTGAGCTAGAGGCCAAAATCCACAGGAAGGCACTTTGTAAAAAACACCTCTGTTTTCTGTGAAAAAATGTGCTGTGTCCATGTTGTGTTTTGGGCCATTTCCTTTCGTGGGCGCTAGGCCTACCCACACAAGTGAGGTAGCATTTTTATCGGCAGACTTGGGGGAACGCTGAGTGGAAGGAAATTTGTGGCTTCTCTCAGATTCCAGAACTTTCTGCCACCGAAATTAGAGGAAAAAGTGTTTTTTTGGCCAATTTTGAGCTTTGAAAAGGATTCTGGGTAACAAAACCTGGTCAGAGCCCCACAAGTCACCCCATCTTGGATTCCCCTAGCTGTCTAGTTTTCAAAAATGCACTGGTTTGCTAGGTTTCCCCAGGTGCCGGCTGAGCTAGAGGCCAAAATCCACAGGTAGGCACTTTGTAAAAAACACGTCTGTTTTCTGTGAAAAAATGTGATGTGTCCACGTTGTGTTTTGGGCCATTTCCTTTCGTGGGCGCTAGGCCTACCCACACAAGTGAGGTACCATTTTTATCGGCAGACTTGGGGGAACGCTGGGTGGAAAGAAATTTGTGGCTCCTCTCAGATTCCAGAACTTTCTGCCACCGAAATGAGAGGAAAAAGTGTTTTTTGGGCCAATTTTGAGGTTTGAAAAGGATTCTGGGTAACAAAACCTGGTTAGAGCCCCACAAGTCACCCCATCTTGGATTCCCGTAGGTGTCTAGTTTTCAAAAATGCACTGGTTTGCTAGGTTTCCCAAGGTGCCGGCTGAGCTAGAGGCCAAAATCCACAGGTAGGCACTTTGTAAAAAACACCTCTGTTTTCTGTGAAAAAATGTGATGTGTCCACGTTGTGTTTTGGGCCATTTCCTTTCGTGGGCGCTAGGCCTACCCACACAAGTGAGGTACCATTTTTATCGGCAGACTTGGGGAAACGCTGGGTGGAAAGAAATGTGTAGCTCCTCTCAGATTCCAGAACTTTCTGCCAGCGAAATGAGAGGAAAAAGTGTTTTTTGGGCCAAATTTTGAGATTTGCAAAGGATTCTGGGTAACAGAACCTGGTCAGAGCCCCACAAGTCACCCCTTCTTGGATCCCCCTAGGTGTCCAGTTTTCAAAAATGCGCTGGTTTGCTAGGTTTCCCCAGGTGCCGGCTCAGCCAGAGGCCAAAATCCATAGGTAGGCACTTTGTAAAAAACACCTCTGTTTTCTGTGAAAAAATGTGATGTGTCCATGTTGTGTTTTGGGCCATTTCCTTCCGTGGGCGCTAGGCCTACCCACACAAGTGAGGTACCATTTTTATCGGCAGACTTGGGGGAACACTGTGTGGACGGAAATTTGTGGCTCCTCTCAGATTCCAGAACTTTCTGCCACTGAAATGAGAGGAAAAAGTGTTTTTTGGCCAAATTCCGAAGTTTGCAAAGGATTCTCGGTAACAAAACCTGGTCAGAGACAAGTCACCCCATCTTGGACTCCCCTAGTTGTCTAGTTTTCCAAAATGCACTGGTTTGCTAGGTTTCCCCAGGTGCCGGCTGAGCTAGAGGCCAAAATACACAGGAAGGCACTTTGTAAAAAACACCTCTGTTTTCTGTGAAAAAATGTGATGTGTCCACGTTGTGTTTTGGGCCATTTCCCTTCGTGGGCGCTAGGCCTACCCACACAAGTGAGGTACCATTTTTATCAGCAGACTTGGGGGAACGCTGGGTGGAAGGAAATTTGTGGCTCCTCTCAGATTCCAGAACTTTCTGCCACCGAAATGAGAGGAAAAAGTGTTTTTTGGCCACATTTTGAGGTTTGCAAAGGATTCTGGGTAACAGAACCTGGTCAGAGCCCCACAAGTCACCCCATCTTGGATTCCCCTAGGTGTCTAGTTTTCAAAACTGCACTGGTTTGCTAGTTTCCCCAGGTGCCAGCTGAGCTAGAGGCCAAAATCCACAGGAAGGCACTTTGTAAAAAACACCTCTGTTTTCTGTGAAAAAATGTGATGTGTCCATGTTGTGTTTTGGGCCATTTCCTTTCGTGGGCGCTAGGCCTACCCACACAAGTGAGGTACCATTTTTATCGGCAGACTTGGGGGAACGCTGAGTGGAAGGAAATTTGTGGCTCCTCTCAGATTCCAGAACTTTCTGCCACCGAAATTAGAGGAAAAAGTGTTTTTTTTGGCCAATTTTGAGCTTTGAAAAGGATTCTGGGTAACAGAACCTGGTCAGAGCCCCACAAGTCACCCCTTTTTGGATTCCCCTAGGTGTCCAGTTTTCAAAAATGCGCTGTTTGCTAGGTTTCCCCAGGTGCTGGCTGAGCCAGAGGCCAAAATCCACAGGTAGGCACTTTGTAAAAAACACCTCTGTTTTCTGTGAAAAAATGTGATGTGTCCACATTGTGTTTTGGGCCATTTCCCTTCGTGGGCGCTAGGCCTACCCACACAAGTGAGGGACCATTTTTATCGGCAGACTTGGGGGAACACTGTGTGGAAGGAAATTTGTGGCTCCTCTCAGATTCCAGAACTTTCTGCCACTGAAATGAGAGGAAAAAGTGTTTTGGGGCCAAATTTTGAGGTTTGCAAAGGATTCTGGGTAACAAAACCTGGTCAGAGCCCCACAAGCCACCCCATCTTGGATTCCCCTAGTTGTCTAGTTTTCAAAAATGCACTGGTTTGCTAGTTTCCCCAGGTGCCGGCTGAGCTAGAGGCCAAAATCCACAGGAAGGCACTTTGTAAAAAACACCTCTGTTTTCTGTGAAAAAATGTGCTGTGTCCATGTTGTGTTTTGGGCCATTTCCTTTCGTGGGCGCTAGGCCTACCCACACAAGTGAGGTACCATTTTTATCGGCAGACTTGGGGGAACGCTGAGTGGAAGGAAATTTGTGGCTCCTCTCAGATTCCAGAACTTTCTGCCACCGAAATTAGAGGAAAAAGTGTTTTTTTGGCCAATTTTGAGCTTTGAAAAGGATTCTGGGTAACAAAACCTGGTCAGAGCCCCACAAGTCACCCCTTTTTGGATTCCCCTAGGTGTCCAGTTTTCAAAAATGCGCTGTTTGCTAGGTTTCCCCAGGTGCTGGCTGAGCCAGAGGCCAAAATCCACAGGTAGGCACTTTGTAAAAAACACCTCTGTTTTCTGTGAAAAAATGTGATGTGTCCACATTGTGTTTTGGGCCATTTCCCTTCGTGGGCGCTAGGCCTACCCACACAAGTGAGGGACCATTTTTATCGGCAGACTTGGGGGAACACTGTGTGGAAGGAAATTTGTGGCTCCTCTCAGATTCCAGAACTTTCTGCCACTGAAATGAGAGGAAAAAGTGTTTTGGGGCCAAATTTTGAGGTTTGCAAAGGATTCTGGGTAACAAAACCTGGTCAGAGCCCCACAAGCCACCCCATCTTGGATTCCCCTAGTTGTCTAGTTTTCAAAAATGCACTGGTTTGCTAGTTTCCCCAGGTGCCGGCTGAGCTAGAGGCCAAAATCCACAGGAAGGCACTTTGTAAAAAACACCTCTGTTTTCTGTGAAAAAATGTGCTGTGTCCATGTTGTGTTTTGGGCCATTTCCTTTCGTGGGCGCTAGGCCTACCCACACAAATGAGGTACCATTTTTATCGGCAGACTTGGGGGAACGCTGAGTGGAAGGAAATTTGTGGCTCCTCTCAGATTCCAGAACTTTCTGCCACCGAAATTAGAGGAAAAAGTGTTTTTTTTGGCCAATTTTGAGCTTTGAAAAGGATTCTGGGTAACAAAACCTGGTCAGAGCCCCACAAGTCACCCCATCTTGGATTCCCCTAGCTGTCTAGTTTTCAAAAATGCACTGGTTTGCTAGGTTTCCCCAGGTGCCGGCTGAGCTAGAGGCCAAAATCCACAGGTAGGCACTTTGTAAAAAACACGTCTGTTTTCTGTGAAAAAATGTGATGTGTCCACGTTGTGTTTTGGGCCATTTCCTTTCGTGGGCGCTAGGCCTACCCACACAAGTGAGGTACCATTTTTATCGGCAGACTTGGGGGAACGCTGGGTGGAAAGAAATTTGTGGCTCCTCTCAGATTCCAGAACTTTCTGCCACCGAAATGAGAGGAAAAAGTGTTTTTTGGGCCAATTTTGAGGTTTGAAAAGGATTCTGGGTAACAAAACCTGGTTAGAGCCCCACAAGTCACCCCATCTTGGATTCCCGTAGGTGTCTAGTTTTCAAAAATGCACTGGTTTGCTAGGTTTCCCAAGGTGCCGGCTGAGCTAGAGGCCAAAATCCACAGGTAGGCACTTTGTAAAAAACACCTCTGTTTTCTGTGAAAAAATGTGATGTGTCCACGTTGTGTTTTGGGCCATTTCCTTTCGTGGGCGCTAGGCCTACCCACACAAGTGAGGTACCATTTTTATCGGCAGACTTGGGGAAACGCTGGGTGGAAAGAAATGTGTAGCTCCTCTCAGATTCCAGAACTTTCTGCCAGCGAAATGAGAGGAAAAAGTGTTTTTTGGGCCAAATTTTGAGATTTGCAAAGGATTCTGGGTAACAGAACCTGGTCAGAGCCCCACAAGTCACCCCTTCTTGGATCCCCCTAGGTGTCCAGTTTTCAAAAATGCGCTGGTTTGCTAGGTTTCCCCAGGTGCCGGCTCAGCCAGAGGCCAAAATCCATAGGTAGGCACTTTGTAAAAAACACCTCTGTTTTCTGTGAAAAAATGTGATGTGTCCATGTTGTGTTTTGGGCCATTTCCTTCCGTGGGCGCTAGGCCTACCCACACAAGTGAGGTACCATTTTTATCGGCAGACTTGGGGGAACACTGTGTGGACGGAAATTTGTGGCTCCTCTCAGATTCCAGAACTTTCTGCCACTGAAATGAGAGGAAAAAGTGTTTTTTGGCCAAATTCCGAAGTTTGCAAAGGATTCTCGGTAACAAAACCTGGTCAGAGACAAGTCACCCCATCTTGGACTCCCCTAGTTGTCTAGTTTTCCAAAATGCACTGGTTTGCTAGGTTTCCCCAGGTGCCGGCTGAGCTAGAGGCCAAAATACACAGGAAGGCACTGTAGGAAGTTGGCTCTGTATGTGCTATTTCAAAGTAAGGAATAGCATGCACAGAGTCCAAGGGTTCCCCTTAGAGGTAAAATAGTGGTAAAAATAGATAATACTAATGCTCTATTTTGTGGTAGTGTGGTCGAGCAGTAGGCTTATCCAAGGAGTAGTGTTAAGCATTTGTTGTACATACACATAGACAATAAATGAGGTACACACACTCAGAGACAAATCCAGCCAATAGGTTTTTATATAGAAAAATATCTTTTCTTAGTTTATTTTAAGAACCACAGGTTCAAATTCTACAGGTAATATCTCATTCGAAAGGTATTGCAGGTAAGTACTTTAGGAACTTCAAATCATCAAAATTGCATGTATACTTTTCAAGTTATTCACAAATAGCTGTTTTAAAAGTGGACACTTAGTGCAATTTTCACAGTTCCTAGGGGAGGTAAGTATTTGTTAGGTTAACCAGGTAAGTAAGACACTTACAGGGCTTAGTTCTTGGTCCAAGGTAGCCCACCGTTGGGGGTTCAGAGCAACCCCAAAGTCACCACACCAGCAGCTCAGGGCCGGTCAGGTGCAGAGTTCAAAGTGGTGCCCAAAACACATAGGCTAGAATGGAGAGAAGGGGGTGCCCCGGTTCCGGTCTGCTTGCAGGTAAGTACCCGCGTCTTCGGAGGGCAGACCAGGGGGGTTTTGTAGGGCACCGGGGGGGACACAGGTCCACACAGAAATTTCACCCTCAGCGGCGCGGGGGCGGCCGGGTGCAGTGTAGAAACCAGCGTCGGGTTCGCAATGTTAGTTTATGAGAGATCTCGGGATCTCTTCAGCGCTGCAGGCAGGCAAGGGGGGGATTCCTCGGGGAAACCTCCACTTGGGCAAGGGAGAGGGACTCCTGGGGGTCGCTTCTCCAGTGAAAGTCCGGTCCTTCAGGTCCTGGGGGCTGCGGGTGCAGGGTCTCTCCCAGGCGTCGGGACTTTAGGTTCAAAGAGTCGCGGTCAGGGGAAGCCTCGGGATTCCCTCTGCAGGCGGCGCTGTGGGGGCTCAGGGGGGACAGGTTTTGGTACTCACAGTATCAGAGTAGTCCTGGGGTCCCTCCTGAGGCGTCGGATCTCCACCAGCCGAGTCGGGGTCGCCGGGTGCAGTGTTGCAAGTCTCACGCTTCTTGCGGGGAGCTTGCAGGGTTCTTTCAAGGCTGCTGGAAACAAAGTTGCAGCCTTTCTTGGAGCAGGTCCGCTGTCCTCGGGAGTTTCTTGTCTTTTCGAAGCAGGGGCAGTCCTCAGAGGATGTCGAGGTCGCTGGTCCCTTTGGAAGGCGTCGCTGGAGCAGGATCTTTGGAAGGCAGGAGACAGGCCGGTGAGTTTCTGGAGCCAAGGCAGTTGTCGTCTTCTGGTCTTCCTCTGCAGGGGTTTTCAGCTGGGCAGTCCTTCTTCTTGTAGTTGCAGGAATCTAATTTTCTAGGGTTCAGGGTAGCCCTTAAATACTAAATTTAAGGGCGTGTTTAGGTCTGGGGGGTTAGTAGCCAATGGCTACTAGCCCTGAGGGTGGGTACACCCTCTTTGTGCCTCCTCCCAAGGGGAGGGGGTCACAATCCTAACCCTATTGGGGGAATCCTCCATCTGCAAGATGGAGGATTTCTAAAAGTTAGAGTCACTTCAGCTCAGGACACCTTAGGGGCTGTCCTGACTGGCCAGTGACTCCTCCTTGTTGCTTTCTTTGTTCCCTCCAGCCTTGCCGCCAAAAGTGGGGGCCGTGGCCGGAGGGGGCGGGCAACTCCACTAAGCTGGAGTGCCCTGCTGGGCTGTGACAAAGGGGTGAGCCTTTGAGGCTCACCGCCAGGTGTCACAGCTCCTGCCTGGGGGAGGTGTTAGCATCTCCACCCAGTGCAGGCTTTGTTACTGGCCTCAGAGTGACAAAGGCACTCTCCCCATGGGGCCAGCAACATGTCTCTAGTGTGGCAGGCTGCTGGAACCAGTCAGCCTACACAGCTAGTTGGTTAAGTTTCAGGGGGCACCTCTAAGGTGCCCTCTGGGGTGTATTTTGCAATAAAATGTACACTGGCATCAGTGTGCATTTATTGTGCTGAGAAGTTTGATACCAAACTTCCCAGTTTTCAGTGTAGCCATTATGGTGCTGTGGAGTTCGTGTAAAACAGACTCCCAGACCATATACTCTTATGGCTACCCTGCACTTACAATGTCTAAGGTTTTGTTTAGACACTGTAGGGGCACAGTGCTCATGCACTGGTACCCTCACCTATGGTATAGTGCACCCTGCCTTAGGGCTGTAAGGCCTGCTAGAGGGGTGTCTTACCTATACTGCATAGGCAGTGAGAGGCTGGCATGGCACCCTGAGGGGAGTGCCATGTCGACTTACTCATTTTGTTCTCACTAGCACACACAGGCTTGTAAGCAGTGTGTCTGTGCTGAGTGAGGGGTCTCTAGGGTGGCATAAGACATGCTGCAGCCCTTAGAGACCTTTCTTGGCATCAGGGCCCTTGGTACTAGAAGTACCAGTTACAAGGGACTTCTCTGAATGCCAGGGTGTGCCAATTGTGGGTACAATGGTACATTTTAGGTGAAGGAACACTGGTGCTGGGGCCTGGTTAGCAGGGTCCCAGCACACTTCTCAGTCAAGTCAGCATCAGTATCAGGCAAAAAGTGGGGGGTAACTGCAACAGGGAGCCATTTCTTTACACAAGCCCCCCCCAGCCCACAGGCCAGGAGACTCAGCCCAAGCTGGGAGAGTCTTCCTAGTCTGTCAGGCGAGGAGGAGTAGGAGAAATAGGCGGGTTAGTTGCAGGGCCTACTCTGCCTTACATCCTTCTGTTCAGGTCATTCCCTTTGGGGAACTGACCCACTTCCACAGTGATAGGACCTAGTCTGAATTGCCTCTTGTCTGCCTCTTCAATGTCTCCACCCATTCTTTCTATTTTGGTCTTAGAGGTGTCCACCTCTGCTAACCTTATCTTGGCCAGGGTCACCCCTAGCTTACCCAGAGAGGTTACCCAGAGCTGGAGTAACCCCACCATGACCAATAGGGTCAGGGGGCCTAACTTGCTATTTGGCATGGGGTCAGACCACCATGCTAAGGATAGTGCAGCCATAAAGGCTAACACCCAGCAGAGGCCACTGACAGCTGTCAGTGCCCAGAACCACACCTTTAGCTCTTCACCTAAAAGGGAAGGGGCTAAGTTACAGGCTTCTTTGGGTTCAGGTTGCCTGTCTGCTGTATTGGAGTGGGGGGTTACCACATCTTGTAGTAAACACCCTTCTTCCACTCTTTCTTCTGTTAGCTGAGGAGCCACCCACTCAGGTTTAACAGTTGCCTGACTAGCCAGGACTTCTTGTGGGTCAGGTTGGACTTTATCAGGGCCATTTTTGGAGTTCTCCCCTACTGGAGCAGAATCTCCTTGGCTTGCTGTAACCTTGGCTAAAGGTTGTCCACCCTTCCTACTCTGTTTTCTTTTCTTCTTCTTCTGGGGCCTGCTTGCATTTACTGCAGAGGCAGGACTTCCAGAATCCTTGGGAGAGGACTGGCACTGGACCAGTTTCTCTCTTGGGCTCTGACTAACCTCTGGGTAGTCATTTCCAAGGAGACAATCAAGGGGGAGGTCTGTACTGACTACTACCCTTCTCCAGCTAAGAGTGCCACCCACTTCTATGGGCACTAAAGCCACAGGCCTCTTAGTGACCCTGTCTAGGCTAACTCTTACCCTGGCAGTCTCACCTGGGATGTACTGGTTTGAGAGCACCAGCCTGTCATGCACAATAGTGTGACTGGCACAAGTGTCTCTCAGGGCAGTGGTTGGGATTCCATTCACCAGTAGGTGGTGGAAGTGTCTACTTCCCTCTGGAATCTCCAACTCACCTGTTGGGCCCTGTTTCCAGTTGAAGGCTATGAAGACCTCCTCATCTGAGGAGTCATCTCCCATGGCTACACTGGTTACCCCTGGAATTTTGTTCTGGGGTTTGTTTTTGGGACAAGAAGTGTCCTTGGTGTGGTGCCCAGACTGTTTACAGTTGTGGCACCATGCCTTAGTGGCATCCCAGTTCTTACCCTGGTACCCACCTTTGTTTTGGGTTGTGTCTTGGGGCCCACCCACCTGTTCTGGTTTTTGGGGGCCTACAGAGGACTCTTTTTCTTTGTTTCTAGTGTCACCCACTTTCTCCTGGGGAGTTTTTGTAACCCCTTTCTTTTGGTCACCCCCAGTGGAAGTTTTGGTTACCCTAGTCTTGACCCAGTGGTCTGCCTTCTTTCCCAATTCTTGGGGAGAAATTGGACCTAGGTCTACCAGATACTGATGCAACTTTTCATTGAAGCAGTTACTTAAAATGTGTTCTTTCATAAACAAATTATAAAGCCCAACATAGTCACACACTTCATTTCCAGTTAACCAACCATCTAGTGTTTTTACTGAGTAGTCTACAAAATCAACCCAGGTCTGGCTCGAGGATTTTTGAGCCCCCCTGAATCTAATTCTATACTCCTCAGTGGAGAATCCAAAGCCCTCAATCAGGGTACCCTTCATGAGGTCATAAGATTCTGCATCTTTTCCAGAGAGTGTGAGGAGTCTATCCCTACACTTTCCAGTGAACATTTCCCAAAGGAGAGCACCCCAGTGAGATCTGTTTACTTTTCTGGTTACACAAGCCCTCTCAAAAGCTGTGAACCATTTGGTGATGTCATCACCATCTTCATATTTAGTTACAATCCCTTTGGGGATTTTTAGGATGTCAGGAGAATCTCTGACCCTATTTAAGTTGCTGCCACCATCGATGGGACCTAGGCCCATCTCTTTTCTTTCCCTTTCTATGGCTAGGAGCTGCTTTTCCAAAGCCAATCTTTTGACCATCCTGGCTAACAGGGGGTCATCTTCACTGGAGTTATCCTCAGTGATTTCAGAGGTGTTGGTCTCTCCTGTGAGGGAACCAGCATCTCTGACTATTATTTTTGGAGTCAGGGTTTGAGGGACCCTGTTCTCCCTAGATAGGACTGGTAGGGGGGAATTTTCCTCCAAGTCACTATCCTCTTCCTCTGAGTTGCTACCCTCAGAGGGGTTGGCCTTTTCAAACTCTGCCAAAAGCTCCTGGAGCTGTATTTTGGTAGGTTTGGGGCCCATTGTTATTTTCTTTATTTTACAGAGTGACCTTAGCTCCCTCATCTTAAGATGGAGGTAAGGTGTGGTGTCGAGTTCCACCACAGTCACATCTGTGCTAGACATTTTGCTTCTAAAAGTTGGAATACTTTTTAAGAATCTACAACTGGTTCTAGAATCTAATTCAAACTTTTACAAACTTTTAAACTCTAAAAGAAATGCTAAACAGGATCTAACACAAGGCCCTAGCAGGTCTTTTAAGAATTTAGAAAACTTTTCAAATTGCAAAAAATCAATTTCTAATGACAATTTTGGAATTTGTCGTGTGATCAGGTATTGGCTGAGTAGTCCAGCAAATGCAAAGTCTTGTACCCCACCGCTGATCCACCAATGTAGGAAGTTGGCTCTGTATGTGCTATTTCAAAGTAAGGAATAGCATGCACAGAGTCCAAGGGTTCCCCTTAGAGGTAAAATAGTGGTAAAAATAGATAATACTAATGCTCTATTTTGTGGTAGTGTGGTCGAGCAGTAGGCTTATCCAAGGAGTAGTGTTAAGCATTTGTTGTACATACACATAGACAATAAATGAGGTACACACACTCAGAGACAAATCCAGCCAATAGGTTTTTATATAGAAAAATATCTTTTCTTAGTTTATTTTAAGAACCACAGGTTCAAATTCTACAGGTAATATCTCATTCGAAAGGTATTGCAGGTAAGTACTTTAGGAACTTCAAATCATCAAAATTGCATGTATACTTTTCAAGTTATTCACAAATAGCTGTTTTAAAAGTGGACACTTAGTGCAATTTTCACAGTTCCTAGGGGAGGTAAGTATTTGTTAGGTTAACCAGGTAAGTAAGACACTTACAGGGCTTAGTTCTTGGTCCAAGGTAGCCCACCGTTGGGGGTTCAGAGCAACCCCAAAGTCACCACACCAGCAGCTCAGGGCCGGTCAGGTGCAGAGTTCAAAGTGGTGCCCAAAACACATAGGCTAGAATGGAGAGAAGGGGGTGCCCCGGTTCCGGTCTGCTTGCAGGTAAGTACCCGCGTCTTCGGAGGGCAGACCAGGGGGGTTTTGTAGGGCACCGGGGGGGACACAGGTCCACACAGAAATTTCACCCTCAGCGGCGCGGGGGCGGCCGGGTGCAGTGTAGAAACCAGCGTCGGGTTCGCAATGTTAGTTTATGAGAGATCTCGGGATCTCTTCAGCGCTGCAGGCAGGCAAGGGGGGGATTCCTCGGGGAAACCTCCACTTGGGCAAGGGAGAGGGACTCCTGGGGGTCGCTTCTCCAGTGAAAGTCCGGTCCTTCAGGTCCTGGGGGCTGCGGGTGCAGGGTCTCTCCCAGGCGTCGGGACTTTAGGTTCAAAGAGTCGCGGTCAGGGGAAGCCTCGGGATTCCCTCTGCAGGCGGCGCTGTGGGGGCTCAGGGGGGACAGGTTTTGGTACTCACAGTATCAGAGTAGTCCTGGGGTCCCTCCTGAGGCGTCGGATCTCCACCAGCCGAGTCGGGGTCGCCGGGTGCAGTGTTGCAAGTCTCACGCTTCTTGCGGGGAGCTTGCAGGGTTCTTTCAAGGCTGCTGGAAACAAAGTTGCAGCCTTTCTTGGAGCAGGTCCGCTGTCCTCGGGAGTTTCTTGTCTTTTCGAAGCAGGGGCAGTCCTCAGAGGATGTCGAGGTCGCTGGTCCCTTTGGAAGGCGTCGCTGGAGCAGGATCTTTGGAAGGCAGGAGACAGGCCGGTGAGTTTCTGGAGCCAAGGCAGTTGTCGTCTTCTGGTCTTCCTCTGCAGGGGTTTTCAGCTGGGCAGTCCTTCTTCTTGTAGTTGCAGGAATCTAATTTTCTAGGGTTCAGGGTAGCCCTTAAATACTAAATTTAAGGGCGTGTTTAGGTCTGGGGGGTTAGTAGCCAATGGCTACTAGCCCTGAGGGTGGGTACACCCTCTTTGTGCCTCCTCCCAAGGGGAGGGGGTCACAATCCTAACCCTATTGGGGGAATCCTCCATCTGCAAGATGGAGGATTTCTAAAAGTTAGAGTCACTTCAGCTCAGGACACCTTAGGGGCTGTCCTGACTGGCCAGTGACTCCTCCTTGTTGCTTTCTTTGTTCCCTCCAGCCTTGCCGCCAAAAGTGGGGGCCGTGGCCGGAGGGGGCGGGCAACTCCACTAAGCTGGAGTGCCCTGCTGGGCTGTGACAAAGGGGTGAGCCTTTGAGGCTCACCGCCAGGTGTCACAGCTCCTGCCTGGGGGAGGTGTTAGCATCTCCACCCAGTGCAGGCTTTGTTACTGGCCTCAGAGTGACAAAGGCACTCTCCCCATGGGGCCAGCAACATGTCTCTAGTGTGGCAGGCTGCTGGAACCAGTCAGCCTACACAGCTAGTTGGTTAAGTTTCAGGGGGCACCTCTAAGGTGCCCTCTGGGGTGTATTTTGCAATAAAATGTACACTGGCATCAGTGTGCATTTATTGTGCTGAGAAGTTTGATACCAAACTTCCCAGTTTTCAGTGTAGCCATTATGGTGCTGTGGAGTTCGTGTAAAACAGACTCCCAGACCATATACTCTTATGGCTACCCTGCACTTACAATGTCTAAGGTTTTGTTTAGACACTGTAGGGGCACAGTGCTCATGCACTGGTACCCTCACCTATGGTATAGTGCACCCTGCCTTAGGGCTGTAAGGCCTGCTAGAGGGGTGTCTTACCTATACTGCATAGGCAGTGAGAGGCTGGCATGGCACCCTGAGGGGAGTGCCATGTCGACTTACTCATTTTGTTCTCACTAGCACACACAGGCTTGTAAGCAGTGTGTCTGTGCTGAGTGAGGGGTCTCTAGGGTGGCATAAGACATGCTGCAGCCCTTAGAGACCTTTCTTGGCATCAGGGCCCTTGGTACTAGAAGTACCAGTTACAAGGGACTTCTCTGAATGCCAGGGTGTGCCAATTGTGGGTACAATGGTACATTTTAGGTGAAGGAACACTGGTGCTGGGGCCTGGTTAGCAGGGTCCCAGCACACTTCTCAGTCAAGTCAGCATCAGTATCAGGCAAAAAGTGGGGGGTAACTGCAACAGGGAGCCATTTCTTTACACAAGCCCCCCCCAGCCCACAGGCCAGGAGACTCAGCCCAAGCTGGGAGAGTCTTCCTAGTCTGTCAGGCGAGGAGGAGTAGGAGAAATAGGCGGGTTAGTTGCAGGGCCTACTCTGCCTTACATCCTTCTGTTCAGGTCATTCCCTTTGGGGAACTGACCCACTTCCACAGTGATAGGACCTAGTCTGAATTGCCTCTTGTCTGCCTCTTCAATGTCTCCACCCATTCTTTCTATTTTGGTCTTAGAGGTGTCCACCTCTGCTAACCTTATCTTGGCCAGGGTCACCCCTAGCTTACCCAGAGAGGTTACCCAGAGCTGGAGTAACCCCACCATGACCAATAGGGTCAGGGGGCCTAACTTGCTATTTGGCATGGGGTCAGACCACCATGCTAAGGATAGTGCAGCCATAAAGGCTAACACCCAGCAGAGGCCACTAACAGCTGTCAGTGCCCAGAACCACACCTTTAGCTCTTCACCTAAAAGGGAAGGGGCTAAGTTACAGGCTTCTTTGGGTTCAGGTTGCCTGTCTGCTGTATTGGAGTGGGGGGTTACCACATCTTGTAGTAAACACCCTTCTTCCACTCTTTCTTCTGTTAGCTGAGGAGCCACCCACTCAGGTTTAACAGTTGCCTGACTAGCCAGGACTTCTTGTGGGTCAGGTTGGACTTTATCAGGGCCATTTTTGGAGTTCTCCCCTACTGGAGCAGAATCTCCTTGGCTTGCTGTAACCTTGGCTAAAGGTTGTCCACCCTTCCTACTCTGTTTTCTTTTCTTCTTCTTCTGGGGCCTGCTTGCATTTACTGCAGAGGCAGGACTTCCAGAATCCTTGGGAGAGGACTGGCACTGGACCAGTTTCTCTCTTGGGCTCTGACTAACCTCTGGGTAGTCATTTCCAAGGAGACAATCAAGGGGGAGGTCTGTACTGACTACTACCCTTCTCCAGCTAAGAGTGCCACCCACTTCTATGGGCACTAAAGCCACAGGCCTCTTAGTGACCCTGTCTAGGCTAACTCTTACCCTGGCAGTCTCACCTGGGATGTACTGGTTTGAGAGCACCAGCCTGTCATGCACAATAGTGTGACTGGCACAAGTGTCTCTCAGGGCAGTGGTTGGGATTCCATTCACCAGTAGGTGGTGGAAGTGTCTACTTCCCTCTGGAATCTCCAACTCACCTGTTGGGCCCTGTTTCCAGTTGAAGGCTATGAAGACCTCCTCATCTGAGGAGTCATCTCCCATGGCTACACTGGTTACCCCTGGAATTTTGTTCTGGGGTTTGTTTTTGGGACAAGAAGTGTCCTTGGTGTGGTGCCCAGACTGTTTACAGTTGTGGCACCATGCCTTAGTGGCATCCCAGTTCTTACCCTGGTACCCACCTTTGTTTTGGGTTGTGTCTTGGGGCCCACCCACCTGTTCTGGTTTTTGGGGGCCTACAGAGGACTCTTTTTCTTTGTTTCTAGTGTCACCCACTTTCTCCTGGGGAGTTTTTGTAACCCCTTTCTTTTGGTCACCCCCAGTGGAAGTTTTGGTTACCCTAGTCTTGACCCAGTGGTCTGCCTTCTTTCCCAATTCTTGGGGAGAAATTGGACCTAGGTCTACCAGATACTGATGCAACTTTTCATTGAAGCAGTTACTTAAAATGTGTTCTTTCATAAACAAATTATAAAGCCCAACATAGTCACACACTTCATTTCCAGTTAACCAACCATCTAGTGTTTTTACTGAGTAGTCTACAAAATCAACCCAGGTCTGGCTCGAGGATTTTTGAGCCCCCCTGAATCTAATTCTATACTCCTCAGTGGAGAATCCAAAGCCCTCAATCAGGGTACCCTTCATGAGGTCATAAGATTCTGCATCTTTTCCAGAGAGTGTGAGGAGTCTATCCCTACACTTTCCAGTGAACATTTCCCAAAGGAGAGCACCCCAGTGAGATCTGTTTACTTTTCTGGTTACACAAGCCCTCTCAAAAGCTGTGAACCATTTGGTGATGTCATCACCATCTTCATATTTAGTTACAATCCCTTTGGGGATTTTTAGGATGTCAGGAGAATCTCTGACCCTATTTAAGTTGCTGCCACCATCGATGGGACCTAGGCCCATCTCTTTTCTTTCCCTTTCTATGGCTAGGAGCTGCTTTTCCAAAGCCAATCTTTTGACCATCCTGGCTAACAGGGGGTCATCTTCACTGGAGTTATCCTCAGTGATTTCAGAGGTGTTGGTCTCTCCTGTGAGGGAACCAGCATCTCTGACTATTATTTTTGGAGTCAGGGTTTGAGGGACCCTGTTCTCCCTAGATAGGACTGGTAGGGGGGAATTTTCCTCCAAGTCACTATCCTCTTCCTCTGAGTTGCTACCCTCAGAGGGGTTGGCCTTTTCAAACTCTGCCAAAAGCTCCTGGAGCTGTATTTTGGTAGGTTTGGGGCCCATTGTTATTTTCTTTATTTTACAGAGTGACCTTAGCTCCCTCATCTTAAGATGGAGGTAAGGTGTGGTGTCGAGTTCCACCACAGTCACATCTGTGCTAGACATTTTGCTTCTAAAAGTTGGAATACTTTTTAAGAATCTACAACTGGTTCTAGAATCTAATTCAAACTTTTACAAACTTTTAAACTCTAAAAGAAATGCTAAACAGGATCTAACACAAGGCCCTAGCAGGTCTTTTAAGAATTTAGAAAACTTTTCAAATTGCAAAAAATCAATTTCTAATGACAATTTTGGAATTTGTCGTGTGATCAGGTATTGGCTGAGTAGTCCAGCAAATGCAAAGTCTTGTACCCCACCGCTGATCCACCAATGTAGGAAGTTGGCTCTGTATGTGCTATTTCAAAGTAAGGAATAGCATGCACAGAGTCCAAGGGTTCCCCTTAGAGGTAAAATAGTGGTAAAAATAGATAATACTAATGCTCTATTTTGTGGTAGTGTGGTCGAGCAGTAGGCTTATCCAAGGAGTAGTGTTAAGCATTTGTTGTACATACACATAGACAATAAATGAGGTACACACACTCAGAGACAAATCCAGCCAATAGGTTTTTATATAGAAAAATATCTTTTCTTAGTTTATTTTAAGAACCACAGGTTCAAATTCTACAGGTAATATCTCATTCGAAAGGTATTGCAGGTAAGTACTTTAGGAACTTCAAATCATCAAAATTGCATGTATACTTTTCAAGTTATTCACAAATAGCTGTTTTAAAAGTGGACACTTAGTGCAATTTTCACAGTTCCTAGGGGAGGTAAGTATTTGTTAGGTTAACCAGGTAAGTAAGACACTTACAGGGCTTAGTTCTTGGTCCAAGGTAGCCCACCGTTGGGGGTTCAGAGCAACCCCAAAGTCACCACACCAGCAGCTCAGGGCCGGTCAGGTGCAGAGTTCAAAGTGGTGCCCAAAACACATAGGCTAGAATGGAGAGAAGGGGGTGCCCCGGTTCCGGTCTGCTTGCAGGTAAGTACCCGCGTCTTCGGAGGGCAGACCAGGGGGGTTTTGTAGGGCACCGGGGGGGACACAGGTCCACACAGAAATTTCACCCTCAGCGGCGCGGGGGCGGCCGGGTGCAGTGTAGAAACCAGCGTCGGGTTCGCAATGTTAGTTTATGAGAGATCTCGGGATCTCTTCAGCGCTGCAGGCAGGCAAGGGGGGGATTCCTCGGGGAAACCTCCACTTGGGCAAGGGAGAGGGACTCCTGGGGGTCGCTTCTCCAGTGAAAGTCCGGTCCTTCAGGTCCTGGGGGCTGCGGGTGCAGGGTCTCTCCCAGGCGTCGGGACTTTAGGTTCAAAGAGTCGCGGTCAGGGGAAGCCTCGGGATTCCCTCTGCAGGCGGCGCTGTGGGGGCTCAGGGGGGACAGGTTTTGGTACTCACAGTATCAGAGTAGTCCTGGGGTCCCTCCTGAGGCGTCGGATCTCCACCAGCCGAGTCGGGGTCGCCGGGTGCAGTGTTGCAAGTCTCACGCTTCTTGCGGGGAGCTTGCAGGGTTCTTTCAAGGCTGCTGGAAACAAAGTTGCAGCCTTTCTTGGAGCAGGTCCGCTGTCCTCGGGAGTTTCTTGTCTTTTCGAAGCAGGGGCAGTCCTCAGAGGATGTCGAGGTCGCTGGTCCCTTTGGAAGGCGTCGCTGGAGCAGGATCTTTGGAAGGCAGGAGACAGGCCGGTGAGTTTCTGGAGCCAAGGCAGTTGTCGTCTTCTGGTCTTCCTCTGCAGGGGTTTTCAGCTGGGCAGTCCTTCTTCTTGTAGTTGCAGGAATCTAATTTTCTAGGGTTCAGGGTAGCCCTTAAATACTAAATTTAAGGGCGTGTTTAGGTCTGGGGGGTTAGTAGCCAATGGCTACTAGCCCTGAGGGTGGGTACACCCTCTTTGTGCCTCCTCCCAAGGGGAGGGGGTCACAATCCTAACCCTATTGGGGGAATCCTCCATCTGCAAGATGGAGGATTTCTAAAAGTTAGAGTCACTTCAGCTCAGGACACCTTAGGGGCTGTCCTGACTGGCCAGTGACTCCTCCTTGTTGCTTTCTTTGTTCCCTCCAGCCTTGCCGCCAAAAGTGGGGGCCGTGGCCGGAGGGGGCGGGCAACTCCACTAAGCTGGAGTGCCCTGCTGGGCTGTGACAAAGGGGTGAGCCTTTGAGGCTCACCGCCAGGTGTCACAGCTCCTGCCTGGGGGAGGTGTTAGCATCTCCACCCAGTGCAGGCTTTGTTACTGGCCTCAGAGTGACAAAGGCACTCTCCCCATGGGGCCAGCAACATGTCTCTAGTGTGGCAGGCTGCTGGAACCAGTCAGCCTACACAGCTAGTTGGTTAAGTTTCAGGGGGCACCTCTAAGGTGCCCTCTGGGGTGTATTTTGCAATAAAATGTACACTGGCATCAGTGTGCATTTATTGTGCTGAGAAGTTTGATACCAAACTTCCCAGTTTTCAGTGTAGCCATTATGGTGCTGTGGAGTTCGTGTAAAACAGACTCCCAGACCATATACTCTTATGGCTACCCTGCACTTACAATGTCTAAGGTTTTGTTTAGACACTGTAGGGGCACAGTGCTCATGCACTGGTACCCTCACCTATGGTATAGTGCACCCTGCCTTAGGGCTGTAAGGCCTGCTAGAGGGGTGTCTTACCTATACTGCATAGGCAGTGAGAGGCTGGCATGGCACCCTGAGGGGAGTGCCATGTCGACTTACTCATTTTGTTCTCACTAGCACACACAGGCTTGTAAGCAGTGTGTCTGTGCTGAGTGAGGGGTCTCTAGGGTGGCATAAGACATGCTGCAGCCCTTAGAGACCTTTCTTGGCATCAGGGCCCTTGGTACTAGAAGTACCAGTTACAAGGGACTTCTCTGAATGCCAGGGTGTGCCAATTGTGGGTACAATGGTACATTTTAGGTGAAGGAACACTGGTGCTGGGGCCTGGTTAGCAGGGTCCCAGCACACTTCTCAGTCAAGTCAGCATCAGTATCAGGCAAAAAGTGGGGGGTAACTGCAACAGGGAGCCATTTCTTTACAGGCACTTTGTAAAAAACACCTCTGTTTTCTGTGAAAAAATGTGATGTGTCCACGTTGTGTTTTGGGCCATTTCCCTTCGTGGGCGCTAGGCCTACCCACACAAGTGAGGTACCATTTTTATCAGCAGACTTGGGGGAACGCTGGGTGGAAGGAAATTTGTGGCTCCTCTCAGATTCCAGAACTTTCTGCCACCGAAATGAGAGGAAAAAGTGTTTTTTGGCCACATTTTGAGGTTTGCAAAGGATTCTGGGTAACAGAACCTGGTCAGAGACAAGTCACCCCATCTTGGACTCCCCTAGTTGTCTAGTTTTCCAAAATGCACTGGTTTGCTAGGTTTCCCCAGGTGCCGGCTGAGCTAGAGGCCAAAATCCACAGGTAGGCACTTTGTAAAAAACACCTCTGTTTTCTGTGAAAAAATGTGATGTGTCCACGTTGTGTTTTGGGCCATTTCCTTTCGTGGGCGCTAGGCCTACCCACACAAGTGAGGTACCATTTTTATCGGCAGACTTGGGGGAACGCTGGGTGGAAAGAAATGTGTAGCTCCTCTCAGATTCCAGAACTTTCTGCCAGGGAAATGAGAGGAAAAAGTGTTTTTTGGGCCAAATTTTGAGATTTGCAAAGGATTCTGGGTAACAGAACCTGGTCAGAGCCCCACAAGTCACCCCTTCTTGGATCCCCCTATGTGTCCAGTTTTCAAAAATGCGCTGGTTTGCTAGGTTTCCCCAGGTGCCGGCTCAGCCAGAGGCCAAAATCCATAGGTAGGCACTTTGTAAAAAACACCTCTGTTTTCTGTGAAAAAATGTGATGTGTCCATGTTTTGTTTTGGGCCATTTCCTTCCGTGGGCGCTAGGCCTACCCACACAAGTTAGGTACCATTTTTATTGGCAGACTTGGGGGAACACTGTGTGGAAGGAAATTTGTGGCTCCTCTCAGATTCCAGAACTTTCTGCCACTGAAATGAGAGGAAAAAGTGTTTTTTGGCCAAATTTTGAGGTTTGCAAAGGATTCTGGGTAACAGAACCTGGTCAGAGCCCCACAAGTCACCCCATCTTGGATTCCCCTAGGTGTCTAGTTTTCACAACTGCACTGGTTTGCTAGGTTTCCCCAGGTGCCGGCTGAGCTAGAGGCCATAATCCACACGTAGGCACTTTGTAAAAAACACCTCTGTTTTCTGTGAAAAAATGTGATGTGTCCATGTTGTGTTTTGGGCCATTTCCTTCCGTGGGCGCTAGGCCTACCCACACAAGTGAGGTACCATTTTTATCGGCAGACTTGGGGGAACACTGTGTGGACGGAAATTTGTGGCTCCTCTCAGATTCCAGAACTTTCTGCCACTGAAATGAGAGGAAAAAGTGTTTTTTGGCCAAATTCCGAAGTTTGCAAAGGATTCTCGGTAACAAAACCTGGTCAGAGCCCCACAAGTCACCCCATCTTGGACTCCCCTAGTTGTCTAGTTTTCCAAAATGCACTGGTTTGCTAGGTTTCCCCAGGTGCCGGCTGAGCTAGAGGCCAAAATCCACAGGAAGGCACTTTGTAAAAAACACCTCTGTTTTCTGTGAAAAAATGTGATGTGTCCACGTTGTGTTTTGGGCCATTTCCCTTCGTGGGCGCTAGGCCTACCCACACAAGTGAGGTACCATTTTTATCAGCAGACTTGGGGGAACGCTGGGTGGAAGGAAATTTGTGGCTCCTCTCAGATTCCAGAACTTTCTGCCACCGAAATGAGAGGAAAAAGTGTTTTTTGGCCACATTTTGAGGTTTGCAAAGGATTCTGGGTAACAGAACCTGGTCAGAGCCCCACAAGTCACCCCATCTTGGATTCCCCTAGGTGTCTAGTTTTCAAAACTGCACTGGTTTGCTAGGTTTCCCCAGGTGCCGGCTGAGCTAGAGGCCAAAATCCACAGGTAGGCACTTTGTAAAAAACACCTCTGTTTTCTGTGAAAAAATGTGATGTGCCCACGTTGTGTTTTGGGTCATTTCCTTCCGTGGGCGCTAGGCCTACCCACACAAGTGAGGTACCATTTTTATCGGCAGACTTGGGGGAACACTGTGTGGAAGGAAATTTGTGGCCCCTCTCAGATTCCAGAACTTTCTGCCACTGAAATGAGAGGAAAAAGTGTTTTTTAGCCAAATTTTGAAGTTTGCAAGGGATTCTGGGTAACAAAACCTGGTCAGAGCCCCACAAGTCACCCCATCTTGGACTTCCCTAGTTGTATAGTTTTCAAAAATGCACTGGTTTGCTAGGTTTCCCCAGGTGCCGGCTGAGCTAGAGGCCAAAATCCACAGGAAGGCACTTTGTAAAAAACACCTCTGTTTTCTGTGAAACAATGTGATGTGTCCACGTTGTGTTTTGGGCCATTTCCTTTCGTGGGCGCTAGGCCTACCCACACAAGTGAGGTACAATTTTTATCGGCAGACTTGGGGGAACGCTGGGTGGAAGGAAATTTGTGGCTCCTCTCAGATTCCAGAACTTTCTGCCACCGAACTGTGAGGAAAAAGTGTTTTTTTACCCAAATTTTGAGGTTTGCAAAGAATTCTTGGTAACAGAACCTGGTGAGAGCCCCACAGGTCACCCCATCTTGGATTCCCCTAGGTGTCTAGTTTTCAAAACTGCGCAGGTTTGCTAGGTTTCCCGAGGTGCCGGTTGAGCTAGAGGCCAAAATCCACTGGTAGGCACTTTGTAAAAAACACCTCTGTTTTCTGTGAAAAAATGTGATGTGTCCACGTTGTGTTTTGGGCCATTTCCTTTTGTGGGCGCTAGGCCTACCCACGCAAGTGAGGTACCATTTTTATCGGCAGACTTGGGGGAACACTGGGTGGAAGGAAATTTGTCGCTCCTCTCAGATTCCAGAACTTTCTGCCACCGAAATGAGAGGAAAAAGTGTTTTTTGGGCCAATTTTGAGGTTTGAAAAGGATTCTGGGTAACAAAACCTGGTCAGAGCCCCACAAGTCACCCCCTCTTGGATTCCCGTAGGTGTCTAGTTTTCAAAAATGCACTGGTTTGCTAGGTTTCCCCAGGTGCCGGCTGAGCTAGAGGCCAAAATCCACAGGTAGGCACTTTGTAAAAAAAACTCTGTTTTATGTAAAAAAAATGTGATGTGTCCACGTTGTGTTTTGGGCCATTTCCTTTCGTGGGCGCTAGGCCTACCCACACAAGTGAGGTACAATTTTTATCGGCAGACTTGGGGGAACGCTGGGTGGAAGGAAATGTGTAGTTTAGCTCCTCTCAGATTCCAGAACTTTCTGCCAGTGAAATGAGAGGAAAAAGTGTTTTTTTGGCCACATTTTGAGATTTGCAAAGGATTCTGGGTAACAGAACCTGGTCAGAGCCCCACAAGTCACCCCTTCTTGGATCCCCCTAGGTGTCCAGTTTTCAAAAATGCGCTGGTTTGCTAGGTTTCCCCAGGTGCCGGCTGATCCAGAGGCCAAAATCCACAGGTAGGCACTTTGTAAAAAACACCTTTTTTTCTGTGAAAAAATTTGATGTGTCCATGTTGTGTTTTGGGCCATTTCCCTTTGTGGGGGCTAGGCCTACCCACACAAGTGAGTGTGATCGGGCAGTCCCAATCACGTCCTCGGCGCTGGTGGTCACTGAAGTGTCGGATGGTTCCGACACGTCATTTCCGCGTCCCCGCGTTACCGAGGGAACGCTCTCTGACGACGGATCGCGTCGCCGGGGAAACCCCGGAGGGCTTCCGGGCCGCGACGGTGAAGAAGGGGTGTGGCCTGATGATCGGGGGTGTGAAAGGAGACGGCGTGAGGAGAGAGACGGGAGGAACAAGATCCGAACCAGAGGAAGAGAGGAGAAACATCGCCACGCTTCCCGAAGACGAGGAGCTGGATAAGGAGACTGCCGCCAGGAAACCTCAGCTGACGGGACACCCAGGAGCCAGCCACGACCCAGGAGGGTCGTGGCTTGCTAAGGTACGGTCGTTTTGGGACACCAAAGGAAATATTGAGATTAAGAGGGCACTGGGGAAGGGACCTGGGAAGGAGTGAAGGGAGGGCTGGGAGGGATCATAGAGAGCACCTATTGAGGCACAATTAAGTCACAAAACGTGCACTTTTAAGGCTGGTATTTCACCTTACCCTAACTCACTACCAGCACCACCCCACCCTTTCCCCCTTCCCCTTTAGTTATAAAAATCCTACGTCCAGATTTAAACGCCCCACTTACCGTAGTGTTTTTCCTTCTTTCCCGGTACATCCTCGCTGGAGCCAACCGAGAGACAGAGGGAAAGCCAAACTAAGAAGAATGGAGAAAAATACCCAATAAGAAGAGTAGAAGACGACCTCCAGAGACCTTAAAAACCTGTAAACCTAAGGAAATTAAAGGAAATTGGTGGCTCCTCTCATATTCCAGAACTTTCTGCCACCGAAATGGGAGGAATAAGTGTTCTTTTGGCCAAATTTTGAGGTTTGCAAAGGATTTTGGGTAACAGAACCTGGTCAGAGCCCCACAAGTCACCCCATCTTGGATTCCCCTAGGTGTCTAGTTTTCAAAACTGCACTGGTTTGCTAAGTTTCCCCAGGTGCCGGCTGAGCTAGAGGCCAAGATCCACAGGTAGGCACTTTGTAAAAAACACCTCTGTTTTCTGTGAAAAAAATGTGATGTGTTCACTTTGTGTTTTGGGCCATTTCCTTTCGTGGGCGCTGGGCCTACCCACACAAGTGAGGTACCATTTTTATCGGGAGACTTGGGGGAACGCTGGGTGGAAGGAAATTTGTGGCTCCTCTCAGATTCCAGAACTTTCTGTCACCGAAATGGGACGAAAAAGTGTTTTTTTGGCCACATTTTGAGGTTTGCAAAGGATTCTGGGCAACAGAACCTGGTCAGAGCCCCACAAGTCACCCCATCTTGGATTCCCCTAGGTGTCTAGTTTTCAAAAATGCGCTGGTTTGCTGGGTTTCCCCAGGTGCCGGCTGAGCTAAAGGCCAAAATCCACAGGTAGGCACTTTGTAAAAAACACCTCTGTTTTCTGTGGAAAAATGTGATGTGTCCACGTTGTGTTTTGGGCCATTTTCTTTCGTGGGCGCTAGGCCTACCCACACAAGTGAAGTACCATTTTTATCGGGAGACTTGGGGGAACGCTGGTTGGAAGGAAATTTGTGGCTCCTCTCAGATTCCACAACTTTCTGTCACCGAAATTAGAGGAAAAAGTGTTTTTTGGTCATATTTTCAGGTTTGCAAAGGGTTCTGGGCAACAGAACCTGGTCAGATCCCCACAAGTCACCCCATCTTGGATTCCCCTAGGTGTCTAGTTTTCACAAATGCGCTGGTTTGCTAGGTTTCCCCAGGTGCCGACTGAGCTAAAGGCCAAAATCCATAGGTAGGCACTTTGCAAAAAACACCTCTGTTTTCTGTGAAAAAATGTGATTTGTCCACGTTGTGTTTTGAGCCATTTCCTTTTGTGGACACTAGGCATATCCACACAAGTGAGGTACCATTTTTATCGGGAGACTTGGGGGAACACAGAATAGCAAAACAAGTGTTATTGCCCCTTGTCTTTCTCTACATTTTTTCCTTCCAAATGTAAGGCAGTGTGTAAAAAAGACGTCTATTTGAGAAATGCCCTGTAATTCACATGCTAGTATGGGCACCCCAGGATTCAGAGATGTGCAAATAACCACTGCTTCTCAACACCTTATCCTGTGGCCATTTTGGAAATACAAAGGTTTTCTTGATACCTATTTTTCACTTTTTATATTTCAGCAAATGAATTGCTGAATACCCGGTAAAGAATAAAAACCCATTGCAAAATGCAGCTCATTTATTGGCTCTGGGTACTTAGAGTTCTTGATGAACCTACAAGCCCTGTATATCCCCGCAACCAGAAGAGTCCAGCTGACGTAACGGTATATGGCTTTAAAAAATCTGACATTGCAGGAAAAAGTTACAGAGTAAAACGTGGAGAAAATGGCTGTTTTTTTTACCTCAATTTCAATATTTTTTTATTTCAGCTGTTATTTTCTGTAGGAAACACTTGTGGGATCTACACAAACGACCCCTTGCTGAATTCAGAATTCTGTCTACTTTTCAGTAATGTTTAGCTTTCTGGAATCCCGCATTGGTTTCTCACCCATTTTGGTCACTAACTGGAAGGAGGCTGAAAGCACAAAAAATAGTAAAAATGGGGTATGTCCCTGTAAAATGTCAAAATTGTATTGAAAAATTGGGTTTTCCAATTCAAGTCTGCTTGTTCCTGAAAGATGGGAAGATGGTGATCTTACCACCGAAAACCCTTTGTTGATGCCATTTTCAGGGAAAAAACCACAAGCTGCCTTCTGCAGCCCTTTTTCCCATTGTTTTGAAAAAAACAAAATTTTCACTGTATTTTGGCTAATTTCTTGGTCTCCATCAGGGGAACCCACAAAGTCTGGGTACCTCTAGAACCCCTAGTATGCTGGGAAAAAAGGACGCAAATTTGGCGTGGGTAGCTTATGTGAACAAAAAGTTATGAGGGCCTAACGCGAACTGCCCCAAATAGCCAAAAAAAGGCTCGGCACAGGAGGGGGAAAAGGCCTGGCAGCGAAGGGGCTATACAAAGTCTATTGTTGCAAGTACTAAGGGCACTCTGTTGTTTGTTCTGTGTACTGGGGAGGAGAAACAGAATAAAAATAATTAACATCTTTATTTTTATAGCACTGTCTGTAGTCTTGTAGCCTCGTAGCATTCTGAACCACAGATACTGCTGCCCATCCATTTTTAAAGGTGTTGTAAGCAGAAAACATGCGAATGACACAAAAACAAACCAATGGACGAAGAGGTCTGATTGAAAGCTTTTAAAGGTAGAAATATAAATAATTTTAATACAATTGAAAGGTTTTGACTAACGCCAGATGTAAAAAAAAAAAAACTTTACATTTCTATATAAAGACTAATCCTGAGATCATGTTATATTCTCGGAGGTTGCATACATCTTTAAATTGCATGTAGCATATGTGAATTCTGTTGGAATTAGAACTTTTGGTAGTGTGAGATTTCTTTGAGTCAGTTGATCTGTGGCTGGCGAAGGAAGGATCACACTGAGTCCATTGACAAGAAATATTTAATTTATTGCAACTTTTAACTCCGGTGTGCAGTGTAACTACTTCATTTTGGCGACGAGCACCAGCCACATTGAGAACACTGCTTTGTACTTAATATTGGACAGTGGACCGGGCATGTTCCGTTGGTGATCGCAGTGAGTCATCATTTGAGCTTCACGCGGAAAAACTGGGGAGGAGACAGTGAAATTCTCAAGATTTTATCATTGGGAGAGAACTGTAAGGAGAGGGGAGGTGCAGCTGTAGTACCTTATTGGTAAATAAAGCGCGAAGGAGTTCAACGTAAGGGTATATTAGCACGTGCGTAGTGTATTGCACCACTGTTTAAGCGCGTCTATTTATATTGACACACGCATTGCAGTTTTACGCACCGTAACTCGAGCGCATGTTTGCAGACGGTAGGGGGTTACAAGAAGTGTATGAAAGGTACATTTTCATATATTATCAAACTAAAAAGGAGGCCATCACACAGGAAACATACCTCATCTCTCCTTGGCAAGCTTCCTTTTAGTACCACATAGAGATTTAGAGAAAGAACCTTAGCATGTTCAAGGTGCTGAAAAAAAAAAGGTAAGAGAAAGAGGACTGTAACTTCCGAAATTGTTTCAGGATATTTTGGCATCCAAAACCTGCTTGAAATAATGGTTTTTCACTCGCTGGTGACTGGAAATTACAAATACAAGTAAAATAAATACTCTGCATACATCATCCACAGGTCATTTTTATTATTATTATAGCATCATCAATTAACATTCCCAGATCGGTATAGCCAGTCATCTATCCAATGGGAAGAATGGAGAATGGATAGACATTTTTGAGAATTACCTAGTGGCGTGAAATGGACAATCTTTTTGTTCGCAAAGGAAAAAAGCTTTGTTATTAAGCACCCTTGGTGAAGAGGCACATCATATATTCAGATACTTACCCGAAATACGAGGACATGATAACCAACCATTGGCGGATGTGTATGAGGAGGCAAAATTACGTTTGGAGAAAAGGTTTGATAGAGAAGAGAACATTGTAATGTCAAGTTATACATTTTACACTAGACCTCAGAAATTGGGAGAGTTACAGGAAGACTTTATTTCAAGTTTACAGGAACTATCAGTGAAGAGCAAGTTTGGTCCAATGACCAGATAATAAATTTGTGATCAACTTATTGTGCAGTGCAGAAGCAAGAAAACTCAAGAGTGGCTATGGGCAGCACAAAAACCATCATTCAAGGAGGCAATAAGTATTGCAAAAGTAGTAGAGGATTTGGAACAACGCATGAAAAAAAAAAAAAAAAAGACAATATGAACGGTGAAGGTGATACAGCTGTTGAAGCCAAGAAAGATAATGCTCCTGAAAGTGTGGGGACAACCAGCAAACAATAAAACACATTTAAAAAAAACAACTAAGTCAAGGGTATGCTCCAGATGCAGAAGTTCAGCACATACCATTGAGGCGAAGTGGTGTTTTGCAGTAAACAAAAAATGTAGGCAGTGTGATCAGAAAGGACACTATGCTTGAAAGTGCAAAGATGTATACAAGTCACGAGTAGCAATGACAGAAGGTAAATCAGAGGAAAAATACAAGGATGATAGAGTACTAATGGTACAACCTGAAGCGGTTGAGAAGAGAAGAGAAGTTAGACCTAAAGCATCCTTTATCATTTCAAACAAAGTGGTGGAACTAGTGGTAGACTCTGGATCACTCTATACAGTTGTACCTAAAGCAATGTGGAGAAAACTGTTTTGTTGCCTAAGGACATTAATTCAAGAGAATACCAACCATCAAAAATAGCTGTTTTGGGGTATTTTGTATCATCTCTTGAGTTCAGGTCTCGAGGCATTGAATGGAATGTTTATGTGGCTGACGACCGTCCACCCATACTAGGTTGGGTACGCCAACATGGCTTGAACATTGTGACTGATCCACACTCTAATGACAAGGTGTTAATTGTGGATGACTTGAGTGTGGAAGAGATATTGAGTGAAGCGAATGAAGTGTTTGATGAAAGATTGGGAGAGTTGAAAAGTTACGTACACAAAATAGTTTTGCAAGAAGGCACTGTTCCGGTAAAACACAAAGTAAGGAGGGTTCCAGTGGTGGTGAGAGAGGAGCTAAAAAATGTTAGATGATATGTTAAAAGAAGGGATCATAGAACCAGTTGAGGCCTCCTCATGGGTTTCTCCTATAGTCATAACGAAAAAAAGTGATACAAAGCTCCGGTTCTGTGTGGACTTGAGCAGTTTAAATCAGTATGCAATGACAGATACATTTTCCCTCCCAAACATAAATTAACTTCTACACGATGAATCACAAGCACTCACAGCTTTTATAATGATGGAGGGCACGTTCCAGTTCGCCAGGATGCCTTTTGGGTTGTCCTCTGCTGCAAGCGTGTTTCAAAGAATATTGTCAGAAATTGTCAACGGAGTACAGAGTGTAACATATTTCTAAGATGACATTTTAGTTTTTGGGCAGACAATTAGAGAGCATAATTTAGTGTTAAGGTCAGCTTTGGGTAAGTTGAAAGAGGCTGGGTTAATCCTGAGAAGAGACAACTGTAAATTTCTAGTTAAGGAAATTAATTATTTAAGACACACAATTTCGGGGAAGGGGATAAGGCCTAAGGAGGACTTGTTGAAGGCCATTAGATCTGCACTGATTCCTCGTGATAAAGACCAATTACGGTCCTGTAGGGGTCTTATTGTTGACAACTTTGCACAGATGACTGAGGGATTGAGAATGCTTTTGCATAAAGGCTGCATTTTCAAATGGGAACATGCTCAACAGATAGTGTTTGATGCAGTGAGAGAAGATATTTGCAAATCTGGTATTTTGACACTCTTCAATATCAGGTGGAAAACTGTTTTGGCAGTTGATGTCAGTGCATGCGGAGTAGGAGCTGTTCTATCGCAAATACAAGGAAAAAAAGAGGAGACTGTGGCTTTTGCTTCGTGCTCTGTAACGGAAAGTGAATAAAATTATTCAGTGATAGAGCGTGAAGCCTTAGCTGCAGCATGGTCGGTAGAACACTTTAGAACGTTTCTTTGGGGTATAGATTTCCACTTACGGACTGATCACAAACTGCTGCTTAAAGTGTTGAGTGCAGGCAAGGCTCCAAGAGTATCCCTTCAAAATAGAACATATTCCTGGCTGGAAAAATACTCAAGCAGATTTTCTTTCAAGAGGATCAGTGGATTGGAAAGAAATGGATAAAAAAGACATTCTAAACAAAGAGCAAAAGGGAGCGGTAGCTTGGTTGAGTGATGCTGAATAATGTAGTGGAGGAACGTTTACAGCTAAAGATTTGAAGAGATATATGGAGAATGATTCTGTTCTCAATATGCATGATAGTAGAGGGTAAAATGAGAGAGTACAGTGACGCCATCCTTGAGACCATATGTGAAGGTTGTGGATCAACTAATGCTAGTGGATGAAAACATGATCATGAGAAATGACAAATTCGTGCCACAGGAGAGTCTAAAAAAAATTGTTAACCTGGCTCATAAGGGTCATTTAGGGCAAACCAGGACCAAGAAAAGAGTCAGAGAAACTTTCTGGTGGCCAGGAATGGATGATATGATAACTCAATGAGTGGAAGATTGTGAAGTCTGTAAAGAAAGTGAAAAAAGACTGAAGACTGGAGTGCAAGGTGTGCAAGGCCACATAGAGGATCTAGGATCACCATGGAGTGCAGTATGTTTAGATTTCATCGGTCCATGCAGGGTTTAAAGAGCAGTTTGAAGAATGCCATAGTTATGGTTGATGTGCACTCCAGATGGGTAGTAGTCACATTTGTACCTGAGATCACTACTAGAAGTACAATAGAAACACTGAATGAGGTGTTTCAAGAGGAGGGTCTCCCTCATGTTTTAATAACAGATAATGGTGCACAGCTCACTTCGCATGAGATGATGAGGTTTCCTCAACCAAATGGTATGGTGGAAAGGGTCAACCGACTGGTTAGGGTACTATTCTTATGGCCACTCAATGTGGAAAGGATGAGAAGCAAATGATTAATGTTATGGTGTGGGCTCATCGCACTACAGTTAACAGAGCAACTGGTGTGTCTTCTTTTGAGAAAATGAGGGGGAGGAAACCTGGTTCAAAATTGACTCCGGCATTGGATGACATACAATAGTTTTAAGACAAGTGAGATTGAAGAGAGGAAGGAGTGTAAAAGAGATTTTGAAGAAGGTGATTGGGTGAAAATAAAACATGGGAGAGTGACCAGTGGGTGATCCAAATTTTGGGGCCCATTCAAGGTAAAAAAAGTAAGAGAAAGGTATGTGGATTTGGAGAATGGTAATAAATGGAATAAAAGAAAAGTGGCCTTGTATCAAAGAGGGAGTGTGGGTGGTGTGAATGTGAGACATAATACTGCTGGTTTCAATAGTGTTATGATGAATGATGATGAGTTTGTAAGTGACAATAAAGAAAAGGAGTGTATAGGTTTAGAGAAGGCAGGGGGAGAGGCCGTTGGGAGACAAAGTGAGTGCGACACTGCTCACCCTGGAGAGTTGAGAGAGTTTCGAAGTCAGAGGAGTAGAAGACCTCCTCGGTACTTGGAGGATTACATACAGGATATGTAAATGTCAAATTCATGTTTTCTTGCATTTATTTTGTAGATCTTAATTGCATGTTTTCTTACACTTACCTTTGAGATTGTATTTTAATATGTTTTGCCCTGTGTGCTTTGTTCGTTAGTAGGTCAGAAAGTGGGGAGATGTGTTATATTCTAGGGGGGTTGCCTATATCTTTAAATTGCATGTAGAGTATGTGTATTCTATTGGAATTAGAAGGTTTGGTAGCGTGAGTTCTTTTTGAGTCAGTTGATCTGTGGCTGGCAAAGGGAAGGATTGCGCTGTTGCGTAGGCTGTCATTATTCTAATGAGACTACTGGATTTTGAGCGGCAGAATCGCGTGGGAGACTGAGTCCAACCCACTGCGGGTGACACCTGTCGCTCTAATCTGGGTTTTGCTCCAGCTAGCTAGCAGTGCCTCATCTCTACCAAAGGATAGTGATGATTGGGCAGCCGATCACATGACATACTAGGCTTTCTCGGGAAGTCGTGGTCACTCTGGTCACATCCGGTGCTCTCATTTACAATTCAGTCTCATATATGAATGACAAACAGAGGCAGTATATGTTTCAGTAATGAGTTTAATAAAATGACTGCATCTTAGATAGCAAAGCGTAAGCTGCAATAACCAGGATGACACAACATGACAGTATTAAAATTGTGACGAGAAGAGTGAAGCATAAAAACAACGCTATCATATTGTCACTATGATCAATGGACTATTTCCTAACTAGGTGGCAATTGAGCACAGCATGTTGAGCTCTAATTCTGCCTTTCAGGTTCCCCTGGGAAGACGTCAACCCTCATACCTGAGCAAAGGCCTGTGGTCTGCGTTAGCATCTGTAGCGAAGCATTCAGCAATCAGCATACAGTCGTGGTTCCCTGGCTGGAATCTCCCTCTAACATGTAAGGGACAAAGAAGTGTTTATATAATAACACAGCTGATGTTCAGAGAAAATGTCCCTACATAAGGATGTGTATTTTCTACGAAATTTGGAGACTAAACTTCCACCACGTTCACTGGCAATGTACTGAGCTGCAGCCTTGAATGAAGCACAGAGTGATCAAGAGTGTCTTGTTTGAGAACAGAGTGCTGGCTTAGGCAAAAACAGTTAGATAGATAAAAATAAAACAAGACCGTAAAAATGGTTATTGTAATAATAATAAGGCGAAGCTGAATAAAATATATCTAAGTTAAAGTGCACAGCGGCCTAGTGTGTTAAAATAACATGCATGGAACTATAACTAAAATGGTTACACAACAGGGCCAAGTCCATCAACCAAAAATTCTTCATTTATTACAACTTTTAGTGGCAGTGTGCAGTGTAACTACTTTATATCACATTTTAACACACCTAGTAAAGCAGACATGTTTAAAGCACACAAAGGGGCATATTTATACTCCGTTTGCGCCGAATTAGCGTCGTTTTTTTCGACGCAAATTCGGCGCAAAACTAACGCCATATTTATACTTTGGCGTTAGACGCGTCTAGCGCCAAAGTATGAGGAAAGAGCGTCATTTTTTTGCGTAAACGCCTTCCTTGCGTTAATGAATGCAAGGTAGGCGTTCCCGTCCAAAAAAATTACTGCGACACAAATGCGTCGTATTTATACTCCCGGGCAAAAATCACGCCCGGGAGTAGGCGGGGCAAAAAACCCCGCATTTGCGCCTCTTTTTAACGCCTGGGTCAGGGCAGGCATTAAGGGACCTGTGGGCTCAAAATGAGCCCACAGCTGCCCTCCCATGCCCCCAGGCACCCCCCCTGCCACCCTTGCCCACCCCAGGAGGACACCCAAGGATGGAGGGACCCATCCCAGGGACATTCAGGTAAGTTCAGGTAAGTATAAATCGTTATTTTTTTTATATTTTTTTTTTGGCATAGGGGGGCCTGATTTGTGCCCCCTACATGCCTCAATGCCCAATGACCATGCCCAGGGGGCATAAGTCCCCTGGGCATGGCCATTGGGCAAGGGGGCATGACTCCTGTCTTTGCTAAGACAGGAGTCATGTAAATGGCGTCTGAGCGTCGTTAAAAATGGCGCAAATCGGGTGGAGGCGATTTTTTAGCGTCAACCTGACTTGCACCATTTTTAAGACGCCCTAACGCCATTTTCCCCAACGCCGGCGCTGCCTGGTGTACGTGGTTTTTTTCCACGCACACCAGGCAGCGCCGGTCTGCTAGCGCCGGCTAACGCCATTCAATAAATACGGCGCCCGCATGGCGCTTCAGAATGGCGTTAGCCGGCGCTAAACTTTTTGACGCTAAACTGCGTTAGTGCAGTTTAGCGTCAAAAAGTATAAATACGGGCCAAAGTTTCCTTTCGTTAACATTCAAGACATCCTTTGGTAGGCTCTTTTTAATGTTTAAGGCAGAAAGAGAAATTGTTTGCTATACTTACCCACAGGAGTGAAAGGCTACAATACGAATTTTATGCTACATGCATGACTGTTGTGTGCGGTTACCAATTAACACTCCCACTGTTTCAGTTTTATATAGCACAAACTTGACCTGAAGGTATTGGAGCGCTTTACATGAGCACCAGTTATCTTACACATGATGAAATATAATCATGCAGGGCCAAATTGATTTGCCCAAAATTCCTTATGGGAAAATATTTATTACATTTAACATTTTACATTTCGTGTCATATTTTCAAGCTAGTGAATGAATGAGTGTGCCCTGTCTGTTTAGCTATTTTTAGACACTCTACTGTAACAGCGAGATATTGTTAAAGCGAAGATACATTTATTCGAGAAGTATTGATAAAACAAGTCTAGTCCACAAATCATCTAATTCAGCCCTACTCCCTCCACATCTGTGAAACATAAGGCAAGACGGATTTGCAGCTTTAGGATAAATCGTTTGCTATACTTACCCACAGAAGTAAAAGGCTACAATACATATTTTGTGCTGCATGATTGGCTGTTGTTTGTGGTTACCAGTCCCACTGTTACAGTTTTATACTGCGCAAACTTAACCCAAAGGTATTGGAGCGCTTTACACCAGTGGCAGTTTCTTCTCGAGGGTGGGGGAGCGTCGCCCCCTGCCCGCTGCGAGTAGCGCAGGAAAAAATAGAATGCCAATGAAAAGATTTCATTGCCTTTTTATTTTTTCCACCCAACGCACACAAGCCCAGACACATGCTGGGCATGTGCTCTGCTGCCACAGCATCGGACTGCCTCTGCTTCCAGCAGATGAGGACTGGAGCAATGCCTGGACTTTACGCTCCAAATGGCGCATGTCACTTTGCCTGGCTGCTTTGCACCGGTTAAAGTGACATGCGCACTTTGAACCTCCCCACTCAGCTGTCTTAAGAAAGCTGGGTGGAAAGACAGCTGAATGGAGACCAGGCAGAGGCCTCCAGGGCCTTAAGGAGCATGCAGCCAGGGCACTCCATCCAATCCAGATGCTTCTCTCATGCTGGTTAACAGCATGAGAGCAGCGTTTGGATTGGATAGGGTAGGTCTTCCTCTATCGGAGAGCAGACGAACAAGGAGGAGGACGCACAGCCCATGGGTAAGTGCCTTTTTTTAAGTGTATAATGCATTTGTGTAATGTATGTAAGTGTGTAGTGCTTTTAAGTGTAGTGGTTGTGTTTATGTTACAGTTAGTGTTATTTGGGCTTTTGGAAGGCAGGGGGGTTTTACTCTGGCGATTTTGAGGGAGGTTTTTGTTTTTTTTTGTTTGTTTTTCTGCAAAGTGGTGGGGCAGTTCACTCTCCCCACCACTTTAAAAGGGTAGTAGGGTACAAAACGCTGCTGCTTTACACAAGCACCGGTTACATTACACATGATGAAATATAAACATGCAGGGTGAAATTGATTTGCCCAAAATTCCTTATGGGAAAATAATTATTATATTTGACATTTTACATTTCGTGTCATATTTTCAAGCTAGCAAACGAATGGGTGTGTTGTGTCTGTTAAGCTATCTTTAGGCTCTCTACAGTAACAGCATGATATTGTTAAAGCAAAGAGACATTCATTCGAGAAGTATTGATAAAACACGTCTGGTCTTCAAATCATCTAATTCAGTCCTACTCCCTCCAAGGGCTGTGAATCATGAGGCAAGATGGATTTGCAGCTTTAGGATACACAGTAAAGTTGTTCGCTGTGAGCTTGCAGTGAAAACAAAATGGCACACTGTTTTATTGACAAGTTTTCACAACGGATCCTTGACCAGTGTCAACAAAACGCTGACAGACCATCGCAGGCGCTTAAATCGAGAAGTGGAATGGGTCGGGTAGCTCCATTTACATGTCCCTCGCAATGACATTAACATGTAACTATAGTTTAGCACCACACATGCCTTTCGAGGTAGGCTGCATGATGGCAGCTAAGCTATGTTTGTCAAGAATGATGCCTCCCTGATACTTGTAAATACACACACAAGGAGGTTGGTGGCACAGTCTGCTGTGGAAAGTGCAGTGTGATTCCCTGGAATTGAGAGCACATAAGTATCCCCATGTCGCTGCATGAGGTGCAGTATTATCCCTAGGACTGCTCTGGTCTGCAAAAAAAGTACTGGGCAGTGGCAGGGTGGGGTACACTGCATAACCCCCTATGACCGCTCTGCCCCACGATCCCAAGTACGGGCAAGCAGCAAGGCAGGGCACGCTGCACGACCCCCTACGACAGCTCCAGTCTGCCAACATAGGGATTGGGAAGCGGCAAGGTGGGGGAAGACGTTTAACACACAGTATCTTGAGGGTGACCAGGTGACTCGTGGGGTCACGGTACTAGCTTGGCACTGTCTGTGGTGCAGTGGCTGTTCAGAATTGTTAAAAAAATAGTATCTGGCGAGTGAGTAGTCAGTAGAAGGACACTCTCAGCAGCCAATGTCAGTGATCAGACGTAGTACTTGGTCAACGTTCCACGCGATGGCAAAAGCAGAGCAGGAAGTGAATGCAGATGAAGATGTGCATGACATGCTGGCCAATGAGCAGCAAGTAAATGCGAGCAAAAATGGAATGGATGACTGGTAAGTTCAGATAAGTATTGGGCAAGTTGGAGCCATGCAAGTGAAACCTAAAAAATACCTTTGTCTGGAATTCATGCAGGATTTGTGGTCTTTTCCTGAGCCTACAAACTGGAACACTGGTCTGTCCTGGAACTGTGTGAGCTGGGGCATCTTGTGGATTCAGTCCCAAAAGCCCGATGGTGAGTTGAGAAACACTTCCTGCAGGAACCAAGATATGGGAGCAGGTCAGGGAGCTCATGGTAACAACATGCAGCGGCCTCAAATGTCATGCGGAGGGGTGGGCAGAAGAGGGATAGAGGGGGGGGGAAGAGATAAAAAATAATAACATTTAAAAAAACATACCTCTTCCTGTCGACTCTGCCTTCTGCCGCGTTGCTCCTCTGCTCCTGATGGTGTCTTAGCATTCACTGGGACACCAGCACAGGCTCCTCAGCAATCCTGGCACTGCTTTCATGATAAACCTAGCATGAAAGCAGCATCAGGATTGGACTGAGTGGCTTGGATTACCGGTCAGACACAATCCTGTGGTCTGTGCAGTTTCTTCAGCCTGGCTGTTCTAACCAGACAGGCTAGAGAAACCTAAGTGTGCATGTGTGTTAGGCAGGCCTGAGACGGCCAGCCAAATACACATGCGCACTTAGGTGCACTCTCTACTCCTCCCCCCTCCCGTGGCTCAGCCCCGCACCTCCGTTCACATGCTGCTGGTTGTGCCAGCAGCTGAAAAATAAAAGGATAATTAAATATTGTATTATCTTTCAGCTCCTGACTTACCTGGGGGGGTGACACTCCTTCACCATTGCGAAGTAGCTGCCCCTGACAACATGTCTGTGTAATGTGACCGGTGCTCATGTAAAGCCCTCCAATACCTTTGGGTCGAGTTTGTTCTATATAAAATGAAAAGAAACAAAAAACAATAGGTTCGTCTTGAGACTGCGAGGAGCACTGACCACTACAACTCCTGCCCACTAACAAGAGGTCAGTGGTGTACCTGCAGAGGGCAAAGTAGTGGAGGTCTCATTATTATCTGCAATGCACAAATAATGACATGGCTCTGGGAGGGCCTTCTGGGTAGCCATGTGCTCTAGAAATACGGGTGTAGACTATGAATTGAGGTCACCAGGGTTGATGCCATGCCCTTATATTAATTCTTACTTAAAAGGTCAAGTGTCTATTAGAAACAACAACTTAACATAACTACAGTGAAATACTAAAAGAACATCTTTGGTTTTTACTGTTTATGAATCACGTGTGTGTTTTTCCACATATAAAAGATGCAACTGAATGGAATTGCTGAAAGTCATAATGTTTTAAAAACAGCTGAGTAGAACTTGTAAGTGCATTTTTTAAACTTCTTTTTAATAACTAAACAAAATGTGCTGGGTGTAAACATTAAGCCTGCTATTAATGGGTGTCTGTTTCCTGTTGGCGTTCTTCAGTTAGCTGCAGAGCGCAGGAGTGCATTTACAGACCATTAAGCAACACCTCTCAGCCTCAGGTTAAGGGCAAGGAAGTTCCCTCCCTAAAAAAAGCGGGGAACTCCGTCCAACCAGGCCCTCCCTTCATGTGTGCCCTGGCGCATCCTCTCATACTCATTAGGGATACGTTAGGCGCCCACTCCATTTTATTCTCATGCACAACACACAATTAGTAATGCTTTATTGTAGGATTACTAAAGCTTTACAATTCCATCAAAGCACATTCAGCATAAAATACAGTCATCTAAAAGTGACAACTTCTGTTCTTTTATAGAAGTGGGCGACCACGAAGCACTCTCAGAATTAAAATAGACTTGTCTACAAATTAGGAACGTGTAATCTCTTTTAGCAATGGTCAACATCAAATACATTAGAACCTCAATCTTGTTATAAAATACATCTCAGAGATTAAAACTGAGTGGGAAGCGTGTCCGCCACTTTCTAAGTGCACGGTGCTGAGTTACCATGGCTTGTCCACAAGCTCAGGGCTAAGTAGCATAAGTGACTGAGGTGTGAGCTCACTAAATGACACGTGCCGAACCAGAAACAACTGTGAGCAAGCATGCGTTTCAGAGGGCAAGGTGCAAAGTCCCTAAAGTTATAAGTCTGTTCACTAAAGTGCAACTTGCTAATATAAAAGCAATTTGTACACATGCCTGACATTCAAGAGTTTAGCGCCACGATGTGGAACGTGATGACAGTTATTAGCTAGGCACGCAGTATGTTATTAGCAGGCAAGGCAGTGTCCTTGTTAAGTTTGCACTTGGGGCTGTCAAGTGGCTGTCCCCAGAGATGAGCAAGCATCTCGCAAAAGCTACCCAGCCATGGCAAAAAACTTGCCGATCCGAGCTAGTTCTGTTGGGACATCTGATGTAAAGATATATATCATGGCCTCTTTCCATGATCTTATGCCACTTTGCTGAAAAATTGCTCGTAGATAGACTCACCTCTGAAGGGGCAGTGCTAGGCAGCAACATATAACGTGCACTGCTGATTCCGAGCAGTATTCGCACAGCCTGTACATCCAATAACCTGGGGAGATGTTCTCCCATTGGGACCTATATTAATTTAAGGCGGTGTTAGGAGCCTAGTCAGCAGAACTTTCCTTAGGGTATGTCTTCTCAAAGCTGCTTTTAGTTACGGCTGACATGAGGCAGCTTCATGTGATAAATCTAGCCCAGCTGCTTCCGTGATGCTTCTCATGTCATTAATGTCCTGTTCCCTGGATATGTGCTTGGCCTGCTCGGGTCTTCTTTAGGTGTTGTGTTGTTACGAGTTGTAGGAAGTTGGCTCTGTATGTACTATTTCAAAGTAAGGAATAGTATGCACAGAGTCCAAGGGTTCCCCTTAGAGGTAAGATAGTGGCAAAAAGAGATAATACTAATGCTATATTTTGTGGTAGTGTGGTCGAGCAGTAGGCTTATCAAAGGAGTAGTGTTAAGCATTTGTTGTATATACACAAGCAATAAATGAGGAACACACACTCAGAGACAATTCCAGGCCAATGGGTTTTTGTATAGAAAAATATATTTTCTTAGTTTATTTTAAGAACCACAGGTTCAAGATTCACATGTAATACTTTAAATGAAAGGTATTGCAGGTAGGTACTTTAGGAACTTTGAATTAGCAAAATAGCATATACTGTTTTCACATAAATGACATATAGCTATTTTAAAACTAGACACTGTGCAATTTTCAACAGTTCCTGGGGGAGGTAAGTGTTTGTTACTTTTTGCAGGTAAGTAAACCACCTACGGGGTTCAAGTTTGAGTCCAAGGTAGCCCACCTTTGGGGGTTCAGAGCAACCCCAAAGTTACCACACCAGCAGCTCAGGGCCGGTCAGGTGCAGAGGTCAAAGTGCTGCCCAAAACGCATAGGCTTCAATGGAGAAGGGGGTTTTGTAGGGCACCTGGGGGACAAAAGTCCACACAGAAAGTACACCCTCAGCAGCACGGGGGCGGCCGGGTGCAGTGTGCAAACACGCATCGGGTTCTCAATAGGAATCAATGGGAGACCAAGGGGTCTCTTCAGCGATGCAGGCAGGCAAGGGGGGGGGCTCCTCGGGGTAGCCACCACCTGGGCAAGGGAGAGGGCTACCTGGGGTCGCTCCTGCACTGGAGGTCGGATCCTTCAGGCCCTGGGGGCTGCGGGTGCAGAGTCTTTACCAGGCGTCGGATCTTAGAAGCAGGCAGTCGCGGTCAGGGGGAGCCTCTGGATTCCCTCTGCAGGCGTCGCTTTGGGGGCTCACGGGGGTCAACTCTGGCTACTCACGGTCTCGCAGTCGCCAGGGAGTCCTCCCTGAAGTGATTGTTCTTCACAAGTCGAGCCGGGGGCTTCGGGTGCAGAGTGTCAAGTCTCACGCTTCCGGCGGGAAACGCAAGTTGTTGCAAAGTTGCTTCTTTGTTTCAAAGTTGCAGTCTTTGGTGAACAGAGCCGCTGTCCTCTGGAGTTCTTGGTCCTTCTAGATGCAGGGCAGTCATCTGAGGCTTCAGAGGTCGCTGGTCCCTGTGGAAAGCATCGCTGGAGCAGTGTCTTTAGAAGTGGGGAGACAGGCCGGTAGAGCTGGGGCCAAAGCAGTTGGTGTCTCCGTCTTCTCTTCAGGGTTTTTCAGCTTAGCAGTCCACTTCTTCTTAGGTTGCAGGAATTTGAGTTCCTAGGTTCTGGGGAGCCCCTAAATACTGAATTTAGGGGTGTGTTTAGGTCTGGGGGTTAGCAGCCAATGGCTACTAGACCTGAGGGTGGCTACACCCTCTTTGTGCCTCCTCCCTGAGGGGAGGGGGGCACATCCCTAATCCTATTGGGGGAATCCTCCATCTGCAAGATGGAGGATTTCTAAAAGTTAGAGTCACCTCAGCTCAGGACACCTTAGGGGCTGTCCTGACTAGCCAGTGACTCCTCCTTGTTTTTCTCATTATCTCCTCCGGCCTTGCTGCCAAAAGTGGGGCCGTGGCCGGAGGGGGCGGGCAACTCCACTAGCTGGAGTGCCCTGTGGTGCTGTAACAAAGGGGGTGCGCCTTTGAGGCTCACCGCCAGGTGTTACAGTTCCTGCAGGGGAAGGTGTAAAGCACCTCCACCCAGTACAGGCTTTGTTACTAGCCACAGAGTGACAAAGGCACTCTCCCCATGTGGCCAGCAACATGTCTGGTGTGTGGCAGGCTGCTAATACTAGTCAGCCTACACGGATAGTCGGTTAAGGTTTCAGAGGGCACCTCTAAGGTGCCCTCTGGGGTGTATGTTACAATAAAATGTACACTGGCATCAGTGTGCATTTATTGTGCTGAGAAGTTTGATACCAAACTTCACAGTTTTCAGTGTAGCCATTATGGTGCTGTGGAGTTCGTGCATGACAGACTCCCAGACCATATACTCTTATGGCTACCCTGCACTTACAATGTCTAAGGTTTTGCTTAGACACTGTAGGGGCATAGTGCTCATGCACATGTGCCCTCACCTATGGTATAGTGCACCCTGCCTTAGGGCTGTAAGGCCTGCTAGAGGGGTGACTTATCTATACTTCATAGGCAGTGTGAGGTTGGCATGGCACCCTGAGGGGAGTGCCATGTCGACTTAGTCGTTTTGTCCTTACTAGCACACACAAGCTGGCAAGCAGTGTGTCTGTGCTGATCGAGGGGTCCCCAGGGTGGCATAAGACATGCTGCAGCCCTTAGAGACCTTCCCTGGCATCAGGGCCCTTGGTACCAGGGGTACCAGTTACAAGGGACTTACCTGGATGCCAGGGTGTGCCAAGTGTGAAAACAAAAGTACAGGTTAGGGAAAGAACACTGGTGCTGGGGCCTGGTTAGCAGGCCTCAGCACACTTTCAAATCAAAACTTAGCATCAGTAAAGGCAAAAAGTCAGGGGGTAACCATGCCAAGGAGGCATGTCCTTACACAAGTGGATCCATTATGTCCTCTGAGGTCAAGTTCAGTGAGTCTCTACCAAAACCAATGCACCCAACCCAGCTGATCTTTTTTGTCATGAAATAATACACTCAAAGAGCCTTTCAATGAGTCCGGATCTGCCCTGGCCACGTGATGATGATGTTTAGTTATGTCCTTTTTTGCATTCAATGTCCATTTTCACAAGGCCAAAATCTATACATATCAAAGTACGCTAAATAGCTTTGGGGATGTTAAATACTTTCCTATATACGGCTGTGTGGCAGCGTTCTAGTGGGTCAGTGAGCATGCTGGGGAAAGCAAGATGCCCATAGCTGATAGTGGGTAGGAGTTTTGCCCAGATCACTCTTATAATCCCCTCTGCCGAATGACTATGTAAACTATGATATAATTTACATAATGCATATGTTATTTTGTCTGCTTTTTCTACCAATGCTTTGGCATGCAGAGAGGATTTGCCGGTGTCTGACAACCAAACGCGAAGATAGTTATATTTGCAGGTTGTGCTTATCTTTAAGGGGCCCAGCTGCCATTTCAGCTGTTGTTTCTTGGCTCTTTGGCTGAAGACCAGGACTTTTGTTTTTGCGGCATTTGCCTTTAGGGCATCCTTTGTGTTATATATGTGAAGTATGCCCAGGGCCCTCTTCATCCCAATTTGTGTATGATCCATTAACACCAGGTTATCCACATACCATATGATAGGTAATTTGAAACTGCCTAATTGTTGTGGGAAAGTATTGCCCTTCACCAGCTCCACACTTAGGTCAGCTGTATCTAGATTAAGCAAAGTTGGAGCAATGACACAGCCCTGCTTCAGACCCTTGTTTGTATATATTTTTGCAGTAGCATGGTTTTGTGTGATCTTAGTGTGGACCCATTTGTCGGTGTAAAGTGCTGTGATTGCCGCCATGAGTTGCTTTGGTATTCGCCACTCTGCCAGTTTGGTCTAGAGGACGTTTTGGTCGATTCCATCAAACATTGCACGGTAATTGATGCAACAGGCGTAGAGTGGGAGCGCAGTAGTTTCAATGGTCTTGCTCCCCAGATGCGTGAGGGCAATCACATTGTTCAAAGTAGAGGAGTTTGTCCTTAATCCTGTCTGGTAATGCGGAATAATGTTGTTCTCCTTAATCCAGGCCTCCAGCTCATGCAGTAACACCTTCATGAAGGCCTTACCATCTACATCTAGTAAGGCAATTAACCTGTAGTTTTCAGGTGCGGTGTTGTATCTTTTTTATGGATTGGATGCAGGATGGAGCCATTCCATGATTCTGGCATTGTTACACAGTCTGTGCATGTGGGGTGCCCAAAATGCCCGATCATCCTTAAAGATGCTCCCTGGTAAGCCATTTGGGCCACAGACTCCATCTTTCCAGATGTTCTTCAGGATGCTTAGCGTCTCCTTTTCGGAGACTTCCATTGTGCTCTTCTCCAGGCCTTCTAAGTCATTAAGAAGTGAGTTCTTAGTGGTGTCCTTCATTTTTGCAGGATCTATGTATAGATTTAATACATGAGCAGACCATATGTCTGCTGGGACAGCCATCTCCTTGTCTGTAGTTTTGATTGCCAGGCTGTTTACATAACCCCAGAACTCCCTGGACTCGCTGGGTGCTAGCAGGATGTACATGTAAAGCCATTCTTCCTCTAGCCATGTTTGCTTCATCACCCAGACTATTTTTTTAACGATTTTTCCTTGCTTCCTTTCCGTATAGGGGCTCTTCCCTCCTCTGTGGAAAATGTCTGCAAGGCAGCACTTCCTTTTGCTCTCCTTGAACTCTTTGTTCTTAAAATATGGGAACAGCCTACTTCTTGTAGATTTTTGTACCAATTAGATGTTAGGGCAGCGTGTAGCTTATTTATCATTGCCTCCCAGTGTTTCTCAACAAGGTTCAGGTCATGTTCCCAGGCTGGGGGAGTGAAGGCTGATTTCCACTTTTAATATCTGGCCGTGCAGGCCAGGCACCATTTGACTCTTTTGATTAGTGGGCTGATATTCATTGGAAGTGGTGGCAAGCCAGATTGTGTCTTCTGTGAGTCTTCGCCCTCATATTGACCACAGTAGATAGTGGGTGGTGGTCACTTTCGGGTCTGTGCTGGACTTGATACCTTTTGCATTTGCTTAGGAAGTTCTTGCTTAGGAAGATGTAGTCCAGTGTTGATATATTTTTGAAAGTTGGGATTGGGATTTCCTCCATGATGCCTTTTTGGTTGACTGAGCCCAACCCAAACTCATTCATGCATACTTCTAGTTTCTTCCGGAAAGGGTCCCTGTAGTGAGTTCCTGGTTGACACATCTCTTGTGTGTTAAACTCGCCGGCCACTATACACTCATGTCCTGGGTTATCATAAAGGAGAGTCCTTATCAGTTTGGTGATATTCTTGGCATTCAAAGTTTTCACGTTGCTCAATGGATTTACATACAAATTTACCACCATCATGGAAGTGGATATTCACTCCAATACCAGGCCCCTAATTTCAAGAGCCTGCACATCGCAGAAGGGAAGACTCCATTCCTTTGCTTTCACCTGCAAGTCCAATTTCACGTAGATGGTGAGCCCACCCATCAGCCTCCCAAAAAGATTTTTCTTTTGGGTTAGTGTGTCGCTTGCCTGATTACTTGGGATGCCAATAGGCACGGTCAACCACGTTTCTTGTAGGCACAGACTGTCACAAATGTGGAGATAATCCATGTTATTTTTATTAGCTATTAAAGTGTTCAAGCCTGCCACCTTCCAGCTTAGTAGCTTAATTGTGGTCCTATGTGCCTTCTTGTTCTCCCTCTTGATGCTAAGTATTCAACAGCCCCTTCGCTGTAAGGTTGTAAGGCTACTGGCAACGACTGTTGGTGTGGGCTATTGTCCTTCCCCATGGGGAAGATATCTCCTGTGCCCCTTGTCAACGGAACCCTGATCTTTTTTCCCAGGACTAGAGCGTTGCTTGCTTTATTCCTCTCAGGATGCTACATACCACTTTATCTTGCGCCTGGGCATGTTGTTTTTCTGATAAACTGTGGAGGTTCATCAGTTGTGCCAAGGCTTGTTGTCTTTCTAATAGGGTGTGGGAATATTTCTCCAGAACTGCCATGCTAATGAGGATGCCCGATTCCTTAAGTTTCTTAATTTCTGCTATGATATTTCTTGTGTAAGCAATATAAATCTACTCTGTCGGTGTAGACTCTCTGTGGTTGATCCAGGCGTAGTTTTCACTGTTAGTAAATGTGGCAATGTGAGATAGGTAAGCAAGGGTATATTGTTTAGGAGATGTAATATATTGGACCTGTTTAAAATGTCCCAAGGCCCTCTCATCTTAAAATCTGGAGTGAAGATCAAAGCTGCTAATTTGGATGCTGACTGATGCTCAACATTGTCTCTAAGGGCACCGAAACGTGAGTGTGTCAGATTACCATCTTCCTCTATAAAGGTTTGGGTCAGCAGGTGGGGTGAACTTCGTTATGTGATTGCTTCACTGACCTGGTTATATTGGACCGATGCATTACTTTTTGGGCTGCTGATGCTGTCTCCCTGATCGTTTCAGTTTGCCGTTCTTGGCCGACCTGGTCATTTCAAGGTGTGTTACAGCTGACCTTGCTATCTCCTGCTGTTGGTTGAGAGTTTCAATGTGTTGAGTGCTTGATTGCATCAGGGTGATGTCTTAGTTACTGTTATCCACTACCTATGCACAGGTTTTCATTTGAGCGTTCTGCGCCTTGTGTGCCGCAGTCATAGTGTAATTTTCCTTTTTCCATTGTACATCCTGATGCAAACACAAACCGGTGCATGCCCATGCAGAACTACTTTCTGCTAGCCGTGTGGGTTGTTTGTCTTGGCATGGCTGGTTGGATGGTTTTTGTACTGCTATTTATGGGTAAAAAAATTGGGTAGTTCTCCACTCCCTCTGTGCCGTTGTCAATGCCAGTCCCTCTCCCATTCACTGGCTTGTTTGGTCCTTGTGATAGAGTGAGAGATTCTTTCTGTCCATTGTGAGTGGGCTTATTTTTTCTTTTACTGTTTTTGAGTGATTTGCGTATTTTTTTTCTTTTGATGCTGTGAAAGCAGTACTTGGCTGTTTACGACTTCTGCAGTAGGGCCTCTTGCCCAGTTGCTTGTTTGTGGTGCATTAGTTACCCTCTCGGCTAGGCTAGCATTGTCAATTAACTGCTCCTCTGGTTTTTAGTGCTTGACTCCCTCAGAGCTCGATAGTGTGGGTGCCATTGTGTTGTTTTATAGAGTTTTTTCGCTGGTTCACTCTGCCCTCTAGTACTACCAGACCCTTGATTTCTGTTGTCCATTTGTAGGTTTACTGCAGCTATGGGCAAGCCCTGTTCAGGGCTTCTCGTTCTGCCTTTGCCTGAAGTTTCTTCATCCTCCATGTCCCCAAGCTTGTTTTGGTTGGGCAGATTATCAATTTGCGTAGAGCCTGCTTGTGTGTTTTGGCAGTGGTGTATTAGTGAGGATAGTAATTCCAGCAGCGTGGTTAACTTGTCAATTATGGCATTGTTTTCTACAGCTTCACTGCCCTTGTATTTGTTTGCCCAAGTATCTAACTTCATGTCCAGGGTATCCAACTTCTTGTCAAGCGTCAGCACGCTCTGAGCCAGCATTTGAATTAGCTCCATTTGGATCTCTAGCATGTGGGACTGCCAAGTGAGAGCCATGACTGCAGCTATAAGGAAGAGTTGATGGTATTTATGATGGAGCCATCATCGCTAATTGAAGTGAAACTCAGGGGATGGTCTCCTGAAGACTTGGGACTCTGAACACCCCTACGTTCTGCCTACATACTGGCAGCATGGTCCTTCAGGTCTGTTAATATTGGGGCGGGTGTTTGTTGAGTGTTGTGAAGATTGCACAGTGCCCATTTTGCCATCTCGGATCTATCCAAGAGGGTAGTGCAGATCTGGCTGCCCCCCTCAGTTTCGTATTGGTGATTGCTTGGTTGATGGACCATCATCTCTGTTAGGATTTCATGGCTTTTGACTTGAGAGTTATCTGTCTGTAATTTGAATGTGTTGGTGGGTACATTTGGTCCCCATCCCTGTGTACTCCGCAAATCATCTTGTGTGGTGGCCTTTGGGCTTATGCCTCCAACTTTCATAGTTGATGAGATCTCTATGACATCTATACCCTCTGTCTCTCCTGCAGGCATGCTTGGATTGTGAAAATGTGTTAAGCAAGGGGTCTCTGCCAGCTCCACCAGCTCTGCGATTGTTGACGCTTCAAGGCGGAGGCTTGCTATACTGTTTGACACGTAAGGGGGCTTCTCCTGTTGCTTTGACCATTCTGGCTCTGATTGCAATGTGTAGGGCCCTGTAATTTCCCCCATGCCTGCCCGTATCCTTGTGAAGTACTTGTGTATGGTTTTATTTTGTTGTGGCCAAGCCACGTCCCGGGGCAGATGTGCCCTTTGGGGGCTAAAACGCCTATTTTCCCTTTTTCAGCCTTAGTCAGCCCTTTCACTGACTTGCTATAGGACTCAGTCTCTGAATTGCAATTATCATGAATGGCTCTATGCACCGTATGCTGCCACATACTGCATTTCCCATTTAGTTTTCCATTGCCTTGAACCTTGTTGTGGGTTTCAGAACTGCATCTCTCTATGCTTTCTGTACCTCATGTGCTCCCCTTGACTTGGCAGTATGCCTACAAGTCTCAAATACTCTGTTGGAGAGTTTCCATCTGGTGCATATAGCAGCACCCTCAGTTTGCAGTGCTCCACTATGCTGTGCTCCTGTCTCTACCAACCTCCAGCTTCCTCTGGCATCTCTTTGCGGCTTCATGGCTGTATGCCTCTGAAAGAAAATCTTCTCCTACTGCAGCCGTGGCTATCCCCCCCAGTCAGAATGATGAAGCCCAGTTTCCCACGACAGCTGAAAAGCCACTGGCCATGGTCTTCTGAAATGCTAGCCCTTGACTGGACTGGCTCTTCTGGCTCAGCTCCGCCTTGCCCTCCATGGGGAGTGTTGAGTGCGTGCAAATGCACGGGAGTCAGTTCACACCAAGGTCCAGTCTGAGATGTGTCATAATAATGAAATTCATCATTTACAGCGTGCAAAAGGAGTAGTTGACATCTACGAAATGCACTGATAGGAACGTTGACCTATGCGGAGGGGCCAACATAGTTCATCCAGTTGAGCTCCGTACTGAGAGGCGTAGGGACCAGGAGCTCGCAATACACAAAGTGAGGCCACATCTCATGCTCTCATACACGATTCAAATGGTACTTTGTTGGGCCTGCTTCAATAACATAGGGTTTCATAGACCTCACCCTCAAAGCACAGGAAAATACAGTGTATCAACAACTTCTGTTCAATACTGCTACCAGCCAGGGTTCCTGGCCAGGGGGATTACTCCCTGGGAGGACAAAAGGAGATGGCTTGCAAGTTGTGGTACCTTAGAAACGATGCCTGTGTGGTCTCTTCTGAACCAAGTATTTGCAATGCAATAGGTCTCGCATTTCTGAGGGTCAGAGCTATTGGCACTGTAAATTACAATGTTTTTTACCTATGTGTTTTGGTTTGAAGTGTAGTGGATGTATGAAAGGAGATGCAGCTGCAGCACTGTCTAGAGGACTTAGAATGGAGGAGTTATCGACAGGACCGAAGCAGCCACAGCACTGTCTAGGGGACAAAGAAGGAAGAATTACCACTAGCTACATAGACACAGCTGCAGCACTGCCCAGAGGACTCAAAATGAGGGAGTTACTGACGGGAACAGAGAATCAGCTGCTCATTGTCTTGAAGACTTAGAATGAAGATTTTCCTATGTGACAAGAGACACAACTGAAGCACCGTCCGGAAGGCCTAGGGTGAGGAGTTACCACTGGGAACAAACCAAAAACACAAATGTAGTTTGACCTGCATCTGTGTCCATCCGTCTACTTTGTAATACTGCTTGACTTCCCCAAACTGATACGCTTTTGTCCTGAAACTGAGTCATGAATTTTTACATCACTGCCCAAAATTCTCTGCTTTACCAGATGAGACCACCATAAAATAGCATCTTTGGCTGCCTAATCAACCAATGGCTATGCTTTAATCATAGGTGAAACAACACAACGGAAACTGTGTTTGATAAACCGAGGTTTTATTTGGTGATAAGGACGGGTAAGCGCGTGCAATAAGACAATGAAGCATCCAAAGGGACAAGTGGGGGAAAGTGTCCTGGTGGTTGTGAAATAACATAATAGACTGAAACAAAGTAGAACCGAGGCAAGGCACTTGAAGGCTGCCCAGTGCACGCCACATAACAGCTTTCAAAAGAGTCAACTGAGAGAAATGGCTAACAATAAGGAGACCATAAGACACACAGAGGAGACGGTGGCAGGTTACAAAAATAATTGACACTCGTCACTACCCTCCCTCATTTTGAGACTGGTGGTAAAAACCGTCTACCGCGGCGGTGACGACCACCAAAAGACCATCACCGCAGCTACCAGCCATCTGCCGTATTATGACCACAGCCAGATTTCCGCCAAAAGGGTGACGGAAATCGGTCTGTGGCCATGCTGGCGGATGGCGGTAGCGCCACGCCAGTAGACCGCCGCCAGACGTATTATGACCCAGGCGGTGTTCTGCTGGTGGACGCTGCTGGTGGCAGCAGTGCCCCGTCCCCTCTCCAGCCGGAGGACCCCCTGAACACAGGTAATTCGGGTCTCTGACAGGGGAGGATAGTTGGGAGGCGTTATGTGTGTGTGTGTGTATGTTTGTGTGTGCATGGATGCGTGTGTGTGTTGCGTGTTGGATGCAAGTGTGCATGTATGAAGGTGTGAGTGCTTGTATGTTGTGTTTTGTGACCTCGTGTATGTTTGAAAGTCTGTGCGGGTGAGTGTTAGTGGATGTATGCATGCGCGGATGTTTGTGGGAAAGGGTGTGTGTATGTGTGTGTGTGTGTGTGAAGGAGACGTGAATGTAGAGGAGGGTGGAGGAGGGCTTTGGAGAGGTAGCGGGCGGAGGCTAACTGGAGAGGGAGGGGGAACCCCTATCAGTGACAGGAAAGGTATTCCCTGTCACTGATGGTGCCTCCCACCATGGTTTTCGTGGCAGTAAGGAAGCCACGAAAACCATGGCGGTAGGCAGGGTCCTAATCCCGCGGGTGGAACAGTGAGGGCCGCCGGGCTCCAGGTGGATATCTCCAGCCCGGAGGCTATTATCACCATGGCGGTCGGAGTGGTACATTGGCCAATGTCGTAATATGGCAGTAAATACCGCAAGCCTGTTGGCAGTACTTAGCGCCATATTACCGCCGACTGCGTAATGACCCCCTATGTAACACAAAGTCCACGGGGAGCAGAGCATGACTCTGGGTGCAAGCCCTAGCTCTCCTCCTCTGTCAGGATATGAAAAGAGTCACTAAGATGTACAAGGAGGCCATGGGAAAGTGGGGACCTCTAGTAAGAACGCCGTAGGCTGATGAGCCCGGGCCCAATGAAGATTGTGAGAGATCTATTTGGGGTGCGCAGCCGAAGAAAGAATCTAACATTAAAAACAGAGCATGACACACACAGTGGTGTGGAAAAAAGACTGACCTGATAGAGCCTACGAATGACGACACTGCCCCAGGCTACAAACGCGAACCTACAGGAACTTCCAGTGACGCCGATAGCGTCACACAAATCGCGCCAGAATTGAAATCCTTTGGAAATGGAAAGGCGCTGAACTGCAAGTCCTAGGAGGCGCCACTGCAAGATGGGTGGCTGTCATCTGCAGAACACACAAGTCATCCAATGAGTTGTAAAGGGATGTAGCGTGATCTGAAATGTTGTTTATTGTCGGAATGGACTTACCTATGAGCTGTCGATATTCGTAACACCCATTCAGCTCATGTGGCCCCCATAATTAAAAATATAGGCCCTCATTACAACATTGGCGGTAAAAGCCGCTTACCGCTGTGCAGAAGACCGCCAATACACCGCTGCGGAATTCTGCCACAGCTATTATGACCCACTGCTCGGAATCTGCCGAAATTCAGACACCCACACAAGTCCGCCACACCAAAGGTCAGTGATAAACCGGCGATAACAGATCCTCCACCGTCACGCCAACAGAAACACGCCCATGCTATCACGACCCACGAATCCAAGCAGCGGTCTTTCAACGCGGTATTCCATTGGCGGTACACACCGCCGCGCTCAAAATACACACACATCTCCAAAACACCGCCACATTGGACAATTCGAAATACACACACCTGATACACATACAAACACCACTCCCACACACCCAACACAATATAAAACACACACGCACATCACCCACAAACCCCTATGACCCAAATTTAGAGACGAAGGCGACAGAGAGAGAGCACAGCAATAGACAACCCCACCACACAGAGGCACACAACACCATCACCCACACAACATCCATGCACAAAACACCACACACCACTACACATCACCACATACACCACCCCACACATCACCTACCCCACCCCATGGCACGCCAAAGACACCCCAGGTTTTCGGAGGCGGAGCTCAGGGTTATGGTGGAGGAAATCGTACGGGTAGAGGCACAGCTATTTGGATCACAGGTGCAGCACACCTCTATAGCCAGGAAGATGGAGCTATGGCGAAGAATCGTGGACAGGGTCAACGCAGTGGGACAGCACCCAAGAAATCGGGAGGACATCAGGAAGAGGTGGAACGACCTACGGGGGAAGGTGCGTTCAGTGGTCTCCAGGCACAACACTGCGATTCAGCGGACTGGCGGCGGACCCCCACCTCCTCCTCACAACTAACAACATGGGAGGAGCAGGTCTTGACCATTAGGCATCCAGAGGGCCTCGGAGGAGTCGGTGGAGGAATGGACACTGGTAAGTCAAATCTCAACTATCATATCCCCCCCCTACCTGCATGCAATCACACACCCCTACCCTCACCCCCTCCCCTATCACTCCAACTCCTCACTAATGTACTAATAACACAAACCACCCATCCCAACACCAAGCCCTGCATGACACATCTAAGCATGGACAGCCATCACTAAAGCATGCCCACTGCACATACCCATAACACCCCCGAACCATCATCACACAAGCCCCCACACAGGAATGCTTGCACTGGGGTACACGCACACCCACCCATTGCACACCATGACACACACAGATGCAATAATCATGCTTTTATACCCCTGCAGGACCACTACGTAACGTCACCACACAGGAGGGTCCAGACATCTCTACCCCACCCACAGAAGAGGCCCACAGTGATGACAGCAGCTCTGGCCAACTGGATCCAGATGACCAGCCCGGACCATCGTGGGCCTTGGGACAGTCGGTTCCCCTTGCACAGGCACAGCCCAACACTGACCTTCCACCCTCTGGTAACACCAGCACAGCACCCACCCAGAGGGCCCATACCTCCGTCCCCAGGACACGTCAATCAGCTGTGTGTCCACCACTACAGGGAACCCAGGATAACCCACCACCCCAACAACAACAGGGGCCTGGGGGCAGTGGTAGTGGGCACACGTCCAGGGGACGGAGGAGGGGAACTGGGAGGGCTGCTGTGCGACAGGGGGCAGACAGGCCAAGGGAACCCACTCTCCACGAGGCCCTCTCCTCCATCATGGGAGCATACCACCACTCCCAGGAGACGATGGCTACGGTCCTGGCCAAGTTTCAGGAGACCCAGAGCATGCAGGAGGAACAGTATTTGGGGTTCAGGGAGGAGCTCAGAACCATCAGCTCTGCCCTGGGCACCATCGTAGGGGTGCTGAAGGACATACAAAAGACTATGAGGGACACCGTGGCACTCCAAGGGGCCCCTGACACTAGCCTGGACGATGAACTGCCCACCACCTCTGCCGGCGCTAGTGGACAGGACGCCCCGCCACAGGACCACCACACCAGCACCCCACCCCCTGCAGACGGAGAACCACCCCGCAAGCGTTCCCTGAGATCCAGGAACAGGACAGAGCAAGATGGCAAGACCCCTGACAGGAAATGAGACCACCCTGATTGTCCTCCCACTGTCCCACTTTGTTACCCTGTCCAGATTGGAACTGCCCCAGCTCCACATGCTATGCCCATATGGGCAATGCACCTGTGAGACTAATAGACTGCACTCTGCCATGGACATTCCTCCACCATCACCCATCACCATTTTGCCACCCCCTCCAATAATTAGCACTTCAATAAACACCTTTGAACCACAAAACAATCTGGAGTCAGTCTGTGATTTTGAAAATGTGTATTATCTATGACAATGACAAAAACCGTTCGAAAATGTAATGTCAACATACCTATGTTACACATCACAAGCCCATGAAGGATGCAAGCAGATGACACACGTTGGTAACCACACCTGTGAAACCGTAATGGAAATGTATCACTCAGTTAGCAAATTGTACTTCAAATTGACAGACAGGATAGAGGTAGAAGTGTGAAAGTAAATGTAATAGTAAAAAAATTGTTCTCACCTGTGTGTCACTGGAAATATTGCTGTATGACAGAGTCCCTGTTGTCAATGTCTTCTTCCTCAGCTTCCTCCTCATCACTGTCCACAGGCTCCACAGCTGCCACAACACCGTCATCTGGACCATCTTCCTGCAGAAAAGGCACCTGGCGTCGCAAAGCAAGATTGTGAAGCATCGAACAGGCGATGATGATCTGGCACACCTTCCTTGGTGAGTAGAATAGGGAACCACCTGTCATATGGAGGCACCTGAATCTGGCCTTCAGGAGGCCGAAGGTGCGTTCGATCACCCTCCTAGTCCGCCCATGGGCCTCATTGTAGCGTTCCTCTGCCCTGGTCCTGGGATTCCTCACTGGGGTCAATAGCCATGACAGGTTGGGGTAACCAGAGTCCCCTAATAGCCACACACGGTGCCTCTGGAGTTGAGCCATCACATACGGGATGCTGCTATTCTGCAGGATGTAGGCTTCATGCACTGAGCCAGGGAACATAGCATTTACCTGCGAGATGTACTGGTCTGCCAAACATACCATCTGTACATTCATCGAATGATAACTCTTCCGGTTCCTGTACACCTGTTCACTCCTGTGGGGGGGGACCAAAGCCACATGGGTCCCATCAATAGCACCTATGATGTTAGGGATATGTCCCAGGGCATAGAAGTCACCTTTAACTGTAGCCAAATCCTCCACCTGAGGGAAAACGATGTAGCTCCTCACGTGTTTCAGCAGGGCAGACAACACTCTGGACAACACATTGGAAAACATAGGCTGGGACATCCCTGATGCCATGGCCACTGTTGTTTGAAATTACCTACTTGCTAGGAAATGGAGCACTGATAGCACCTGCACTTGAGGGGGGATTCCTGTGGGATGGCGGATTGGTGACATCAGGTCTGGCTCCAACTGGGTACACAGTTCCTCGATTGTGGCACGGTCAAACCTGTAGGTGATGATTAAATGTCGCTCCTCCATTGTTAACAGGTCCACCAGCGGTCGGTACACCGGAGGATTCTGCCATCTCCTCACATGTCCCAGCTGACGGTGCCTAGGAAGGACAACAGCGACCACAGAGTCAACCAATTCTGAGGTATGTACCCACAGCTACACAAAACACAACACTAAAAATAAAATTCTTCCTGTATGTGTGTTGAGTCGAGGCCTAGGTATGTGTGACGCAGTTGTAAATGAAGCCATGTGGGTCCCTGAAATGGCGGCTGCCTGACCTCTAAACTGGGACAATGGGATGTGAGGTAACTGCGCTGGCGTTGTACACCGTCGCGGTAGGAGGTCAAAGACCGCAGTGCAATGCTGCATTGGTTAACATTGGACCCTATGGGTCCCAGGAACCAATGACGAAGTGCGCCGGCGGTGATGATACGCACCGCCGCGGATGTCACCGCCGCGGACGTGAGCGCCATTTTCTATCTGTTCAATCACTCAATACCTGATCTTCGACAGGAGAGGACCTACACTGCAAGTGCTGCTGTGACCTCGGTCTGGAAGAGACAATGGCTGGTGCGTCTGGGGAAAGGGCCCCTGCCTTCACTGCACAGGAGTTGGAGAAGCTCGTGGACGGGGTCCTCCCCCAGTACACGCTACTCTATGGTCCTCCAGACCAACAGGTAAGTACACAGGGAGCACATTGTATGGGCTATGCCTGGGTGGAGAGGGCTGGATGTCAGTAGGAAGGGGGCAGAGTTCTGCGAGCATGAAGAACTGTGATTGCATGTGCCATATGGCAAGGGCAGGGATGTGGGCCACTCTCTTCGACGGTGCTGTTGCTAATGACTTCTCTTCTTCCCCTGTACATGTCACGTAGGTCAGCGCCCACCAGAAGAAGGATATTTGGCGTGCCATCGCCAAGGACGTCTGGACCCTGGGGGTCCACCAGAGACGGAGCACCCACTGCCATAAAAGATGGGAGGACATTCGCCGCTGGAGCAAGAAGACGGCGGAGGCTCACCTGGGGATGGCCTCCCAACGTGGGAGGGGTGCCACTTCACACCATGACCCCCCTGATGTTACGGATCCTGGCGGTGGCCTACCCTGAGTTGGATGGGCGCATGAGGGCATCACAGCAGACACAAGGGGGTGAGTACACTCTCATTCTCATGACTTTGCGCGCAGTGGAGGGGTCTGGGTGGGCGAGGAGGGCTGAGGGTTTCCCTAGGCCAGGGCGAGTTCCGTAGGCTAGGCCCCTCCGGAATGCAGGCCATGTGCCACTCCACCCCACTTTTGTAGAGTGCCAAGTACAGGTATACATGCCCCTGTGTCATCTATGTGGGCAGATGACACTCATAGCCATGTGGGCCATATCCCAGGAACTGTATCTGTAGAGGCCAAGAGCACGGCATAGTGCAGTGGGCTGCTGTGTCTGTATTGTCCGCCAACGGTAGCGGTAAGCCATGCACTCAACCTGTCTTTCTTCTGTTTCCCCACCCCTTTTTGTGCTCTCCCTGTTCTTTTGTGCATCAGCATCATCAGGCGGAGGTACAGTGGCACCGGAGCACGAGGGGGCTGCATCCCACATGGCCGTGGAGGGCCACACCACGGACTCAGAATACACCAGTGGGACGGAGGGCGAGGGGAGCTTCACGTCGGTCACAGGATCAGCAAACAGCGACACAGACGCGTCCTCCGATGGGAGCTCTCTTGTGGTGGCGGCACCATCTGTGCCCCCCACTTCTACAGGTACAGCTGCTACCCCCTCCCAGCACCGCCCTCCCAGCAGCCCCTCTGCCTTCGCTCCGTGCCCGCTCATCCAGGAGGGTGGGCATCACCTTTGCCCCAGGCACCTCAGCCCTTGCCCCTGCCCCTGTCACCCCTGCTGCCCTCAGTGAGGAGGCCATTGACCTCCTCAGGTCACTCACTGTTGGGCAGTCTACCATTGTGAATGCCATCCAGGGTGTAGAAAGGGAGTTGCAACACACTAATGCATTCCTGGAGGGCATTCATTCTGGTCAGGCTGCCCATCATCGAACCCTGCAATCTCTGGCCTCAGTACTGATGGCAGCCATTGTCCCTGTGTCTAGCCTCCCCTCTCCAAATTCCTCCACCCAGACCCAATCCCCTGTACCCCAGCCTATCCCAAGCACACCATCAGACCAGCCTGCACACATGTCAACACACAAGGGCAGCTCAGGCAAACATAGGCACCACACATCCCACAGGAACTCACACAAGCATCACCCACATACAGACACAGCAACATCCACTGCCTCCACTGTGTCCCCCTCCTCGTCGTCTCCCTCCTCCCTCCCAGTGTCGTCTACACTCTCACTTGCATGCAGTACCACTACAGCCACTAGGACTCGCACCAGAACACCCAGCACCACACCCCGCTCACCTGCACTCACCACCCCCACTACCATTTACACGTCCACTGGGTCCTCTCCCAGTGTGTCTGTGACGCCCCCTCCCAAAGTACACAAACGCGGGCACCCACACACCCAACATCCATCCACCTCACGACAGCCTCCAGAACCTGCACCCAAATCATCTAAAGTTACACCTCCTACAACCACCTCCTCTTTCTCCACTCCCAGACCCCCTCCAGCTACCCGTCCCAGTGTTCGTCAGAAACTTTTCCTGACCAACCTTGACCTCTGTCCCACCCCCCCCCTCCAATTCATAGGTCCCGTACTAGCACCTCAGCCAAAAAAAGTCCGGTACCAGTGGTGCGTGTTAGAGGTATGTGGAGTGCACCGGGCACCAGGGCAGCCAGTGTGACACAGAGCCAAAGCACTGCCAGTCCACCCCCTGTAAAGCACCAGAAGTTGGACAGTGCCCTACGGGAGAGGGGGAAGACTCCTGCCGGCAAAGCCGCTCACAAGGGTCCCGGGGGGAGTGTTGAGCCAGCTGTGACTCATCTCAAGATGGTGAAGGGGCAGAAGAAGTCTCCAAAGTCTGGTAAGAGCAGCACGGCGGAAAAGGCCACCATCCTCCCCGCTGGCCAGGACGCCACCGCCAGCCCCATCGTCACTGGTCCAGAGACCACCGCCAGAGTCAGTGCCCTGGAGGGCAGCACTATCGTCACTGGTCCGGAGACCACCGTCAGCGTCAGTGCCCTGGAGGGCCCCGGCAGCCACAGCCCCGCTGGGCACTGAGGGACCGTCATGCCACACACCGCTGCACAGGTCAGAGACAGCAAAGTCAAGCACCGCTGAACAGGGCAAAGACCGCCATGGCAAGCACCACTGAACAGGGTAAGCACCGCCATGGCAAGCACCGCTGAACAGGGCAAAGACCGCCATGGCAAGCACCGCTGAACAGGGCAAGCACCGCTGAACAGGGCAAAGACCGCCATGGCAAGCCCAGCTGAACAGGGCAAGCACCGCCAACTCAAGCATCGTTAGCCCATGTGCGGCTGGGACAGTGACGGAACTGGGACCATCACAGTGAGCGTGATGCACTCTGGGCATCAGTCCCCCTCCAGAACCAGTGGAGAACTGCATCCACCACCTGAATCCTTCACAGGATGAAGCACTCTGGGCACCAGTCCCCCTCCAGAACCAGTGGAGAACTGCATCCACTACCTGAATCCTTCACAGGATGAAGCACTCTGGGCACCAGTCCCCCTCCAGAACCAGTGGAGAACTGCATCCACTACCTGAATCCTTCACAGGATGAAGCACTCTGGGCACCAGCCCCCCTCCAGAACCAGTGGAGACTGTTATCCACTTGAGAGTCTGTGGCTTTGCACTCCCCAGGAACAATCAGTGGGCAACCCACCCACTGGAGAGACTTGAGAGACTGTGGCTTTCCACTCCCCAGGATACAGCAGTGGGCAAACCACCCACTGGAGAGACTTGAGAGACTGTGGCTTTGCACTCCCCAGGATAAAGCAGTGAGCAAACCACCCACTGGAGAGACTTGAGAGACTGTGGCTTTGCACTCCCCAGGATACAGCAGTGGGCAAACCACCCACTGGAGAGACTTGAGAGACTGTGGCTTTGCACTCCCCAGGATAAAGCAGTGGGCAAACCACACACTGGAGAGACTTGAGAGACTGTGGCTTTGCACTCCCCAGGATGGTACAGTGGGCAACCCACCCACTGGAGAGACTTGAGAGACTGTGGCTTTGTACTCCCCAGGATAGTACAGTGGGCAACCCACCCACTGGAGAGACTTGAGAGACTGTGGCTTTGCACTCCCCAGGATAAAGCAGTGGGCAAACCACCCACTGGAGAGACTTGAGTGACTGTGGCTTTGCACTCCCCAGGATGGTACAGTGGGCAACCCACCCACTGGAGAGACTTGAGAGACTGTGGCTTTGCACTCCCCAGGATAAAGCAGTGGGCAAACCACCCACTGGAGAGACTTGAGAGACTGTGGCTTTGCACTCCCCAGGATACATCAATGGGCATGGAGCCCCGTCGTGGATCTAGCGTGGCGCTGTCATCCGGCTGAGGTGCCCCCCCTTCCCTTCCCCCTGAGGTGTCTGTTGTATTTCTATCTGATGCCCCTGCAGTGTTCTCTTCGTTTCTGGACAGGTATTGTGTGTGGGCCTCGCCCATGCATTGTGGGCCCAGTGGTCCACGGACATTGAATTGCGCATACCTGCACTACTAAACGTGATGTATATATTTGGAATGTGTATATATTTCTGTATATATGAGCTTACTGTATTTTGATACATTACAATGGTTGTACTGATTCCCTTTTGTCTTTGCATTCTTCCAGGGGGGGTTGGGGGTTGTTACTGTGATGTTTGGAAATGCATTGGTGTGTGTGTTGTAGTGTGCGAGGATCGGGTTGGGGGTGGGGGTGTTGCGTGTGTGTGTCACTGACTTTTGCCTCCCCCCTCCCCTATGTCGTAGGTGCAGTACTCACCGTTGTCTTCGGCGCCGCCGTTGCTAATGTTCATAGAGGAGCAGGAAGACAAGCGCAGGGAGTATTTGGAGTTCCGACTCCATGGTGCCCTCCTTCCTCGTGGAGTGTGTTAAGGTGAGCATTTTCCCATTGCAAAAGCTGTTTCCGCCGTGTTTTTATCCACGGTGAATCCGCCTCGGGAAAAGGTGGCGGATTGGCCTGTTGTAATACTGTGGGTGGTACATTGTCTTCCGCCTGTCTTTTGGCGGTGACCGCCGCGCTGCTTGTCTGTACCGCCGTGGCGGTCGGAGTGTTGAAGTGGCTGTCTATGTTGGCGGATTCCGCCACAGTCATAATTCCCTTTTTTTTTCCGCCGTCCTGTTTGCGGTATTACCGCAGCTTTAACACCGTTCGCCAGGGTTGTAATGACCCCCATAGCCTCTTCTCTGGGAATGACTCAAATAGAAATTGGGTGCTCCTATTAGTTATAGAAGAAAACACTTTTAGGAAAGTGATAACAGGTCTGCAGTGACTGAAAGTGTTCAGAAGCAAGTTGCATTTAAAGAGAGTTGGTATAAATAACAAGCAACGACATGGGAGGGGTGATGGGGACAGGCAGACACAAACAGGAAACTTCGGGACAGGTGGGAGATGCTGGGGGACGGCAGCGCGAGCCGATTCAAAGTGCCGAGGCCACCATGAGCATGAGAGCGGAAAGACACAAAAGAAAAAAGTAGTTTGATCACAGTAAAACATACCAGCAATCATGCAATAATGCACGTAAGAGGATCAATCTGCAAGACGGTAACAAAACTGCCCCAAGGCGGGACAAACGTAAAGCATTTACTAATGACATCTAGCGATTTTAGAAAGGCAAGCCCACGAACGAGTGAAAGTGATGGGCATGAGGTGGGCATGGTTAAAAGACCACTGAATACTTACAACAGGTCGCAAGTGCTTGCGCGCTCTACCTAAAAAACAAGACAAACGGGAAACTTGAAGGGAAACAGGTACACTGCAGCAGGACGTTACAACAGTGGCTTAGCATTCTCATACTTACGGAATCCTACCCTGATAGTTTGCAAGTTATTGCATCCAGGAAATATGCATGATATTGTTCCAGATAATTTTAGGGCCACTTACATGGATGATGAGTAATGTTTAAAGCAATTATTCCCCTCCTGTGGTCCAGGGACCCCTGGGCATTCGCAGCCCCTCCTTAGGGGTCCACGATTGTTTTGAAAATTAAATAATATTAACAGATTAGGTCGCTAGCTTTCAGTAATGACTCAGAGGGTGGTCCCCGGAGTCCAATAATGATTCAGTGCAGGTCCCCGGGTTCCAGTAATGAAAAAGGTGGGGGTCAACAAAAGTCAAAATTTTGGAAAGCACTAGTGTAAAGTGTTGTTCTTTGATAATATGCAGGTTTTTGGGGTCAGGTAACATGCACGGTTTGGGACTATAACAATAAGGTGGTTACTGCGATAATATGCAGGCTATTGTACCAAATCATTTTCAGGCCTTCTTACTTAGATCTTGAGTAATATGCATGTTATCCTACCAGGATAATGTGCAAGGTGTCATACCTAGAAAATGCGTAGGCAACTAATTTGTAGGTTTAGAGGCTCCGCACAAGCCCCTGTGGCGCAACAGGGGCCCCCATTCACGCCAAGGTTAATGCATATCTGTGAGCTACGGGAGACTCAGGGGCACCTCATCACATTATGCAGGGGGTGCATTATTTTGCATTGCACCACTGTGCAGGATATAACACAGAATATGGGGCTGTCAAGACATACTATCCTGATAATACTCAGGATAACCTGTCCAGGCAACGAGGAGGTTCATGATTATTTATTTGTATGTTTGTTTATTTATTTGGTGCCCACTTCAAAGTAAATTGTCTCTGGGTGCCCAACTCTGCTGTAAATCATCATTCTAACAAACATCAATGTAACCTTATGAAGTAGAGGCTTAGGGGCTATTCAGAAATGCTTTGATCACCTAACACAGTGAGTTTATGTTTAATGTCCACTAGAAGCGAATTCCATATTTGGATCCCTGGCAGCAAAGCTGTATTCCCTCTTCATTGAAGCTTGGTTCAAGTGGTTCTCATAAGCATGTGGCTTCTTGATTTAAGCATGCCATGCTGGCCAATGCCATGGCAATATCTAATGCAGAGACATTTTTAAGTCGACTGTAAGCGTATGACCTCTTGTATACTTTTAAGTATACTTCTTCTGTGTGCTTTCAGCTATGTCATTTGTTAGTTTCAGTGTCATTTAAACATCCTTGCTTGCTAGCGGTCAGTCACGATTCTTTGTCCCTCCTTCTTCTGTGTGGGTGCAGGGACCAACTACTGTATAATTACGCTTTGTTTCCTGCCCCTGTCCAGGGAAGCTTCCCTTTTCATTTGCAGAGCTTTCTTCCTGAGCTTAGCTGTAAGCAAGGCTATAAATCAGGCTGTTATCTTGGTCACATTTGGACTTTGTGGGCTCTCTGCACCCTCTCCCAGCTGCCTGGCTCCGCCCTTTCATGGCTTGGATTTTCTTTACCAAGTGTACCTGCCTGTGTGCTGAGAGCAAGGGTGGAGGATCACTTGTAATTGCTTATAGCCTAGGCACCCAGATCTACCAGGCTCTGCAATCCTTAGAGCCGGTGCCCACTTCTGCTCCATACTGGGATACTGGGATCCCACTCGCAGCTCCATCAGTGCACCTCAGTTCACACACTCTAATTCTTCAGCCGTGCCAGTGCCAGACACGCTGTCTGCCAGAGCACCTCAGTTCTTGCAGTCAGTACACTCTGCTGCTCCAGTACTGGGACCACCTCGGGCACAGCTCCGTCGGTGCACCTCAGTTCACACACTCCAATTCCTCAGCCGTGCCAGTGCCAGGAACCCCACACACCCTGTCTGCCAGAGCACCTCAGTTCTTGCATTTAGTACAATCTGCTGCTCCAGTACTGGGGCCATCTTGGGCGCAGCTCCATCAGTGCACCTCAGTTCACACACTCCAAGCCCCGCAGCCCTTCCAGTGCCCGAACTCCACACATGCTGTCTGCCAGAGCACCTCAGTTGTTACAGTCAGTACACTCTGCTATTCCAGTACTAGGACCTCGGCACAGCTCCATCAGTGCCCCTTTGTTCTAGCCCAGCGAGGTCACTTCCTTTCCTCTACTCGGACTCCGCTCACATCCAGTTCCATAACAGCAGCTCATTTCTAACATTCAGACCCACTGCCAAGCCAATACTGGACCCAAAAGAGCAAAACACAGCTCAGCCAGTACACCTCAAGTTTAACATCCAATGCCATTGTTGGTGAGAACCACCATAGCTCTGCCAGAATCCTTCAATTCTAACATTCAGTGCACATTTGTTCTCAGTACTAAGGCTCACACATGCCCTTAAGGACTTCTCGCTTCTTTGGTTCAGAGGCAATGCCACTCCCATAGTGGGCCCGACTCGCAGCTTCACCAGGGCACCGTTCAGGCTAACACTCTGTAACACTGGTACGACAATATTAGGTTCCACACATAGCTCCATTGACATACCTCACTTCTGACCTTGTGTGCCCGTTACTATTCCAGTACTGCAGCCCACATACAACTCTGTCAGTGCACCTCAACTCTAACCTGCAGCGCCCCATTATTCCAATACCAGGAATTACACAGTGCTCAGTTTCTCATTCTTCATCCACTGCCTTACTGTTATTCCACCAGTTGGCTGGGACACAGCTCCGTCTATACCCCCAATCCTGATCTGAAGTGCCCTAGTATTGCTGTATTTGGGTTCACATACAACTCTGCTAATGCACCGCCTGCTGTTCTGCAGTGCCCCCTGCTGTTCCACACTCTGACTTCTGTTTGAGGATGTTGGGAAGCCAATTAAATCTATTCTTAGCTGCCATCTTTATTTGGTAGAGTCTGTTTCACCTATCTCGCTCCATTCTTTCCTTTACTCTGTTTACTCTCAATGTTTTCTTTCTCCCCCACTTTTCTTTTTCCAGCTTTTACAATCCACACGTTAACAGTTTTGCTCTTTCTTTCAACTGTTTATTTCTACTCCTCTCCCTTTATTTAATTCCCTGCTCCTCTTCCTACCTCCTCTTTCAACCTTGCACTTGGTTATGTCTTTCCTTGTTTCGTTCCTCTCTTTTTTCATCAGGCGTTCATTCTTTCACTATTTTGTTTCTCTTTCCTTCATTCTTTATTTGTCTTTTTTATTTGCTCTTTCCTTTGACTTGGTATGCGTCCTTTCACTTTTAGATCTTTCTTCCTTCCCTTCACTGGTGTTTTTCTTCTCTTTATCTGTCACTTCACAATTTACTATAAATCCCTCTTTTTCCTGTCTGTATGTGGAAGCCACAAGTTACTTGTCGGGACCCTAAGTGTCAAAGTGGTTTTTCCATTCTGTGTCTGTGGGGAATGTGTCACTACATATATGCCCTGGATCTTTCGCTGCTTGTTTCTCTCACCATCTCTCTCGTTCTCTAATGTTAATTTTTCTCTTTCTTTTCACACTCCTTTCATTATTTTTTCCTCTTTATCTTTCGTTCGCTAGCTTCCTTCCCTTTTTTTGTCTCACGTTTGCTCTAGTTCTTCTGTTCGTTGTTTTCATTTTCTAGTTTTCTTTCCCTTCTTTCTTTTACTTCTTCATGACCACTTCTCTTTCTTCCTTTTGTCTATTGTATTCCTTTCGCTTCTCTTTTTCTGCCCCATCTGTTTCTACCCATACATACCTTACCCAGACCCAGACAGGCTGCAGGCCAATACAGGCTCCTTATTTGCAGGAACTCGAGCCAGATAGTGTCTGCAATATTGGAAGAAGTGAATAATGTTGGGATTGTAGATTTTTTATCGCTTTCGTTTACTTTAAAAAAAAAAAACCTTTGTAATAAAACATTAAAACTGAATATTTGGTTGTTAACAAATCAGTATATTGTTCATTTCTTAAAACATTTGTAAAAGCATTATTTAAATCTTGTAAAGGTAGTTGATAAAAAGTTAGTTGCTGAAGGTCTGAATTTCATTGTGCAACCAATGAGTGTTTGATTTCGCCCTTCAAAGCACAACGCGGTGGATTCATTTATGCTGCTGAGACGAAAGATCAGTCTTAGATATTTCTTGGACAGGTCAAGTTATTTAGGCCACAGGCAAAGTATATGTTAGATTGTTTCTGCTCGAGAGTTGCATAGACAACAAAACATTTGTTTGTTGTCAGTGTGATTTCAGGATCCTTCTAAGTGAAGAAGAGAAATATAAAGGAGTCTGAACCTTAAAAAGGACTTTGGTTTGACTGTTTACTGTAGACTCCAAGTAAAACTGTCTTTTCTTGGTGTAAGTAGGCTATAAATACTTCGAGGTTTTGTATTTTGATGATCTACTTTTTATGGTCTTTTTTATCAGTTGGTCACATCCCACCCTCATCTCAGAGAGAACAGAAATTGCTGGTGGCTGATAATCTGTCAACAACGTTGTTAATATTTGGTTAATCAAATAATGTTTATCCCCAGTTACTTTATACACTTCTTTGCTATTAGATCTTTTAGTATGTTTTCTTTTGAAGAAAAAGTGTTGCAAAAATAGTTGATGACAATTACTAATGAGAGACCTAATTCAAGTCTTAGGGCCCGATTATGACCTCAGTGGATGGGATCCTCGGTCACAAACATGACAGATATCCCGCCCGCCATTTTATACGTTCCATAGGATATAATGGAACTTGTAATACAGCGGGTGGGATATCCGTCATGTTTGTAACGGAGTGTCCCATCTGCCAAGGTCGTAATCAGACTCTTAGTCTTAACCCACGAGAGAATTCCTAGATAATTTGTTGGATATCATATCAAGAAACATTTCAGTATCTCACAACCGGTAATTGTGATTTGTTTTCAGATAATGTTCAAGGTATTTTACCAGAAAACGTGCAATAAATGTTGCCAAGATAATATGTGTGGCATCATGTCTGCATAATGTGCAATGATGTCTATGGGGTATTAAACCCAGATAATGTGCAAGGGATTGCAAATAGAGAATGTGAATGGTACTGCTCCCTGAATCTTCGCAGAATGTCATGTCCACAGAATTATACAAAATGATGTGCAGTGGATGGTACCCATGTTTAATATTTAGAGTATCGTTGCCACACGATCTGTGGGGTATTGCGCCAAGATAAGGTCTGGTTTTTCTTCCTATCCAGTGTGTACTTGATCATACTTCTATCGCCTGCATGGTATTCTAACCAGAAAATGTGCAGGTGATTGCTCAGTTAATATGAAATGTATCATACCCAGCTTTTGTCAAGGGTATTGCACACAAATAATGTACAGGGTGATGTACCCACATAATGTGCAGTGCATTGTGTAAGTAATGTAGAGGTAATTTATGACCAACATAATATCAATGGTATTACAACTATATAGTGTGCAAGGTATCCTACTCAACTAACATTCAGGGAATTGTACTCAGAAAATGTGCCGGATATCATGTCTAGGTAATGTGCATGGTGTGGTCCCATATAATGTATAAAGTTCGGTATTCAGATGATAAAGCGCAGGGCCTTCTACGCAGGCAGTGTGTAGAATTTCCTTTTCAGATATGGTACCCAGCTAATGTCATATACATGGTATGTTACCCTTATGATGTACATTGCACTATGCACCCAGGATCTGGAACAACATCCCCGTGGCTATCAGAACTGCTCCAATGCTCTGCAGTTTTTGAAAGAATTGAAGATGTGCCTCTTTAAAGAAGACTAAATCACAATGCTTTAACGGGACACTTCTGCTCACAGATGCCAGAGACCTCTCCTATCACTCTTTCATTTTGTGCTTGCCTTTCATTTCTGCTGCGCTCCCCGGCTTTTTTGCTAGCTTCTCAGTACATCGATACCTCATACCTATGTAGGGTATTGTACGTAGGTAATTTGTATTGTAGGGTACCGTACTAATTTTCAGGGTACAGTACCAAGATACTGCTCAGTGAAATGGACCCTGATTATGTGGATGGTATTTTAACCACATAAGATGCAATTTTGTGTGCCTACATAATGTACAGTTCACCATACGTAAATAAATTGCAAGCTGCAGGGTATATTATCCCTCTAATATGTGGTTTATTTTATACATATATTGTGCAGGTTATTCAACACAGGTAATGTATTGTACCGTTTTAATAAATAGGACATCACACTTTTAATGTGCAGAGAATTGTACCGAAATAATGTGCTGGATGTTGTACTCAGAGAATATGCAGATTATAGTGTTCTGTGCTTATTCAAAAAAAGTTATGGTTATTGCATCCGGGTAATTTTCGGATTATTGTTTGAGTTAATATGGGGGCATCATACATAAAATATGCTGAGCATTCGACCGATATAACAGGTTGGATATTGTAGCCAGATAACATCCAAGGTACAGAATAGTCTACCTTGATCATCTGCATGTTATTGTCCCCAGATAATGTACAGTGCTTCATACCCGATGATTAAGAATATAATACTTACATTATGAGTAGGATCTCATACCCATGGATCGAGCAAAGTATCCTACCAAGATAGTCTACAGACTGTGCAGAATATAGTGTATGATACTCACTTAATAGGTGGTGCCTGGGAGCAAGATGATGTGCAGCATATGTTTTCAAGAGAACGCTCAGTGTATCCTGACTAAGTTTATGTGGTAGTTGTTGTACTCCGATAATGTGCTGTTTCAAGATAATGAGCAGTGAATTTAAGATGACACGTATGGTCCCATACCCATATGATGTGCAATGTATTTTAGCTGCATAACAAGATATCATACCCATACTATTTGTTGGATTTATTGCACAGATTATGCATGTAGGTAATGCACAGTGTAAGGCATGTAGATAATTTACAGCGTATTGAACTCAGGTAACGTCAGTGACACTATAACCTGATAATGCACAGAAACTGTTGTCCATTGTATTGTACTCAAACAATGTGCAGTGCATGGTACCCTTTTAATGCATTGTACCGTGATAATATAGTGGTGATTGCACCCAGATAAGGTGTAGTATATTAGACACAGATGACGTGCAGTGGGTCGAACTCAGAACACGTGCAGAATATTGAACTCTATTTATCAAACTCAGATAATATACGTTATTTTTCATAGACTACAAGCAGTGTATCATACCCAGAAAACATGCATGGTTTGTATCCAGATAACGTGCATGGTATTGCAGCCTGATAATAATATACTGTTGAGGTTATCATACCCATATAATGTGCAAGGTTGTGTAGCAAGATAAGATATAGGGATAACCATGTTATATGTGGTAGATGATATCAAGACAGCGTGCAAGATGATGTATCCATCCAGTGTGCATGTTTCTATCCAGGTAATGTATAGATTAGTTTGCCCACGTGCCTAAATTAAAAGGGACTTCTCGCTTTATAATATTGTGAAGTGCAAAATAGATGTACCCCAGTATAGTACTACTGAAAATAGTTATGAGCCGTAGCGCTAAGAACTACGGCTGTCTCCTGAGAGAAAGGGGATCTAAGAGCGGGGGCTTCATTGCCCCCTACAGATATACAAATGGGTCCTATCAGAACTTGTCCAGCAGTAAAACAACCGGGAGAGCATTCAAGCTCCTTCATAGCAAGCTATGCTTTACAATGGATACAATATCAATATGGAGTAGGTTCTCCGCAGACGCATCCATCTGTTTTAAAACGAAGGTTTTGAAAACATTTGCATAACACCAATTTTTTTTTAAACATAGTTTTAAAACAGAATAAAATGGCTGTACATGTTTAGAGCTGAGAACAATATTTTGAGGAGCAAGTTGATTTCAACAAGATTGGAAACGGCTGCAAATTCATATTAAAAAGCAAATTGTGCACGATACAAACGCTAATGTACAATGCCAGGAATAACGTGACTTAGAAGATGGATTAGTTTCTTTGAGCTCTTGTGTGGTTCTGTGGAATTGTGGCTCCCGCCTGACTGGTGTGCTTACGCCCACTGAAACTACCAACTTGCTGTACTGGTGTTTATAATGTTGTTATGTTTCTTAAATAAGGCACGGTTGCCTTGTAAAGGCCTGATATGTTTCCTTTTGATTTTGCCTCAACCATGACTTACGCACGAAACACAACATTATGGCCCTCATTCTGACCCTGGCGGTCTTTGACCGCCAGGGCGGAGGACCGCGGGAGCACCGCCGACAAGCCGGCGGTGCTTCAATGGGGATTCCGACCGCGGCGGTAAAGCCGCGGTCGGACCGGCACCACTGGCGGGGTCCCGCCAGTGTACCGCGGCCCCATTGAATCCTCCGCGGCGGCGCAGCTTGCTGCACCGCCGCGGGGATTCTGACCCCCCCTACCGCCATCCAGATCCCGGCGGTCGGACCGCCGAGATCCGGATGGCGGTAGGGGGGGTCGCGGGGCCCCTGGGGGCCCCTGCAGTGCCCATGCCACTGGCATGGGCATTGCAGGGGCCCCCGTAAGAGGGCCCCTACATGTATTTCACTGTCTGCTGCGCAGACAGTGAAATACGCGACGGGTGCAACTGCACCCGTCGCACAGCTTCCACTCCGCCGGCTCGATTCCGAGCCGGCTTCATCGTGGAGGCCTCTTTCCCGCTGGGCTGGCTGGCGGTCTGAACGAGACCGCCCGCCAGCCCAGCGGGAAAGTCAGAATTACCGCCGCGGTCTTTCGACCGCGGAACGGTAACCTGACGGCGGGACTTTGGCGGGCGGCCTCCGCCGCCCGCCAAGGTCAGAATGAGGGCCTATATATACCATACAACACAGCTCCCTCTCAGAAGCATCTTACCATGCCCCGCCCCAAGATGAGGAGCAGCTCGACGCCCCTCCGGGCGCCTCATCATCGGAGGACGTCGTGGGACACGCTGCGGCACGCGCTGCGACGCTCGAGTTCACGCATACCCCGGACACTCCAAAAATAGGCCACAATTAACCTGCTTAACCTTCTCGCGCAGTTCTGCTCCCTCGTCACCCTGTCAGACGCGAGCGAGCACCCGGCAACAAGTTAGAGCCGCAGTCCAGGATCTAGGAAGAGCCCTCCCTGATAAGCAATCTCCCCCCATTGACTCTGGACCATCCTGCAGCCGGCATGCTGTACCGCCTGCTCACTCCCGCCCAAAGACTGCGCGCTTTCTTCGCCTTGCTCCTCCAGCCAGTCCTCGAGGGAGGCCGTGCATAGCTCGAGGGCACAGAGTGAATCATCGAGTAACATAGGAAGCTGCCAGTCCTCTTTAGTGTCCCCCGAGGAGGCGGATCTGAGAGAAGGCAGCGGCGAAGACGCCTGCAGCAAAGTCAGCGCTGGAGCGGGCTGCAGACGGTTTCTGAGCAGGGATTAGCCTTGGATCAGTATGCGGAAGAGTAGGGCGGTGCATCTTTGGACCCGACTTTCCCATCGTTGTTGGCTTCTTGTCGGGCCCAGTACCTAATTGGGCAGGCTGCGTGCATGTGCTCCCGTGAGAATGGTGACAATTATTGTACTCGTCGTAGTTGTTCGCTGTGTTGATGCTGCGTAATGTGCATGCCACAGATTCTAAATGTGACAGCAAGAATGTAAAATCTCCAGACGCTTCCGCTTGAAAAAGAATAAGAGCAGATAATTCCCAAGTGAATACTTATCGAGTGTAGTAGAAGGTAACTGAGTTTTGCGGAATTAGAAAAGCAGAGGCCTGAGCTTCTACCTAGGTAGAGAAAGTTTCAGCAGGTGCTGTTGGTGCGAGCTAAAGCTTTCCACAGGGAAGATGTAATGGCCTCTTTGGAGATGAGGCTTATTCTTGAATCTCCAGGTGGACAGATGATTGAGGCCGAGCACTGGGGAGGAGACAAGGACCTGGCCTGCTCCTCTTGGCCACACAGGGTGTTCCTGAAGAGCCTGGCATCCAGGACCTCTAGCTTTGCATTGAGTCCTGGCCTTGGTACATAGGAGGGAACTAAGAGTGAAAGATGATGAAGTCACTCCCTGGTGAGTATTGTCGCAAACACAACCTCTGTTTGTGGGGGTGAAAGTCCTTATTAAAGTGCTACTGTGGTGTAAAATTGGTACGTTTACTTTGGAATATTTATTTTCTATTCCACATTACAGTGGATGTGTTGGGCCAGAGTCTCTGAAGTGCGGAGTGAGCTCAGTTATCCAGTTCCGTTTTTGCTTTTGAATTGACATGGAGCAACGGTCGTGCTGAAAAATACTGACATGGTTACTCATCCAGCCCAACTGGATGCTTACATCCCCTTTAAACAATTAAGCTGCATTTCCTTGCCTGTCAATACTCAGACTTTACTGAAAGGTAATAGATGGTGATACAAAACTCCTAAATAACTATATGATTATATACATGAAAAGCAAATATTTAAATTTATTAAAACATAAATATTTTCTGGTGGAAACTTTGTGTTTCTCTCCCCATGCCCCAATATCCCGGGCTCACAGAGTACTGTTCGTCACAATTTCTGTTTCTCCTAAGCAGAGCACTATTCTGAACAAGAGGTAAGTCCACAGAGTAGCTTCACAGGAGAGCGTCTTGGTTGGTGGCAGTGGTTTGTAATCTGGGGAAAACACCTTTGACCTACATTTTAGCTTTCTCATTGGAACTCTTTTTGTACTTGATAACACCTACCCCCCCAAACACTGTCATGTATATTGTGAGTTTTAAAGTGCACATAAATTAGCATGTAGAGGAAGGTTGGTATGCTATGCGAAGAGATGATGACTGAGATGAAGGATGGTGAGTGCCGACTAACCCTACCATATTCGTTTCCCTTGTGGTTTGTGCTTCTGAAACCTTGCTCTTATCATCACCTATTTGGGTTTGAATTAGAATCTGAATCGAGGCAAACCTCTTCCCAGGAATCGACCTTTTGACCCTTTGCTTGCGAGACGCTTTAGTGGTTAGAAAAGGGCTCGGAGCCCCGTCCATATCACGTCAGTGTCTTTCATTGGTTCGTGGGCTTGCCTTTTAAAATCTGCTTGCTTTCATTAGTGGAAGGCATGCATACGTCATGCCTTTTCCGGTGGTTAGCCCTCCTCGAGCGCAGCGACCAAGTACTGAAAACATACGAGGCTCGCTGTTTTCCATCCGGTTTGTGGACTACTTTTTATCTTTTTTCCCAGCGCGATCTCGCTTGGCAGAAGTCGAGCACTTTGCATGACATCGACCCTGTTACATAGTTATTTGCACTTTTGCCGGTTACGTAGATAATTGCACTTTTGCCAATAGGTTTCACTATGAGTGAACTGTAGCAGCGCGATCACGCTCTTTTTTTCCATGTAATGTGGCAAGAAGAGTCAGGTTGGGAGTTTACAACTGCTAATACCTCTAACTCAGAGAAACGCAAGACCCGTTACATTGCTAATGCTTGTGTTGTTTTGCAGCTGTCTAAGTGAGGTAGCCATTACACATCAAACTGGATATTTACTGTCATGTCCCTTACTCTTCTCTTCCCAGGATTGAAATTCTGTGGAAAAGTCCACAAAGGATCCCTTGCTCTGGTAGGCTGACTATTTTAAAATCAAAGGTGACTCAAGGACTGTTTGAGTTCTCACCTCCCGTCAGTGGGCCATACTTGGAAAATGTACTGGCCCTCCAAAACCAGAATTTTGTACCTATTTTGACTTCACCAGAAGATCCTATGAAGCATGTGAGAGAAAGGTTGTCAGTACTGAGACTCTTTTCCCCTCATCGTTATGATTATGCCTAAAGCTGCTGTGCCCTGGGGGAAGATGAGTAGCTAGTCTGCTTAAACTGAAGCTTCCCTTGATCTGAAGAAAAAAATCCAAGGGTCACTTGAGACTGTAATCTGAATAGTGGACTGATTAAAGGAAGGATCAGCTCAAATCTTGAGGATCTGCTGATGCGCTGGCCAGGACCAAAGATCCACAGGAAGGATCATCTTCCTGTGGGCAAGAACCATCTGGCGTTTTTTCAGCATTGACTTGTGAGCTTGCTTACCTGTGTTAGTGTCAGGTACATCCTCAGTACACTATCCCGATCAGAGGCTGGTGCGAAGCACATATTCTGTTACGCAGTGTGTGCTGCACGTGCATCTCTGAGTGTACACCAAGACTGCTCAACTAAGCTACCACTTAAGAATCAGTTATACAATGGGAGCCTTGGCTGCCCTTTTCAAGCAATAATACTTAGGCACAGACACTGTAGTGAACGTCCCGTGGGTAGTAGAAACCATACAACAGTAACCACCAAGAATACTGCCCTGTAGTCAAGAACTGCCACGAGATGCAAAGAAAAGGCTCACATGATGTTTTGTTCCTTATTGTTAGGTGCCTGATCATTGCAGGTTCGTGCATTTGAATTTAGTTTTCATAATCTCAAGCCGAAATATGACAAATTTCCATGCAGATTTCCTGCAATGTGCAGCCAAGGTTCAGGCATGCACGTACATGAGAGACTGCTGGGTATAAAGTGGCTCATGGCAGATTTAAAAAAAGATATGCCTGACATTGAAAAAATGACAGAAGAAATTAAATATGGACTTTCTGCGGTAAATGTGAATGAAGCTACTTGCTGCTATGCCCATTGTTTTGGTTGGCCTGGGTATTTTGACTGCTGTTGAGTTTCACCCACCTGGGTACTACACAGAGGTCTGCTACTGGACTCCCGAGTTTTGGAAAGTTTTCAAGAGGAAAAGAGAAGAAGAAAACTTAAAAAATGTATTACTTGTTTGTGGTTTAGTCAAGCGCACCACAAGATAATTTCAGAAATGGTACATATATCAGTCGTCGTCACCACAGTTTTGTTTTAAACACATTTTATTGGTTTCCTTTGTTTATAACAGTACAACAACCCCTTTTGGGGCTCTTCCCTTCCATCTTTACAGTTGTCACAAACACTGCTTTCATATGTTCGAGATCCATTGCATACATTTTAGAAAATAATATACAGATTATATATGTAGCATTACATCTTTCTCTCGATTATGATTGGTGATTACGAATCTCGGATCTCCTGTCTTTTCCTGATGTGTTATGGTATCGATATATTGCCTTTCAATGGTAGAGCCCCTATTGGGTAACCAATTGTCCTCCCCCTCCCATTCCTCCCCTTGTGTGCCTTGCTGATCCAAAGTGCCTCCATGTTCCTATTGTTCGTTGCTATGGTATGTGCCCCCCAGTTGGTCTGCTTCCCCTCCCTCCTCGTTAGCTGGTTCGGTATGCTCTTGGGGTGTGGAGGGGTTAGTCGCTCGGTCCCCATTATGTCTGTCCTTTCGTGTTCTTCAGGGGGATGGCATTTCATCCTGGGGTGTCTCTACCAAGTGTTCCCACTGACATACCAAAGTGCCCCATGCTCGCGCTCTCTTCAACAAGCCTTGTCTCCGCCTTGCTTCCCGGTGTCTCACTGTCTCTTCAGCTCGCGCCCATTTCAGTACCTCCCTTCTCCACATTTTTTCCTGAGGTCCCCGAGTCGCCGTCCAAGTAATTGCTATTTCCCTTTTAGCCAGTACCAGGGCCAGATCTAAACTGATCGCTTACCTTATATCAGGCCCTATGTTGATATCCCCTGAGTAGACAGTGTCTGGGATCATCAGGAACTTCCTGATCTATCACTTCCGTTAAGGAGTCAGTAACCGACCCCCAAAGCTCCCCCACATTTGGACAAGTCCAAAATGTGTAGGAATTCTGTTTCCAGTGCGCCACATCTTGGGCATTTGGCCTCTGTCAGTCCAAAATGTTCCCGAAGTCTGCCTGGCGACAGATAGGCCCTGTGTAAGACATATATATTTATAAGTTTGAACCGTGCGTTTCGTGAGACCTTTGGGGTCTGAGCTAATATGTCCTCTCAGTCTTCATTCATGATTGGGATGCCCAGGTCTGTTTCCCATTTCTGTTTGAGAGTTTCAAGCAGTTTGCATAGAGTTGATCATATTTTCTTATATGGGCAGGTCACTGCTTTGTGGGTACCCATAGCACTCGTCAGCTATTGAGCCACCCCCGATATGGGTGGTTCTGCTTTTCCGACCTGCCTATGTTTGACAATTACCTCGGTGACCGCCCTGTGTAGAAGAAAGTGGCCTGGAGGGCTAGTGTATCGACTGCGAAAATCTTCGAATGGTAAAAGGGAGGCTGCTTCATATAAGGTGGCAATTGAAGTCGCCCCGGCCGTCTCCCAGTACAAGAGTCTCCTCCAGTCTCCCCCATGCTGCAATGCCTGTAAACATGGTAACAGGATTTCCGGTGCATAAGGAACTATACACTGTTATCTGGTGAGATTGCGCAACCAACATTTGTGTAATACTTTCATTTCATTGGGACTGGATGGAATTGGGGCACCTAGACGGGGGATCACCCTCGCCAAGGAGTGAAGGGAGGTCTGGGGTAGAAGTTTTAATCTCCCTATCAGTCATTGTATGGCCAGCCAGCCATCGGGTCAACCATAGCAATAGCCCCGCTAAATAGTAGGTTTCAAAGTCGGGGACAGCCAATCCTCCCTCCGCAAGTGGTCTTTGTAGCACTGTAAGTGCCAGTCGTCGCCTACCATTTCCCCACAAGAAGCCCACCACTATAGAGTTCAATTCTTTGAAAAAGGCTCTCGGGATCCATAATGGGAGAGTGGTAAAAAAATACAGTAGACGGGGCAAGGCTATCATTTTCAGGAGCGCGACTCTTCCTGCCACAGACAGCAGCAAGGTCGCCCAGAAGTTCATAGTGCTGCAAAGCCCTCGTAGGATTTGATCCATGTTCCCCTCTAACAGGTCAAGATGGTTACGGTAGACATGAACACTTAAGTAGGCCAAATATCGTGGTTCCTATTGTAATTCATCAAGGTCTGGTGGAGCTGTACAGTCTTCCACCACAGGGAATAGACTAGACTTTTGCCAGTTCATTCTGATCCTGGATATAGCGCCAAATCTCTCCAAGAGCCGTCGTGCCCCACATAAAGCTTCTTCTGCATCTCCCAAAAAGAGGACAAGGTCATCCGCATAAAGAGCAATGTTGTGTGTCCGCTCTGCCATTGTTATACCCTTGTAGGTGCTTCCCGCCCTGGCCACTCAGGCTAGCGGCTCGATAGCAAGCGCGAAGAGCAAGGGGGAAAGTGGGCAACCTTGCCTGGTTCCCCTTTCTACTCAATAGTTCTCTGAGATGGTGGTACCCGTGCGGACCCTGGCCCTTGGCGCCGCATAGAGCAATTGAGTCCAGGCGATGAACCGGTCACCAAGACCAAATTTACAAAGAACCTCATGTAGGTATTGCCTTTCCAGGCTATCAAACACCTTTTCAAAATCAATCACAAAGATCATTGCCAGTCCTTATCATATGCGTCACCGTTTATAAGGGAAAAGAGGCATTGTATGTTAATAGCTGTTTGGCACCCGTTGATAAACCCAGCCTGGTCTTTATCGACTAAGTGTGGCATATGTCGCAAGAGGCGTGTTGCCAAAATTGTACTCAATATTTTATAGTCTACTGACAACATCGATAGGGGACGGTAAGAAGCGACATTTGTGGGTGGCTTCCTTGGTTTCAGAAGGGGGATAATTAGGGCTTCCCGGGCTGACGTGGGGAGTGTGCTACATCTCATGGCCTCTTAAAATGGCTTGACTAGTCTGGGGCCCAGCTTAGTGATGTATGTTGAATAAAATTCAACTGGGAGCCCGTCCGGGCCTGGTGTAATTTTTCGGGCCTTGCCAGCTATGGTGGCTTTCTCCTCTGCAAGTGTAACAGCCGCTCCCAAATCTGTCGCTTCTTGTTCCGAAATTGTTGGGAGAACTAAATGAGATTTTAAAAAATGTGGACGTCCACCTCAGTTGGCGGGACTTTGCTCTTGTAGAGATCAGTATAATAGTTATAGAATTCACGATTAATGGCGGTCTGGGTGTGTATGCTTTGACCCGTGGATTTTGTCAGTTCAACTACAACTGAACCCCTATGTGCTGGGTTCGCCAGCCAAGCCAATCCCCCTCTGAATGTGCACGTGCTATGTAGGTTTTATAGTCGTAACAACGCAGTCTCTCCATTATCACCGCCCTATTTTCCCGGGTGGCGAGAAGTGCCGCCTGAAGGTCTGGGTCCTCTGGGCACCTCTGCTCTAGCGTATGCAACTCCCTTTCAGCCCGTGCTATATCGTGAAGCAGCATCTTGTGCACACCCGTGGCTGCTGAGATACATCGCCTCTGATCACTGCCTTAAATGCATTCCATTTTATCAGTTTTGAGTTCGTCGAGCCCGCATTGACTGCAAGGTAATCATCTATGGCGGTGCTAATGATATTTGCGAAAGCTTGGTCCTCCAGCAGAGTTGGTGGGAGCCGGCAAGTAGGTATCGGTGTCCGAGTCCAGGACCACTCTAGTCGTAGCAGCAGTGGATTATGATCTGAGATCATTTGAGTCAGATATTCAGTCAGGTGTACTAACTTGTGGACATCCGGGGAACACAGAAATGTCCAGCCGCTCATGTAGGTCATCTATTGGTGAGTAAAAGGAGTAATCCTTAGCTTCTGGATGAAGGGTTCACCAGGAGTAAATTAGGCCCCACTACTCTTGCCAGGTTTGGTACCAGTGAGCCGTTCGTACAGTCAACGAGCACGGTAATGGGGGATGCAACCTATCTAGTATGGTGTCTGCTACACTGTTAAAGTCTCCCCCTAACAACACAGACCCCATGAGCTGCGTGGCTAGTAGTACAGAGAGGAGTGTCACAAACCCTGATTGGTCAGTGTTAGGGCCGTATACGCTGCCCAGGACTATCTCTTTCCCATCCAGTTTTCCAATGGCTACGGTATATCGACCCCGTGGGTCTGTGACGGTCGCCGTGTGGTGGTACAGCATTCCGGGTTTAATCCATATTAGGCTTCCTCTGGCATAGGCCGAGTAAGTAGTGTAGTATACTTGTCCCCTCCTCCGCCGTTGAAGAGCGCGCCCCTCAACAGCGTCCAAATGTGTCTGCTGCAGCAGAGCGATATGGATTCCCCGCCTAGTGAGGTGTGAAAATACTTTATGTTGCTTAGCCATGGCAGGCAGCCCTCTAACATTCCCTGTTAGAACCTTGCTATTCAGTGTGGTGTCCATTGGGGGTATTGTATAGAACATGGTGGCAAACGTGGGGGTCCAGGACCCATCTGGAGGGGAGCTCTATTCACAGCGATTCTCATATATGGCAGGGGTAGGCAACACAAAACATTCTTTACATTAACCAAATAACATTTTTCCCAACTCCCCGTCACCAGGGCAAGAGGTCGGACGTTCTCGACCAAACTGTCAAAGAACCAAGAAACAATCTTGTTCATGCCGTCTATCGTTCAGACTATGGTCTATGAAGGGGTGTCAGCAGGGGGCTCCAGGCACCCCCAGCACCCATCTCACCCCATCATATGTCTGCAATATAGGATCAATAAAGGGGATTGTTACATGTGCGCTATTGCAGTTAGTGCAGGGACAAGGCATGACTGTCTTCTTAGTGCTCAGCAAAACTTAGTGTTGGCACTGTGAGAGCATAAGTGGTCGCTGAGTGCAGCTGGAGTGTTGGGTCGGTCTTCTAGATAAGTTCATCTGCAGTTCCCGGGGTAACCGCTGGTAAAACCACATTTGATCGGGTTGAGGCCGAAGAGTCATTGTCCAAATCTGTCTGCTCTCCACTCACCCCTCGGGTTGGGGACATAGTGCTCAGCGACGAAACACCCAATGAGGCGACTGCTGCTACCACTCGCTGCTGTTCCTCTTGTGCTTCTTCTGCAGTGGGAGGGTCGATCCCTGTTGATGACGTTCTATGGAGGGATCGAGGTTACCGCTTCCTCTTCCTATGCTGAGAGCGGCTGCTCGGGTCTGGGTTAGGTAGCAGTTCAAGCCAGGACCACCCCTCCTGCGGCGTGGTGAAGAATTCCTCTCCCGTCGGGGCAACCTCTAGGAGCCGTGCTGGGCACTGCATGGTGTATGAGATTTTCAATTCCCTGAGTTTCCGTTTTACAGTGATAAAAGCCACTCGCTAGCATTGGACCACCCTAAAGAAGTCAAGGAATATTGACACTCTGCTATTTTCCACTATCAACCTCTCATGTAGTCCAGCTTCCTGTAGTATGTAGTTTCGATCTTTGAAGTGTAGTAGTCATGCCACCACCTGCCTTGGTGGAGTGCCCAGAGGTGGCAATTTAGCAGGCCCCCTATGGGCCCTTTCCAGCGCAAAGAAGGGGGGGAGAGTCCCTCAGGGACCACCACAGTCGTGAGCCAGTTCCCCAAATAGCACACCATGTCTGGGCCTTCAACTTTTTCGGGAAGTCCTACCAGTCTAATGTTGTTGCGTCTTGCTCTGTTCTCTGCGTCTTCCACTCTCCTTTCTAGTATTTTTAACCGAGCTTCAATGGACGTCAGGTGACCATCTGCTAGGGCCAATGCAGGAGTTGCTGCCGAGATTTCCCGTTCCGTTGTGGAGACCCGTTCCGACAAGCGATGATGGTCATCCCAGAGGAGGCCCAGCTCTATACTCAGGGTATCGATTTTGACCTCTAATGCTGTTCGTGAAGCCGCTATTGCTTGAAGGACGTCCTATAGCGTGAGGGTGGGGGCCGCCACACTCGTAGCTGGCAATACCTGCTCTGCTTCATCACTGGTTGGCCTTATACTGTACGCTGGGGTCCTTCCCCATCTCTTTTCTTAAGGGCCTTTTACATGGTTATGTTGATGTTTGGCACTAGTGTCTTGGTGGTCCCTCAAAGAGGCAATAGGGCTCCCCAACTGTCATATAAGACCCCTTAATGAGCTAGTGGTCGTGATGGAGAGAGACAATCAGGCCAAAGTCCTTGTTTGTACACCCTCTTTTCAGCTGAAATCTTGGGCACCTCTGAGGGTGCCCAGCAACGTGAAAGGCTAACAGGTGCTTCTTCTTGAGATTATCCAGTTCCCCCCACTATGTTTTGTTACCAGGAGCGCTTTCTACTGGGTGCTGGTGGTCATTGTTCTTGTCTTCCCTTGGCAGCAGCTCCACATCTTTGGGATCCAATGGCATTAGTTTCAGCCTTCGCGCTGCATGGTCCATAAGGCGGCACCCCTCAGTTTTTCTAGTTACGCGCTTCAATAGTTTTCTTAAGGCCCTGTTATAGTGAAAGTCTCATGAAAGCCCTTTGCTACTATGGCCGTGGTCCTCTTCGCGCTCCACCATCAGTATTTTCTAGGCTATCATCAGAAGCGACAATTCTAGTTCACGCCTTTTCTATGGTTGCATCCAGGGCCCTTGCGGCATAGAGCCCTTCGTGCCATTCACTGGCCTCTTACGCTGGACTCGCTGTCAGACACCGAGCGGGCCCAGAGCGGGACTCCAGTGTCTGCACACCGCTGTCCCCACTGTCCCAGCAGTACCTGATCCGGCGGCCGCCCCTGCCAGCTGGCTCCGCTTGCAGCTTCTGGTATGTCTTCTCCCTGCCCCTGCGTCTCTTCTGCTCGTCAATGGGGGCCACCCTGTTGATGTAGGGCCCGGTTGTGCCGCGCTCACCTGCTGTACTTCTCGGCACGTGGCAAGGCCCTGCAGTTGCTGTTCTCGGGGCGTCTCGCAGGTAGGCCTCAACTCATGTCGGTATGTCAGGTACATGCCACGGCCAGTACAGGCCCCAGGGGTCTCCGCTCTGTGGGGCCCCAGCCGCCACTAGGTCACGGCCGATGATAGTAATGGCACCAGACACGATGAGTTGGAAGTAACAGAAGTCAATAGTAGTCTAAGATTGGCTAAGTGCTTCTTTTATTGAATTTGTGGGTGAAGCAAAGTGTTTGCTGTGCCGAGCAGGTGACAGGAGCAACCTGTTATCACAGGTGCTGAATGAGATCTATCTATCTATCTATCTATCTATCTATCTATCTATCTATCTATCTATCTATCTATCTATCTATCTATCTATCTATGTCCATGCGGCCCCCCTCATCAACCTCCCCCTTCCACTATCTGAATACCAAACCTTTTCTAAAGGGAACTGGAGAGGTGAACAATTACAAAGTGGATTGAGTACCGGCATCAACAATTGAAGTCCCTGGTACAGGTCAGAACAATATACACCTTGCGTCACCATTGTCCCTCTGGGACTAGATCAGTATTGCTTGAGCTTCAGCTCTGGTTTTCTGTTAGTCTAGCAATAACCATTCAGGATAACATTCTTTCAGACAGCTAACCTCCCACTGTAGCTTGAAAGGCCTTACATCAGTGGTGAAGTGTGGTGGGCATGCTCACACCATTGAATGGTAAGCATCCCCTTTACATGGAAATTATGATTTCCAAAAAACAAATGACTAGCTCCCACCCAAGCCTTAGCTCCCTTCTCATGGCCTACACTTTATGGACGGGACGTCCTGCTGCAGGAAAGCGGGAAGGGAAACTTTGCATCAGAGGTTTCGGGTAAGCCAGAAATCTTTGACTTCGCCGATTCGAATTTATCAAACTTGTCCACCCCCCAAAAGGACTCAAAATACACATTTCAGGGATCACTTGCCAAAGACGATGCTTAAGTACTGGACTTTATGACGAGGCCCACTGGAATTATGCAGCATGGTTGGCTAAATTATAGTACAAGAAAAGGGAAAGCATGTAATGTAATGCCGCATATTTTGTGATAGTATCACATCATTATTTTGTCATTTGTATACTTGGTAACACTGTCTGGGCATAGGTTACGCCTGATTAGTACTGATTTAACACCCAAATATAGCAATACGCAGCATGAAGGTAACCAGTCAACTTTTGCTGAAGATCTTCTACTGAGAGCAAAATATGCTGCTGCATTTTTAGCAACTTTTGTTCTGCTTGAACTAGAAACATATTTTTGTTAAAATCTGCAGATTATGCAGCAGAAGGCTGATTTTGGCAAATGTAGCACTGCCATAGGTGTGTGGAAAACGCAGCAGCCGCACAATCGCATGATTCCAGCTTATAATTAGCTGAAAACACAATGGATCACTATCATTCAAAAACATCTGAAAGTGTCAGACTTGTATGCCCATGATATTCATGTTGAAAAGATGTTCCCTTATGATAATTGCAGTATTTAATGTGACTCACGTGGAAATTTGAATTAATTCTGTTCCACATTGCTTCTACTGGCTCGAGTAACAATTTATGACGTGTTGAATAGTAGAGTAGATCTGCCTGACAGTAGAGTATATCTGCGCAGCCCAAAAAGTGTGTATTTTTTTAAATTAATTAAAACTTTCAACAAAACCAAAGAAATTCTATCATATACCAAAAACTGGTTCCAAGATGTACCCGGAATCAAGTTACATTTTCTCTATAAGAGTTCAGTAATTGTCTAAAAAAACAATATAACCTAAACTGACTAGAGTAGAATCATTTTGCCACTTGTGAACTGAAACGTCTGCATCGCAAAGTTTGTGCCCTGATCTCCCCACCAGTCAGTACTGGCCTGCAATCCACGAGGCTAGTAATGAAGTACATAATTGTAATCGTGTTGTTACTTTTTTATCGTTATCTCCCACTAAAGTTAATCCTCACCTCACAAACAGTCAAGAGAAAAAAAGATGAGGCCCCACTTGTACAGTAAAAGAGAATTCTCAATTTTTGGTGGTCAATTCGCCATTTTGTTGGATTTTTTTCCTTCATCCGTGAGTTGTTATGGCCAGTCCTCCCCCGCCCGGCTCTGCCTTTTCAGGCTAGCCTTTGATACACAACATCCAACCGTCTGTTTTTCCGTTTTTTCCACCTACCGCCCACCCGTCCCCTCTTCATTTCTGCCTCTCTGTATATTATTTTCAACTTTTTTTCTTTTAACTTCCAAGGTCACTCGGGACAAACAATACCACCAGTCCCCGGTTTGAAACGTGACTGCTCTTGGCGTCCGTTGCCACCGTTTCCGTGGCAACCCAGTAACCATTAATTTTCAATTAAAGGAGACAAAAAGCCTGATGACAGCTCGGGGTCTGCTGAAGATGTCAAGAATCGGTATTAATATACAGAAGAGAGCATAATTGTGTGTCCATCTTCCTGAGCAGCGAAAATGGGGGATAATTACCCGCTGGAAAGGCACTCTGTAATTTCCGTCTTATTGTCACCACAACCCTACATATTAGCATAAATTAAAAGCAGGCTTTATTGTTCCCAAAGTGCTATGATATTTCCAGCCTCTTTCCTTTCTTTTGAACTCTTTCTTGTTTACAAGGCTTTCCGGGGCTAGGCCTGAGGGAGTGAGGACCCTAGGCACTACTAAAGGCCCGTTGTGATATCGTTGACCCACTGGGCAAAGGGGTGTTCGGTGGAAGACGGAGGGATGAAGCCCAGCTGCACCATAACCTATTCACGTGCAAGATGGCTTTCACTTAGTGAGATGATGTCCCAGCTTGTGGCGCATAGCTCGGGTCACTACATGGAAGGACTAGTTAGGAGTGCAGGTGCACCCTGGAAAAAAGTGGAACCTGACCAAGGGACCTACGCGCTCGGAACTTTTGGTGGGGGGGATGTCATGTGCATCCTGGTTACCAGTGCATTTGGCCTGATGTGTAAGAGCCCCAAACACCAGGGAGAGGCTAGTGATGGGTAGTGCAGTCATCAGGGAATGCGTTCTCTCACCTTAGGTCACCTCGATAGAACAGTGAGGCCCTCTTCCATAAAGTGGTGTCTAGTCTGAGTGTTGTGGGGAGATGTGGCACCTCGAAGAATGCCATGGTTCTAGGCAAGCCACTCTATTAAGGTGGTGTCTGACCTGGGGATTTAAGGACTTGTAAAAAACAAAGATCTCGTGAGGTTCAAAGCTGCCACTTGCAAAAGCGTGTTCCTGACCTTGGTGAGAGTGACAGTCTCAAATGCTGCAACATGGCCCACCACGTGGAATATTTCTCTACATTAATGAGGAGTGGCTGTCTTGCAATGCTTGGATCTAGGTTAAGCAATATGGAAACAGTCAGCTGGAACAGGAATTCCATGACTTTATACAGAAACTCGACTGGCTCCTCTATATGGCCACAGAACACCTTGGCGACTTGCAATATCCCTATAATAGAAGGCAGGGATATGTTACCCCACAATTATGTGAGCCAGCACTACATGCGAGCCAGTAATCCCTGTCAAAATTCCTGTTTCCAATTTAATAAAATGACATGGCTGTTCAATTGTAATAAGTAATTACAGCTACCACTTAGACAACGAAAATGAAAACTGACTTTACCTTTTTCTAATCTATTTTTTCCTGAATGAACAGAGATCTGCAGAAAGGAAATGTTTAGGACAAAGTGTATTTTTGAATGCTATAGGCCATTACTGGAAATTTAGAATCTCCCAGCATATTTCTACACATTGGTGTGCCTAATTCTGCACTACCAGTTCTACTTTAATTCTTCATGTGTGCAAGCACCGTACCTCTTTCATATGAAATACTAGAACACCTAGGATTAAGAAGTTTGTTGGAAGGTTGACTTTGTGACCATTTATTATAAGGAATAATGTACCCCCTGCCCTACATTATGAATAGGGCCACTGGAGTTATGCAGCAAGGCAGGACCAAATTATGCAGCAAGAAAAAGCAAATTATGTGGTTAATGCAGCACATTTTGACACAGTATTACTTAATTATTTTTGCCATTTTTGCAAGTTAACACTATATCGGTTTAACACCTAAATACAGCAGTTGCCAGCTGAAAGGTGATCTGGCTCTGCAGTGATAAAAGGCCACTGCACAGCAACATCTGTGTTAGCGTTTTCAGTAACTTTTGATACACCTGAGCTAGAAAAAATGTTTTGTTAAACTTTGAAAATTATGCGGAAGACATTGGCTAATGTGACAAGTACAGGAAATGTATAGTTTTGGGAAAAAATGTGATTAATTCTAGTGGCCCTAATTATAAGAATATTGCAAGTCACCTTGAAGTGCCATGACTTTATAAAGGAACACTGCCTTTGGCCTCATATGTTCACTTGGGGGGGCCAGTTATTTTATCATATATATATATATATATATATATATATATATATATATATATATATATATATATATATATTAAACACTCACAAACACACTTCTGTCTATATCAGCAGCCCACAAATAAAAAAAAATTGCAAGAAGGTCCCCGGATTCGGAGACATGCACTCCAAGTGCCTTTTCAAAGCTGTCTAGTATTGTGAACTAAGTACACTTCCTTCTATATTTTCACTAGTGGGGACTGAGTGACTAAGTGCACTTCCTTCTACATTTTTACTCAACTATTAGCGATCGTAATGCTCTTAATTCATATGTGGAGTATCCTTCAGTATGATGGCCATGCTTGAACAAAACTTAGTGAAATTATAATTTTCAGTCTGCCACTTCATCTGTGGTGTGTTTCACACACATCCTTGGTGCCACTAGTGTCTCAGAGACTGGTTCCACATGCAGAGCTTCAAGGCCTCTCAGAGCTGAGACATGGCCATTCTATGCATTTGAAGGGTCTCCCAGAGCTTGGGGTGGCCTTTCCATGTACCTAAGGTCATCTACACATCTAGGGCCAGATTTACTAAAAAGTGGCGCTGCGCAGTGCTGTGCCAAAATTTGCAGCGCCACGCTGCGTCACTTTAGAAACGCAGGAATGCGTCATATATACTGAAATATGGCACACCCCCTATGTTTCCCCCTGTGCCTGCGCTAAATTTAGCCGCCAGTGCCAACACAGGCGCCCTTGCACTAGAGTGCAAGGGTGTCTGCGTTGAGGAGATTGAGGGACAGATTTACTAAAAAAAAGTGGTGCAGCACTGTGGTATGTCGTTTTAGAAACGCAGGGATGCGATGTATTTATAAAATACAGCGCACCCCTGTGTTTCCCCCTGCACAGGTTCTAAATTTAGCTGCCAGTGCGAGCGCAGACTCTCTCGCACTCCGCTTTGAGGGAACTGATTGTTTATGTGCAGGAAGGTGTCCCTTTCTACACGAAAACAATCATTCAAAAATGACGATTTGCAAGTTCTATGTGTGCTGCATTGCGCAGCTCAACACACACACAGAAGTAGCAAATCACTGTGGTAAATTGTTTATATGCAAGAAGTGACACCTTCCTGCACATAAACAATCAATCTCCTCTGGTGCAAGGGTGCCTGAGTAGTTGGCAGCTAAATTTAGGGGGAAACACAGGGGTGCGTGGTATTTTGGTAAATACGTACACCCCTGCATTTCTAAAGTGACGCAGCGCTGTGCTGAAAATTTTGGCGCTGTACCACCTTTTAGTAAATCTGGCCCATAGCCTCTTGGAGCGGAAATAGCGATTTTGGGGACCCACTTCCTCTCGGAGTTCAGAAATACCCATTCTGCATACACCTTAAGTGCGTCCCAGAAAAAATGACGTTAATATGTTAATGCACCACCGCCTACACGGAACTAGTAGGTACCCATTCATATTCCTTCAGGACCTCTAGAACGCGAGACTGGCGCATTTTTCCATACTTGGCATCTCGGAGCTATTTTGCGTCCAATATATACACCTTCAGGACTCTCGGCGCTGGTCACCCCGTACGCCATTAGGATCCCGCCCCCTCCCCACTGTTGAGAAAACTCGTCCTATAACCCCTAAGGGCCGCTCAGAGTGGAGACATGCCTATCCCGCACATCCCAATGGCCTATCAGCGAGCAAAAAAGTCCAATCTGTAAAGTTTCAGGGCCTGCCTGTGGTGTTTCCTTCTCCAAATTGTTGCTAGACTATAAAGCGTGCGCGCATGTCCCAAGGGCGCTCGCCTCTTACCGCAGCACAGGCAGTAATCACACCCTTTGGAATGTATTGAGGAGAAGCTGGCCAGAATCATAGTCCCAGAGCTGTCCGTCATAGGGGATCTGCCGCGATCACACAGGCAGCCGTGCTTGGCTCCGTCACAACATTGACCCGATGCCTCACCACTGACGAGGAAATTACCGGCTGTAATTTCGACACAAGAGGCTTCCGCCTTCCTCGGAAGATGAGGCGTCATTAGAAAATCAATCCCTGGCACACTTCCCTGGCCTCTCTAGGAACATGGACGTCGGCCAAGGCGTGAAGACGACAACACCGAGCTGCGGCAGACAGGCGAGCACCACTGCCCTCAGCGACAGGGGAGGAAAAGCCCAAAGCCATCTGTGAATGGCGAGACACGAACACAAAGCCGTCGGTGACCTAAGGGAGGAGAACTCACAGCCATCTACAACGTAAGAGGAGAACCCAAAAAAGCCATCAACTCCATAAGGACATGATGAACACAAATCCACCCACGACCGCGGAGAAATAACTCAAAGAAATCTGAGAGACTGAAATCCGCTAGTGACCAAAGAGATGGAGCCCCAGGGTGATTAGAGACCTGGGAATTAAAAGCCACATGGAGAGACGTGAAGAGACGAGAGCCCAAAGCCATCCGAGGCTAAAGAAACAAGAACCCAAAGCCATCTGCGACTGGAGAGACTTGAACTCAGGTCAGTCTGTGACCAGAGAGACGGAACTTATACTTTTTTCTGACTGGAGGGATACCATCCAAAGCCAACAGCAAACAAGAGCAATGAGAATTTTAATCCATCTGTTACCGGAGTGATTAAACCCATTGGCATTTGTGACAGAAATAGAAATTAAATCCATCAACAAATAGTAAATAGAGTCTGTGAGTGAACAGAGCAGTACAACCCAAAAGTCATAGGTAAGTGGAACTATGAGAATACAGAGTTGTCTGTGTTAGGAGCGAAAAGAATCCAAAGCCACTTGCACCCGAAAGGACAAGAGTCCAAATTCATTTGTGACCAGAGAGTCGAGAAGTCAGTTATACATTTCTGGAGAGACAAGAATCCAAAGTCATCAGTGACTGGAGAAACAACTACTCAGAGCTGGTTGTATGTCACTATATGTAAATTAACAATACTGACATACAAATATGTTGCATCCACTAACTCAGATACAACAATGTTGGAAAGGTAAGTCTATATTTACTATTCCTAAGCCCACATCTACCTACTTATATTTTTATGGCAATGCAGTGTTTAGCTGATGTAGTTCATGCAAGGTTTTTATCAAGCAATATATCGTACGCAATGTAGTGAGGCTATACCATCAAAGCCACATGCAACCATACAGAAGAAAGTAAGGTAGCTCATTGTAGGAGGCTGACTCTCTGTATAGTGTACAAAAATGATGTGCACTGTGCAGAGTCCGAGCAACCTCACAGAGGTGTAAAATAGACCACAAAATGCTCTCATTTTTGTGGTAGCTTGGTCAAGCAGTTAGGCCAGTCTTGGGGAAGTGCTAAGCATTTGTTGTACTCACAGTATCAATAAACGTGGACCCAATTTACAAAAGTACTTCAGATTTTTATAAAATGTTTAAATGTTTAAGACAAAGATCATCAAAATCAGGTAAGTACTTTTTAAGTTATGATTTTTCAAAGTTTAACAAAAATAGTTTTTTTGTACGTAATTATGCACAATAGGAATCAATGGAAGAAAACTTTAAAATGCATACAAATCAGGTAATGCTTTCACAAATGTCACCTTCTGGTTTTAAGTCAAGATCATCAAGATGTTTTGTGGGTCAGGGGCAGCGGCTGAAAGTCTTGGAGCTGGTGCAGGACAGGCTAGAGGGACCACTTGGAAATGCACTGCACAGGTGGACTTAAAAGTTAGTCCGTTGGGTCCCCTTTGAGTGTAGAGGTCGCAAGGGGTCGCTAGGACCCCTAGAACAGAGCTGGCTCTCCTATGCCAGGGAGGCTGGGTGCAGAGCAGATAGTTCAGTCAAGAGCTGTGCACACAAGAGCCTTTGGAACCAGGGGGCAATTCACTTGGAGGGTGGATTACAGGTCAGCTGGGCCACTCTGGGGATTGGTTCTTGGGTGTACTGAGGTCCCTTGACAGGTGCTTGCTTCTGGTCCAAGAAGAATCTAGAGTGGACTTTTATTATGGGTATCTGACATTGGGGGTCCAGTACAACTGGCTATTGCGCAGTTCAGCCACTGGAGGTTGCAGTGCCACCAAACTAGGCACACTTGCAGGGTTTGTTCTCTGGGTCCGTTGGGAGGAATTTGGTCTGGTTGCTATGTCCAGTTCCTTGGTCAGCAGCTGGTCAGTGAATTGGACGTCACTGGATCTTGCTTTCTGGCCGCAGGGAGTGATGCCTTCACCCTGGAGGGAGGTTCTTGGCAATTTTTAAAAGGTTGAATGTCCTCTGCGGTTTCTCAGAGTCTGTCTGATGTCCAGTCAACACCTCAGCAGTGATTGTTAAGTCCTGGGTGCAGCAAACAGGGTTTGGCACCTTTTTCTTCTTGCAACAGGACTTCTGCTCTTGAGCTTTGGGTCTTCTTTGTTTCTGGTCTTGTTGTGTCCGTCAAATCTGATCTGCAGGTCTAGGAATGCCCACTAAATATTGCATTTATGGGGCATTTAGGGGTGTACCTGGTAGTGGCCAATGAACTATCTACCTTAGGGTGGTTACACCCACTATGTGACCACTTCCTGAGGGGAGAGGTCGTACCCCTAACCTGAGTGGCTATTTTCCTACCATGCAAGATGGAGGAAAATTAAATAGAGAGGTTACATCGCCTGCTACACCTGAGGGGTGGTGCAGGCAGAGGGTGGCTTCATCTCCTATTGTTTGTGCATTTTTCTGCCGTTGCTCCCACCAAAAGTGGTGGTTTGCAATGGAGACAGCCATCTGCTGCTAGCAGCAGGGCTGGGGGTCGAGTTTCAAGGGTGGCAAGCCCTTTGAAGCTCGCAGGTAGGGCTGTGCATGTTCCTTGGGGAGTAGGTGTAACACCTCTGCCCAGGAAGGGCTTTGCTTTCTGGTCCCAGAGAGCAAAGGCCCTCGCCCCAGGGATCCAGAATCTTGTCTGGTGGTGACAGGCTGGTTGGGACTGGCCAGCACCCATGCCAGGGCTAGTTAGCTTCTCAGGGGTCACCTCTAATGTGGCCCCTGGGTATATTTTGTAATAAATCCAATACCTGAACCAGTTTCGATTTGTTCTTCTGAGTTGTTTGATACCAAACAACCCAGGGTTCAGAGTGGCCTTCATGTAGCTGTGAAACACGTACTGACCAATGTCCTGCACTTGCATTTAAAATGGCCGCTCTGTACACTTACTATGTCCCAGGCTTGGTAAGGACATATTAGGGGCATATTGCACATGCACCTATGTCCACACATGCATTATAGTGCACCCTGCCATAGGCTGTAAGACCTGCCAGAGGGGTGGCTTACCAATATTGCATGCAGTGTGTGGTGGACAGGTCACGCAGGCTGTGTGCCATGTCATGTTTACATTTTAGGATTGCACCAGGACACTCAGCCTGCAATGGCAGGGCTGAGTGCATTTGGATGCAGGGTCCCAGAGGGAGGCACAATCTGTGCTGTTGCTCTCAGGGGCCTACCCTTAGTACCCCATCCCCGGGTACCTAAGTACCATTTATTAGGGACTTAGAGTTGCCACTAAAGGTGTTGCCAAATGTGCCAATGCATCACACCTGTTTTGGGAAAGAGATTTGGTCCTGGGAACCTGCTTAGCAGGGGTCCAGGGCACTTACAACATTGACACCATATCATATATGAGGCAAAAAGTGGGGGCTAACCATGTCAAAAGAGACACTGTCTCACACTCATGACTGGAGAGAATAAAACCCAACGCCACCTGTAGGAAATCTGCCTTTTGTGTGTGTTCTCCCCCAATCTTTCACCTTTTGTTAGCTCCTATTTTATTGCTGGTTTTAGGTTCTGCATACTGGGGCAGTGCCGTCCAGTGCCCAGTGTATGTGTCCTGACTCCTAAAACATGGAAAACATGGAGAAATTGGCTAACCACTGTTTGGTGATTGGTGTAGTTAACTTTTTTCTAAGGCCATACTGTTTCGTGCATGAAATGTTAGTCACCTGTTTACTTCAGCACATATTGTACCATCCACTAGTGTGGCAAAAGAAAACATGGCTTTGAGCCTACCATTGTAGCCTGATAGCTGCAGTGTACAATCTGCATTACTACCTGTTAAAATAATGTAAACATCTCTCTTTTAAGTATTAGTAAATCACTCCTATACAGGCCTTGCAGGCTAAAAGGAAGGGTGCATGGTATTTAAAAGTAGGATATGTAGAAAATAAATGTCAAAGTAGGCTATGTAGAAAATACATGTTTAAGAGTACTTACAGTGACAAAGCTAAAAAATCTATTTTCACAGTGGCAGCCCAACTGTCCTATGTAGAACCAGAGTCCAGATTGAAATATTAATACTGTATCTGTGAAATGGGACCGGCTAGAATAATAATTCAATAATCAACAGTGAAATCAGATTTTTAATAAATACTAAGGTAAAGTAACTTTTAGAAAGTTACTTTTTACATGCCTGCTTTATCAGAAGGCTATTTAGCATAGGCCTCTACCAGCTCCCAGCCTGTGCTCAACTTTGAATAGGTGTGAAATAGGTATAAAATGCCTCCTATGAGCAAACAGTAGGCAGATATGACTCCTCTGAGCTGAACAAAATAGGCCGTGGCCCTCCTTTTGACAGGACAGTGTTAAATTCTTGAGCCACATGTAAAAATTTGGGGTGCCCATAAAGGGGTAAAAACAGGATTGTCGGGAACTCTGGGGGAAGCATCCCTCAAAGTCAAGTAATATCTCCCTACGGTGTACTGAAGCAGAGGAGCAGAAAAAGACATGCACCAGTGAAGAACAGCTACAGAGTAAAGCACAGGAACAAGATAGAGAAGGCAGAGATACCTTAGCATGAACAGGGAATGAACCAATAGTGGAGAGCACACTGGATTACCACTCAAGTTGTACATAATTAAGGGTCGGAACTTCCCACAGGAACAGGGAATGTCAGTACATCTGTCGAAATTACCCTTACAGATAGTCACCCTGCCAGCCCCATAGAAGGGAGGCAGCAGAAGTGAATCCGTCTCTGGACTCTTAGGGCACAAACAAGGATTGTACTTACATACACAAGACTGTGATAAACCTGTCTTCAGATGTATGTATTTTCTTTATGATTTATTGTCCAAATATATAATACAGCCCCAACATTTCCAGCAGCAAATCTGTAATTCTTCTCTGTCCAGCTCCAACTCCAACTGCCTCACACCACATTCCATCTCTCGCTCCATTCTTCCTTTGATGACATTCTCACTTGCGCGGCTCACGCGTAACTATATGCAACCCATACAACACATTTCCCCCCTCATAATAAAGCAATAGAATTATAACTAAACATTTGTGTTACTACCCTAACAGTTTGCTGAGGAAAAATAAAGAAATAATTAATACACTAATCATGAAAATATATGGAAATATCTAAATATCACATTCATAATCTTTCAACCTTTTAGACCTCATTCTCACTCTTCCATATTTACTAACGCCATTATAGAACTCTGCACAACCTTCTTCATTACTAGAAGATTGGCTACAGGCTTCCTCCACTTGGACAGGACCAGTGGACTCTTACAAATTTATATTCTCTTGCGATATCCCCTCCTTATTCAATCCTTGAATTTCTTGTGCACTCTTGTCTTCCATTTCATCCCTTAACCAAGAAATTTTACTCTTCTCCATATCATTAACACCCTTATAGGGCGCAATTCTGCTCACATGCCATACCTTCCCATCACTAAGCAAAAACGAATTGCACAAAACCTTTTCTACAGATAATGGAGGATAAAATCTCCATATCATTAACACCCTTATAGGGCGCAAATCTGCTCACATGCCATACCTTCCCATCACTAAGCAAAAACGAATTGCACAAAACCTTTTCTACAGATAATGGAGGATAAAATCTTCCTGCTCCCCTTCTTTTAAACCCAGGTATCTTGACTCTGACTCAGTCGCCAACATGTATCTCTACTGTCTTGCATTTGTGTTTCCTGTCATACATGGCTTAAGCATGTTTCTGCTTAGCACTTATATTCTTGACCACCTTTGGAGACCAATCACTCCTTCTTGGTTTTGCCATCCAACCCACATTGTCCTTACCCAAAGGAATCATTCCCCTCATAATTTTGAATGGGCTGCTTCCTGTGATGTCACTAGGAATAATCCTGTATGACCATATTGTCTTCCATACTTCCTTTTCCCATGATAACTTTGCACTATTGGCTAATTGGATAGCATTCTTCAACACACTATTGAAATGTTCCACTACACCATTATCTGCGGGATGATATACCGATGTAGTTTTGTGCAAAATACCTTTTCTTTCCAAATACTTCTTAAACTTCCCAGAAGAGAATTGAGGACCATTATCAATCAGGACAATAATGGGTAACCCTTCTCTCACAAATACCTTATTCAAAAATTTCACTATACCTGAAGCATCCAGTTTTGTTGAAATCTTCACCTCTGGCCATTTCGAAAAATGGTCCATTAACACTAGAATGAATTTCGCTTCACCATCATCATAAATTGGTCCAGTGATATCTAAACCAATTCTGTCCCATGGCATATCCGGACACGATAACGGACAAAAAGGAGGTTAAAAAGTCAATAATTTTTTTCCGATTCATTACATAAAACACAAACTCTCACTTTCCTCTCACCAGCAACATCTATTCCAGGCCACCAATATAACTGTTTTACTCTGTTCTTCATTTTAGAAATTCCTAAATGACCTTCATGGCAAATCTCTAACAACCTGTCTCTAAGACTTTCTGGTGGCACTAGTTTACCATTGCGCAAGACCACATTATCTTCCACAGACAATTCCTGTCTCAATTCCCAATATATACGTAAGCTACCTTCCAAGGTATTCTTGTTAAGCCAACCCTTTATAATCAATGAAAGTACTCTAGACAACACACCATCCTCTTTTGTGGCAGTTACCCATTCTTCATTTGAAATTCCTTGAATTTCTTCTAAAGTTTCTGCAACACAACCATTATCCAACTCATCATCCTCATTACAAGGCACTTCTTGAGTTCGCAAAGGAAATCTGCTAAACAAATCTGCAGTTACATTTTTTACAACTGGAACATATTGCACTTCATACTTATAATCTATTAGTTTTATGGACAATCTCGCTATTTGTGGGGATGCCTTAAACAAACCACTAGTAGTAAGTACCTTAATGAGCGGTTTGTGATCACTGCGCAAAATGACCTTCAGCATCATGCTCCCCCCTTGACTTACCCATGACCAAACTATCATCCTGAAAAAACATAACCACTTGTAAATCTTTAAATAGTTTGAACATGAGTCTTTGGAACATGGCTCCTGCAGATGCCAATCCAAATGGCACCCTAGTAAACTGGTAGCAACCAAAAGGAGTGATAAATGCAGTAAGTCTTCGACTTTCCGGATGTAAAACAACCTGATAGTAAGATGAGGTTAGATCAATCGTGGTGAACCAACTCATTCCTTTCGTACGTGCAACCATTTTGTTAATTCTTGGTAGCGGAAATTGGTCCACCATAATATTCTTATTCAAATCTCTCAGATCAACGCATAACCTCAACTTACCATTGGCCTTCTTCACCACCACCAAAGACGAAACCCAATCCGAAGAGTCCACCTGTTCAATGACACCTGCCTGCATTAATTTTTCCAATTCTTTGTACACTTCATCTCTAATACCCAAAGGTATATTCCTAGCTTTGTGTGTCACAGGTACGGCATTATGCTTTAAAACTATCCTGTGTTGGAAATCCGTCAGTTTGCCAATACCACCCACACACACCATGGGATATTTAGCTTTGATATTATTAGCATCCCAAACCTCTTCTTGCACCACAGACACTGGTTCAGGACTTCAAGTTTAAGAATAATACCAAGCTTGCCTTGGTCCCACCATCCCAACACTGATGGCTCTGCCTTTGACACATACAATTTAAATTCAGCCTCTCTGTCCTTAAACATACAACACACATTCCTATACCCCAAAATGTCTATAGGTTCTCCAGTAAAACTTCTTGGAGCTATGTCCGAAGGTACCAGCATCTTTCCCAATTTCGGTTCTAACTTATCTATCCACACCGCCTGGCTGACAATAGTGTAGGGAGATCCAGAATCTGCAACAACACTACCAACAATTCCCTCTATGGATAAATTACATTTAGTTTTTTTTCCTTGAAGTAAGTTTTTGTTCCTCATCCAACTGATCTTTTACATTGAATACACACATATTTAAATTGTCATCATCAGAAGAAGATGAATCAGAATTTGAGTCTCTCTCCAACAACTTAATGGATTTTTCTTTCTTCTTCTTGCATACTCTCCCGTAATGCCCAACCAAACTGCATTCTGAAAATTTTTGGTTCCGTGCCGCACACTTCTTGTCATTATCGTAATGACCCATAAATCCACATCTATAACACTTAATCATGGAGTTGTCAATCTTAGCCTCAGTTTTCTTTAATTGCCCCTTGACAAGGTTATCTCTTGACTTAGGAATTTCCCGCACATAGTTTGAACTTTTCCTTCCGCTTTTAACTTTATTAATCTGCTCCATAACTGCCTTTTCATCTTTCTTTTCAGAAAGCACTGCTTTGGCACATCTTCCACTTAACTCTGCTTTCCTTACAATTTCCATAACCTCAGATAAGGGTGCTTCTCCTTTTGCCCACAAACAGTCTTGTATAGATGGATTGGCCACATGCATAACAATTTGGTCTCTGATCATTTCATCATGTAGTGACCCGAATCTACAAGTCAAAGCCAAGTTTTTTAAAGCCGATACATATTCCGCCGTAGATTCTTCTTTCAATTGTTTCCTATGATAGAATTTATATCTATCAATGCCAACACACACTGTAGGTGTTTAGTATCTGTCCAAATCCTCCATAGCATTAGTGAAAACATCACCTTGACCCTCTGGGTGAGTTTTTTTTTCAATGCGATTATACATTCTTAAACCTTGTGGGCCCAGACAATGTAAAATAATGTTTTTCTTCTTTGTAGGTGTGAAATTGTCCTCTTCATCACATGTAGCAATGTAATTTAGAAAATACTCTTTCCATTCTTGCCACTTGCTTGCATTATCACCTACTAAAGGTTGAAATGGCTGAGGAGGAGGCAAATTCAATGAACCATTTGAAGCCATGGCTGAGGAAATGTGGCAACAACAAGAAATACAGTGGCAATAATAGGTTTCCAAGTTAAAGGAGTTTCACACCTCAAATATGGCCCCCAGTTGTAACACAAAAAGGATCTCCAATATGGCCGCCAAAGCTATCCACATAAGCACACAGGCAGTGTACTACCAACCTGGCTGTGCCTTACAAGAATCCATCATTTATTTTTTAACAATCCACTCAAGACGAAGCGCACACAGCAACGGTAACCAGTAAGGCTGTACGCACTTCCCCACAGCTCTGGTAACAAAGGAAACAGATTTATTGAATGCAAGCCCCCCTCGTGCACACTGGTAGAACGCGCTAGACGGCATTCAGACACAAACCGAAAGGCTTGGACAGTCGTACGTTTTTGGTGGGTCTTTTCTCCTGAAACAGACCAATGTGATCATGGATCCATTCCTGTGTCCATCATTCGCTCAAGACCCTCACCGATAAGGTTCCTCCGCACTCAGCAACCACCAGGACGTTGGGGCTGATACGCGTGTTCAGACAGTGTCTCCAGCTTGTCGCTAAATTTGTAGTAAACACGTCTTCAGCCGTATGTATTTTCTTTATGATTTATTGTCCAACTATATAATAAAAGACCGCTTCAACAGACCAGGGGCTGGCATCGCCATCCTATACAGGGACACCATCAAAGTCACCACCAGCTCCCAAGACACCGTTGACAACACAGAACACATGCACTTCCTAATCCACATTAACAACAACTCCACCCTCAGAGGTACACTAATCTACAGACCACCAGGACCATGCCCCGCATTCTGCTACACCATCGCCGACACCATCAGCTTGCACGCCCTCACCTCCACAGACTACATCCTCCTCAGTGATTTAAACTTTCATTTGGAGAACCTACAGGACCACAACTCTACCTCCCTCATAGACAACCTCACCAACCTCGGACTTAAACAACTGGTCACCGCACCCACCCACTCAGCAGGACACACGCTCAACGCAATTTTCACCTCAAGCCAACACATAGCCTACACCCACACCACCGAACTCCTCTGGACTGACCACCACTGCTGCGTCCACTTCTCCTTCTCCAAACTCCCCACACACCACCATCAACACACCACACCCTACCGCATGTGGGACAAGATCCCCACAGAACGCCTGAACTCCCAACTGGCTCACAACCCCCCTACACCAACGACCCCAACACAGGAGGACACAACCTCTCAAAATGGATCACTACCTGCGCAGACAGACTAGCCCCCCTCAGAAAACACATCGCCACCAGCAACATCAAGAACGCTCCATGGTTCACCCCCGAACACCAAGACTTCAAGCGCAAATGCCGCCAGGCGGAGAAAATATGGCAACAAGAACCCTCCACAACCAACTTCTCCACCCTCAAAGCCACCATTCACACCCATCACCAACTCATACGCACCGCCAAAAGAGACCAGTACAAGACACGCCTTGACAACAACTCTCAAAACAGCAAAGAACTCTTCACCATCATTACTGAACTAGCCAAACCCAAAGCCAGCAACATAGATCCGTCACACACACAGCCCCTATGTGACGCCCTCTCCAACCACTTGCACCACAAAATCCTGGACATCCACAACAGCTTCATACTGCACACACACCACACGCACCCCTCACTCACCCAACTCTACCCCCACTCATGATCCCCCCACCACACTCACCACCTGGGCCCCCAACACACATGAAGAAACCGAAAAAAAACATGAACTCCATCCACTCCGGATCCCCCTCCGACCCCTGTCCACATCGCATCTACAACAAAGCCAGCCCAACCATTGCCCCCATACTCCGCGACATAATCAACTCCTCCTTCGACTCCGCCACCTACCCAGACCCTTGGAAGCACGCGGATATCACCGCTCTCCAAAAAAAAACAAAGCTGACCCAGAGATCCTCTCCAACTATCGCCCCATCTCCCTCCTCCCTTTCCCCGCAAAGGTCACCGAGAAACTAGTCAACACCCGCCTATCCCACTACCTCGAAGAAAACAACACTCTTGACCCCTCACAATTCGGGTTCCGCAAGAACCACAGCACGGAAACTGCCCTCATCGCATGCACTGATGACATTAGGACCAAAGTCGACAAAGGCGAGACTGTCGCACTCATCCTCCTAGACCTCTCTGCAGCCTTTGACACTGTCTGCCACCACACACTCCGCACACGCCTCCACAACATAGGAATTTGCCACAAAGCCTTAGACTGGCTCACCTCCTTCCTCACTGACAGGACCCAGAGATTCCGCCTCCCACCTTTCCACTCCACCACCACCAAGATCATCTGCGGAGTCCCCCAAGGGTCCTCTCTCAGCCCCACACTCTTCAGCATTTACATGATCCCCCTAGCCAACATCCTCCGATCACATGGAATCAATATCCTCTCCTACGCAGATGACACCCAACTCATCCTCTTCCTCACCCGCAATCCCACCACTGCCAAAACCAACCTACATGCAGCTCTCCTCGACAACGCCAACTGGATGACAACTAACCACCTCAAGCTTAACTCCATCAAAACCGAGATCATCATCTTCGGCTCCAACAAAACCGTATGGGACGACTCCTGGTGGCCCACCGCCATAGGAGCCGCACCCACCCCCGCAGACCATGCACGCAACCTCAGCATCGTCCTGGACCCCTCCCTCTCCATGACACAGCAAATCAATGCTCTAACCTCCTCCTGCTTCCACACACTCGCCACTCTAAAAAAATCCTTCAAATGGATTCCCCCAGAGACCAGGAAGACAGTCACCCATGCACTCATCAGCAGCAGACTAAACTACGGTAACGCCCTCTATGCCAGTACCACACTCAAAGTCACACGCAAACTCCAGAGAATCCAGAACACAGCCGCACGCCTCGTCCTTGGCCTCCCCTGCCACGAACAAATGTCACCACACCTCAAAACCCTTCACTGGCTCCCCATAAACAAGAGAATCACATTCAAGATCCTCATCCACGCACACAAATCCCTCCACAACACCGGCCCGACATACCTCAACGAAAGAGTGAACTTCCACACTCCCACCTGCAACCTCCGATCAGCCAACCTCGCCCTAGCCACAGTCCCCCCCATCCAATGCACCACCACAAAAGGCAGGTCCTTCTCCTACCTCGCCCCCAAAACCTGGAACTCCCTCCCCACCAACCTCTGCAAAACCAAAGACCTCCTGCTCTTCAGAAAGAACCGCAAAACCTGATTTTTTGAACAGTGACCCTCCTGCCCCCCCCAAGCGCCTTGAGACCCTCACGGGTGAGTAGCGGGCTTTATACATTTTTTTGATTGATTGATTAATACAGCCCCAACATTTCCAGCAGCACATCTGTAATCCTTCTCTGTCCAGCTCCAACTCCAACTGCCTCACACCACATTCCATCTCTCTCTCCATTCTTCCTTTGACGACTTTCTCACACGTGCAGCTCACGTGCAGCTATATACATCCCATACAACAAAGACAAACCCTGATGGGTCCATCTGGAGACACAGTGGCAAGAAAAATAGAAATGGCACACTGTCACTGATAAGGCACTTAAGACTACATATAATACAAGATAAAGGACGAGGCAGGAATTGCTTTGTGGAAACCAGGACCCAACCCCTGTATAAAGGAATACACTTATTGCACTGGCGAGGACCCAACAGTACAATTAACAGACACAAAAGCCCAAGAGGAAAATACAGAGCAAGCACTAGAAAGGAACCTAAGAATTGTAGCAAAAAGTCAGAAGAAGTCAAAGAAAAACTTGAGAACAGGCAAGTCAAACACAAGGATTCTAGGAACTGTAACAAGCAAGAGACTCGAACATCAAGAGAACTTGAGACTGCATAAGAAAAGTAGGGGCAAAATCTAAGACACTTGAGAAGAAATTACAGGAGCGGAGGTAGAACCAAAAGGAATTAGTAAAGGGAAAATAATAGCAGGAACAATTAGAAAGGAGCAGTTCAAGGGCTGCACCAAGTGTAGAAAAGAGCCAGAGAGCAAAGTAAGAAAAAGCAAGCAGGGCTGGGAAAATCTGTAGCAGGCTGCATAGTAACAGGACGCAGGTTCTGGCTGAAGCAAAACAGGAACTGGACTGGAGAACAAGCCAACCAGAGGTCTGGTACACAGAGAAACAAACTGCACGGACAAGGAGCTTAAGCAAATGACAGCTTATAAGTAGTTCCAGGCAGCAGCAAGCCCAGGACAGAGTCACAAGGCTGGGGTGTACAAGACCGGTCACAGGTGTGTGTGCAATTCCAGTCTCTCACAAGTCTTGGAGGAAAGAATCCAGTACTGAGGAACAGCAGGACTACTCCCATGAAAAACAATGGACAGCAGATTCCAGATCTTTTTGAATAATAGGCAGAGCATTATGGAACCTTAAGTCCGAGGAAGCAAACGTTGGTTTTTAATTGCATACAAGATTGAAATAGAAAGCAGGCAGGAGTCAGACAGGGACTTTGGATGAGTTTTTACTAGGCTGCCGATGGTCCATGTATGGCGTCCCGCAGAGGCGGAACAATGGAATCGTAACAGGACTGCCATTACAAGTCTTGTGGATCCCCTACCTGGTTGCTCAAGGATACTGCTTTTCTCCTAACAGACTTCTCTCTCTGAGTTTGCTGTGGGTACACTACCTCCCTCAAACTGGAGTTTAGTGTTAAATGTGGAAGGATACTTCGATTAATATAGTACACTCCCCACACACCTTACAGCCCTCAGAGGCCAAGCTTAGTGTGGTCAAAGACTTTCAGCATCTTGAAAATGTCCTGCCACATGGCATTTTGGGCCCTGTTTGCAGTAAAACAAACAGGACATACTGCAGAAGTAGGATGGTCAAGGACTGGGAACTTTTACCCCATTTGTTAGAGAGGGGCCAGGAGTCACCCTCATCAACTAGCTAATGCCAGACATAAATGTGGAATTCCCAGGCATCCTCTACAGAACACTTTCTGGACCTGCATAAGTTCAGAAATGGACTGGACCTGATGTCTCTAACCTGAGAGGAACTCTGAAAGACGGGACCTGCTCTGTCTTGTACTCGGCACAAAGAAGTTTACCCTGAGGGTTAATTGGTTGACCTCCTATGTGGCTACAGGGAGACAACAAGTTGCAAGAGGCCTTTTCCTGGAAGTGCCTAGCTTATCAGCTGCCATTGGACCTGGACTGGATCCTTTTACTGGCCTCTGCCTAATATGCTTTGAGTCCTTAAGTGTCTCCTGTGAAGTTCTAGGGGCTTAGAAGTATACTCCTGTCGATGGTTGAGACTTAAAAGACTAAGGGCCTGATTTAGAGTTTGGCGGATGGGTTACCCCGTCACAAATGTGACAGATATTCTGTCTGCCATATTACAATGTCCATAGGATATAATGGAATGGGCAGAGTAACCCCATCCACCAAACTCTAAATCAGGCCCTAAGTCAGAAGATAAAATCTCTGTCCAGGGCAAAACTGACTAGTGTATCCGACCTACGGTCCATAAGCCTCAGATTGTACTAAGTACCAGTCTACTGCGACCATTGACTATCAGTGGCTCTTTGTGCTTTTTGGCCTATTTCTACTCAAAACTTTACAAATTCATATTGTGGTTCACCTTATTAGATTTTTGTCATTTTGGTTTCACTTTAATTATTATATGTTTTTCTACTTTTCTAATTTGGTTTGGGATTTTTATTATTTTGCATTTTGACTTTACTACTGTTTTGGTACTCCATAAATACTTTACACATCGTCCTATCTTAAGTTTGTCTGCTCTCTGACAGTACCACTGTTATGAGCACAGGTTAATTTAGTTACTTGAAGGTTTCACCTTTACAATAATTGTGATCATTCCTTGAAGAGGGAAGTTGGTCACTTCAAATAATCCAATTTCATACTTCATCTCTGACCAGAGAGACAAAACCTAGGGCTAACCATGACAGTAACTGAGATAGCCTAAAAAAGTAATCCGCCAGTAGTGAAATGAGAACCCAAAGCTAGCTGCTACTGGAGAGATAAGAACCCAAATTGACTTACGAGACAGAACTCAACTCTTTCATTGACAGCATATGTGGAGCACCGTCATTGACAGGTGAACCCAAATCTATCAGCAAATATAAAGCTGAGAAAGTAAAGGGACCCACAACTGGAGAGAGGCGTACCAAAGGACACTCCAGAAGAGATAGTAATCTTCACAAAAGGGAAGGGAACCCCAAGCAAACTGACACTAGAGGTCAATAAATACACACAGCACGATGGTGTCCCGGCTTTTCCTTGTACAAAAGGATCTGGTATGATACACATATACATATGTATATATATATATATATATGCATATATATATGTATATATATATATATTCACTTAAAAAAAACAAATGTTACACGGCCTTCATAATATTAGGCTCACATTTTAAATGTACAAAACCATAGAAATTCACCAGTTATAATTACCTCAAGTAACTATAAGTCATTCCTTAAGGTAACATTAACTCGCGCCCCAGCCATGCACAGTTTTTTTGTCAAAAATGTTACTGCAAATATTACTCTGATATTATCAATGATGTAATCAAAGATGGCATGAGGGCCGTAATTTGTGGGGTAATTAGCAGTGCATGGCGAGGGCGCGAGTTATAGTTACCTCAGGGCACAAGTTATAGTTACTCAAGGTAACTAACTATAACTGGTGAATTTCTATGGTTTTGTTCGTTTAAAATGTGAGTCTAACTATAACATTCCTGTAACCTTTGTTTTTTTCAGTGAATTTCTATGGTTTTTGTGCGTGGCGGCGGTTGACCACAGGGCCAACCCCCTATAAGCACAGAACCTTGCACCATGCACAGCCTTCGCCTGTGTGCAGTGGAGGTTGCCTGCAAGACCTGGCTTGCAGCCAGGCCCTGCAGCCAATCCTCCTAACTACCCAACCCCATGCTGTGCACAGCCCTTTGGCAGTGGACAGCGGAAGTTGGCCATGGCCTCTCTAGGTGTCAGAATAGGCATGAGAGGGTGTATCTGGGGGTGAGAGTGGCTGTGAGAGTGTCTGTCTGGGTGTGAGAGTTCATACAGCAGTGTTTTAGTGGCTGTGTCAGTGTGGGTGCGGGTCTGTGAGTGGGTACATGAGGCTGATAGTGTGTGTTATTGGGTGTGTCTGAATGGGTCTGTGAGTGGGTGCATATCTGAGTGGGTCTGTGAGTGGGTGCCTGAGGGTCTAAATGGGGCTGAGTGTGTGTGCACAAGGGACTGAGTGGGTTTGTGAGTGGGTGCATGAGTGTCTGAGTGGGTGCGTAAGTGTCTGAGTGGGTGCGTAAGGGTCTTTGCATGTGTGAGTGGGAGAAAAAGACTGAAAGAGAGAGAAAGAGTAAGAGGGAGAGAGAGAATTTGTTTTACGTTTTGACGTATGATCTACTTAGATTGAGATATTTCTGTACAATTTCAAATAAAAAAATATTTGTTATTTTTGCAAAGTCAAATAATTTGTAATTAAAACAAAAAAAATAGGGAAGCGAGTCCGGCTGGACTTGAACCCTTAGTCTCAGTGTGAAGGTCTGTGAAAAATCTGTTTAATATCATAACTCTCTTTGCTATATGTGGTTATCATCCTTATCTAAAAAATGTAAATAATTAAAAAAAATTGTCATACAATCCCATCAAAATAATTTCCGATAATTTGAACAACAAAATACGAGAATGGCATGATTTGCAACTATTGAATGAAGACGAGGTTCAATTCTTGACAGTCAAACATCGAGTCATGCCAACCTATTACTTTCTACCAAAAATTCATAAAAGATTACAAAAACCTCCTGCCAGGATGTGGGTCAGTAGTTGAGAATCTATCGGTATATGTGGATGACTACATCTCTCTCATAGTCCAAACTCTGTCATCGAATATCAAAGATTCAGGTGACTTTTTGAGAGCCATTTCTGAGATCGAATGGCAACAGGAATATATATTAGTCACTATTGATGTGGTCTCTCTGTATACGTCCATTAGACATGATATTGGATTAAAAGCTGTCAAATATTTTTTGAGACAAAGGCAATTGAAGGAGTTGAGACATTCCAATATGTTGATCAAAATGATTGAGATATGTCTGCATAATAATGTATTTTTGTTCAATCGTGAAGTTTACCGATAAATATGCAGAACTGTCATGGGAATTTCATTTTCACCCAGTTATGCAAATTTGACAATGGGCTTGTGGGAAAGAGAGGTTGCTTGGCATGAAGAACTTGAAACAGAAACATCCAATATTGTGATATGGCTGAGATATATTGATTATTTTTTTCTCATTTGGAAAGATACGGGGGAACTGCTTACCACATATCTTGAGAAACTCAACAATAATGACTATGGTCTAAAATGTACTCATAATGTCAACAAACAACAAATTCACTTTTTGGATATTCATGTGTTTGTGGTAAATGACAAACTGAAAACGACACTGTTCAGGAAACCAACAGCCACAAATAGTGTTCTACATTTTCATCCAAGAGCCCTTATAAAAAGCATTCCGTATGGTGAATTCATTCACACTAAAAGAAATTGCTCTCTAGTCGCAGATATGGACCACCAATTTGAGGAGATGAAAAAAATATTTTATAAACGGGGCTGCCCAGCTAGGTTTATTGAGCAAGCAGCAATTCAAGCTAGGAATAGACAACGGATTGAGATTCTGATGGAAAGTTCACTCTAGAAATCAGACAATTGTAATACCATAAGGATGATAACCAAATATAGCAAAGAGAGTCATGATATTTAACAGATTTTTCAGAGAAACTGGCCCATCCTGTTAAGGGACATGGATGTATAAAAAATGCTGGGACCCAGACCCCAATTTACATTCAGAAAAGCACAGTCTTTAAAGGATAAATTAGTGAAAAGCCATTTTGTAGAAAAACAATCCACAACATGGTTGGGCATGCAAAACAAAGGTTATGTTAAATGTCTGAACTGTAAAGCTTGCCACATTGGAAAAAATGTGTAAAATATCAATAATCTAAATGGAAAATGCATAAAAATTGACAAAGAATAACATGCAATGCCACCCATGTGGTTTATGTCATTGAATGCAAATGTAGCGTAAGATACATTGGTAGTACAACATGTCCAGTCAAAAAACGAATCCTGGAGCATATCCGAGCAGTGGAACATGGTGATACAAGTTACACAGCCACCAAACACTCACAGAAAAATCATGATGTGGAGATTGGCGGTCTCTCCAATATCATGGACTAATATATATACCTATCAATGAATAAGGAAGTGACCGAACTCTGTCACTACGGCGATTGGAAAGTAGGTACATTATTATGATACGCATGCAGATCCCACACGGATTGAACACCGATGAGGAATGACTTGGGAGGATAGCAGGGCGTAATGTATATTGGGTGAAGGATAACACCATACAAACTATAAGATAAAATGAACATCTGATAACTGTCTAGTGACCGACATAAAAGAGTTATATTTGTATTTTTATAAAATGTTTATAGCGAATATTTGTATTGACATATGGCAATAAGTCGATGGTGAACGTAAATTATGCCACTATAAATAAGTGGGGTATCTCTAATCACAGACACACACGAAATAACAGAGATATATAGAACAACAATATACATTGATATATTTATGTCGTCACAAAGGATATGAGCAGTAAAATATGATCTAGTTATATCTTGGAGCCCTTTCTCTATAGTTTGGAATATACTACCAACTATGTTAGATCTAGGATCCCTGTCTGCTATGTGTGGCTTTGTGATAAAATGGTCTCTGTGTCTTATAGGAGGCACAGATTTACAAATTACTCTGATGTGTCATCGTAGTTGAGTTCTCTTTATTTCCATTTTGCCTGACTTAGTTGTTTGCTATTTGTTTTTAATGTGTATTTTAGGACAAATAACTATCCTTTTTCTCTTTTCCTCCTTTGGAACTACATGCCCCAGAATGCCTCATTATTGGTTATCTGGTAAAATAGCATACAATGATAATGAAATAGGGACTCGTCAACCGTGAACAAGACTCTTTTGGAGTTGAAACGCGTTGGTTGTTTGTTGCTGGCTGGCTGGCTACGAATAAAATATTGGCTATTCAGTGAAACGGAGTGCAGTGGTTTCCCCTTTTTATTTGGATTTATATATATAGTACCTAGTGGTAGTTACCACTAGGTAGTTATAGGACCTAGTTTCTATAGAAAAAGCGTTTTTTTTTTTACTTGCCTATACCTTTGGCGCCGGTTGACAGATATTCACAGAATTTTTTTTAAAAATACGATGCTCAGATCAGCTGCTGTCTTGAATAAGGCGGGATGATCCGTCAAGTGGGAACCTTGAAAAAATGGGGTCCAAAAACGGGTTTGCTCCTTGTTAATTTCCATAGGGATTTTAAACAGGAATAGCGGCCGAACCACTGGATGGATTTACATCAAATTTTGCCGAAAGCTAGCTATTGGTCCAGAGAGTGACCGTTTTGTAACTTGCTGTAAATTCATTCAGTAGCTCTCTAGTTATTAAATGAAAACCAAATTTGCATATATATGGATGCGGATCCTCCTTGGAGCCTTCTCAGATCTTCCTCGGATCCTCCGTGGAGTCACAGGAAAAGCAAGACCCTGGTTGGCTGGCCGCAATCTCACAGAAAAGTTGCGGCCTCCATTTTGTTTCTCCCATTGCCTGAGGGTTTGGCAAAAACAGTGTAAAAACATGTAAGGGGTCAGGAAACAGGTATCCTGATTCCATAGGACACATGGAGGGGCCCTTCATGGGCAAAAACTTGCATTTTTCCGATGATCCTTTTTGGATCCTGGGGAAAAGAAAGGCCCTGATTGGCTTGCAACAACCTGACACAATTATTAATGTGTGTGTTAAAAAAACATAGAAATGCACTGGAAAAAACAAAGTTTACAGGGACGTCATAGTTAAGTTGACGTTTATCTGTACAAAACCCTAGAAATTCAGCAGCTATAGTTATACTTATAGTTATACTTATCTGAAGAAACTATAACTTGTGCCGGAAAGTAACTTTGGGCAACCAGCTATAAATTCTTAACATAAATATAACTGTAACTGCTAAATTTGTATGGTTTTGTATGGGTAAAATGTCAACCTAACTATAACGTCCCTGTAACCTTTGTTTTTTCAGTGAATATATATATATATATATATATATATATATATATATATATATATATAATAATATATGTATATTTTGGTTTGCTAATAGCTATAGTGCCGTTTGATGAATCTGCAAAAAACTTTCCAGAAAAGGTCTTATCCACCTCAGCTTCCTCCTGGAAAGTTTCAGGATGATCTTTCTAGTGGGGCCGAGAAAAAGGGGAGGTCCCAAAACATTTCTCCCCATGCAGTTTTCCATAGGAAAATTAGACACAGCTACAGTCAAAATGGGTGAATGGAACTACAGCAAATTTGATAGAACGATATATCCTGGTCCAGAAAGCATGTTTTTTAATCAGGTGTAAATTTGTTTAGTAGTTTTTGAGTAATTAAGGTTACAAAATATATGTAAATATCGGACTGCAGAAGATCCGCGTACCTAACAGATCTAAAGATAAGATCTGATTGGCTGCCACTACATCATCAAAGATGTGGCAGCAACCATTTTAGGACTTGGGTACTTGTCTAAAAAAATTTAAAAAACATATAGGAGGTAGGGTAGCAACACCCTGCCCATCTAGGCCTGATGGGAGTGTCCCAAAGGGATGGACTAAAAATGTAGTTTTTTTTAGCGGTATCATGAATCCACAGTAAAACTAAAAAAAACATTGGAGGCTCTTGTCCTTTTCTATTTTAAGGTGACTGGGTTGTGACAGGGCCCGGGGATCAGCACAACTGTTCTTTTGGGGAACAGGGCCATTTTTAGGCCTTGGGGGACCCGTCCCCCCGGGCTGCTTTTACTTTTATGGGGAGAGGGGTTCCCCAGAATCCAGAATGGGTGCTGGCTGAGACATCAGAAGGGGTCGAGGGGCCTTGGGGCTCTCCCCGCAGCCCACAATTAATTTTGAAAATGTGGGTGCCCAGGATGAACACCAGGGCACCCACTAAAACAAAAAAATGGCCATCTCCCGTCAGCACCTACCATAGTTGCTGGCCAGGGAGTCTGTAGGGGCCTCAGGGGCCTTAAAGCACCCCCCTGTAGCCCCTATGTCTTTTGAAGATGTTCCCATAAAAAAAAAATGGCTGGCTCCAGCCAGCACTGACAATGGGTGCTGGCTGGGGAGGCAGTAAGGCTGCAGGGGCATTGGATTCCCCAAAGTAGTGGAGGTGTCAACCCTGGAAGTCTTCCTTGAACAGACAATCTAATCTGAGATGCCCGTGGGTTGGCACTTTACCTGATTTATCATTGAGCATGCCCACAGATCCCCAAAACCAAAACGTACCCTCCGAGGTCCCCTGCATTCCCTTATCACAAAAATGTTCTATAAAGACAAAAACACAATTATTTGAGAGGCTCATCTAATAAGGGAGCTTTTATTTCATTCACATCATGTATTGATCTTCCTGCAGTACTCTTGTCGCCAACAACAGCCTCAGAAATCATACTACAAAGTTAAGCAGAAACTCAGAGCCCTCAAGCTTCAATACATTCTTATGTACCCACTGAAACTTAAAGTGATTCATGCTTCCAAATCCTTTTCCTTTGACATTCCAGAGATCTCTTGGGTTTGGGTGTTGAAGCGGCAATCTCTCCAAGGCACCCAAACTCTCTTTTTGGAATCATCACATGTAGGTTGTAGAAAATACAGTGTAAGAGAGTGAATGACATAAAAAGTGCAGGCTTCCTTGGACTTTGAAGATACCCATCTCGACTCTACTCACAGCCAGGCCCCCCGCTTATCTCCAGGAGGGATCAACTTCCTCCCTGTCCCCCACAAAAGGTGGGAGAAAACTACAGAAACAAATACTGTTGCATAATTTTCCTCTTTGACCTAATAACATTTATCTGTCAGCAGCAGTGTAGCCTTTGTTGTAATACTCCTGCATGGGTCACGCTGGGAGGCTTCAGTTAAACTCACATGTAGGTTTTTTTTGGGAGGGTGACAGATACTTCTGGGTGGAATTGTGGGGTAGCAGGATGTTGGGGGAGCAGGTTACATATGTTCGCTCATTCTGGTTCACAGTTTACCTTTGCTATTAGTTATGTTTCCCAAATGTTCTTGCACAGTACAACATCTGCACTTTGGGGACGTTTCAGGGTCAGAACTCAGCCCATAAGAACTACCAATAATGTTCCTATGAGTACACACTCCTCAGTTAATGCCCAACACCCTGAACCATGTACGAGTTTACAATCATGACCTGGAATGTTAGTGGCCTAAATGACTGAATTAGGCGTGGTTCTTTGCTTCCTAAAATGTTGTCCCAGCAGTCTTACTACTGCAAGAAAGACATATATTATGAAACAATTGTGCACTCCTAACTCACTATGGATATGATAGGATACACTAAGCCAGACACACAAAAGGATCCAGGAAATTTGTGATCTTTATCCATAGAGCCTTCCCTCTAGCCGCCTCACAGCTGACAGAGGACTCTCCAGGCAGACATATTGTGACTAAGGGTACCCTTGAAGGTCACCTTGTTCATCTTCTCAGTGTGTATGTTCCTCCTGTCCTGATTGGGACCACACTGGAGGTATATTGGGATGTGATACTTTGGCTACCACTGGAAATCATCAGCATAGGAGGTGGCTTTAATGACGTCATAAACTCCGAGGTGGACTCTACGAGACCCTGGGAGCCAGGAAGTGTACATAGAGTGGGAATAAGGAATTTGGCCAATGGCTCAGGCCTCTGTGACCAGTGAAGGACATGAAACCCCCATGACTGGTTATATAGCTATTTGTGGGCTGCACACAAGACTCTGTCCTCCATTGACCTACTGAAACTCCCTGCCGCCGATCTGGTTTGAAAGTCTGGCTCCGTCATAGTACCCTGGGGTATCACTGACAATGCCCTGTCACACCACATTTTGGTCCTCATTACGAGTTTAGCAATGTTGGTGGTGGCGGTCGTAGTGCCGACGGCCCGGTGTTGAAGACCACCAAATTATGACCATGGGAGTCTTGCCAACAGTCTTCAGTAAATACACAGCCAGTGCGATTAAGTTGTCGCCGACGGCAGTAGGCACCTTCAGACCGGCAGAGACCATGGTTCTGCCAGACACATTACAAGGATGCACACCGCCAGGGTTTCCGCCACGGTTGCACCGCCACCAAAACCCTGGCGGAAACAAACTCAATGAAAGGAGACACTCACGTTCAGGAACACAGACACCTTCGTAGCCACTATGGAACCAGAACTCGAAGTCCTCTCACTGCTCCTGCTCGCACTACTACTCCGGAACCAGCGACGATGTACACAACAACCGTAAGTACACTCTCCTAGCACACATATGGAAGGAAAGCCATTAGTACACAGACACACACACAACACACACAGCCACACACCCATACCAACACACACACACAGCTACATACACACAAACCACACATACGCACAACAAAAATACACACACTATGGCCAACACACACGTGCCAACTACACACCACCCTGCACACACACATGACCGCCACTGGCTAACACACACAAACACAACACCAACAAGTCACAGAATGACATCACAATCGCAATTACACAAACACGTTGGCAAGCCAATGCACTGCACATCTACACATGACAACACATACTGACAACAACACGGAACGACAACTCACAACCAATCAACACCATCACACACTCATACAACGTACCATATGTCACACCACGCCAACACAACACACAGCGCATATGACATAGCCATCACCCCACACACAGACGCACACACAACAACCACACAATGACACAGAACACCACCACAACACCTCGCACCACGAACAATACCCAATATAGCTATATACATGCATGTAACTACACAATCATATCTTACACACAATACACACCCATAACAGCGGGATTGATGGCAGGGCCTCACACACACATGCAGGCCATGCACAACAGCAGGCACAACCAACACACACACATGTCACACAAACTAAGGACCACAAACACAAATCCGACATGGAGAAAGAAAGGTAGAACAAGTAATGTTCGATGGATGCCAACATCTTGTTGGCCCAGATGTATTAAATTGTGTAAATTAAGAAATAAATATTAACTATGTACGAAATAGGCCATAGGCCAGTCCAATGTCTGAGGTGCCAAAGGCACATAAGGCACCTCACTGTGCCCCAACTTGACTCCTGGCTGCAAATTGACCTCCACAGGGTAGGGGCATCAAGGTGGCAGGCAGGCACCTCGGTGATGAGAGGGGGGATTTGGGCTTCAAGGGGGGTCCTTGGGTTTGGATTTTGGCTTGAGGGGGTCCTTGGGTCTGACCTTGGGAATGGGGTCCTTGGATTTGAGGGGTTGACTTTTTTGCAGGGGGAGGTGCATGGTCACTAACATGGGTGGCACGAGAGGACTTGGAGGAGGAACTGCTGGACTTGGGGAGGGACATAGCGCTCAGGGGTCTCATAGGGAGGGGGAGGAAACAAGGAAAACTCATACAAGAAATGTTTCTTTGGCACACAGGGGCGGTCATGGCAAAAGGGTTTGGGAGTGGAAGGAGCAGGAGTGGTGTTCAGATAAGTCTTGGTGGTTGTCTTGGGTGCAGGTGTGTGCGTGGAGTGCTTGTGTGTGCTGCTGTCTGTTGGGTTTGTGAGTGCAGGCGTTTAGATGTTTTGGGAGGGGGGAGGAGGTGCTGGGAGATGCCTTGCTGGATGGGTGACTGTCTTTTGGGGTAATGTCTGAAGGTATTGTTCGTGTCCTGCATGTGGGGGTGTCTGCGGTTGTGGTGAGTGCAGATGTGGTGACTGGGGTGGATGTCTGATGGTCTGATATTGTGGTGACTCTGGTGAAGATGGGACTGGTGGCTGGCTCTGCAAATGATGATGTGCTGGCTACAGGAGTGTCAGATGCAGTGTCTATGAAGGAGGGGGTTGTGGGAGAGTCCGTGCAGGGAGTGGATGTTGTTGTGTCTGCAGGTGTGTGTTGTCTGTGTGCATATATGGTGATGGGACTTGTGATGCTTTTGTTTATCAGTACCAACCGTGTCTTTTAAGGGGGATGCATGCCTGTGTGAATGTGTGCTCTGGATGGGTGTGGGGAGAGGGCTTTGGGTTTGGGAAGAGGAGGGCAGTAGATAAAGGGACACTGGCTGCCATCAGTGAGGAGGCCAGAGCCTGAAAGGATCTCTGGAGGCCAGCCATGGCACCATGAGTGCCCTCCAGAAACGCATTGCTCTGTTGTACTTGAGCTGCCAGTCCCTGGATGGCATTCACGATGGTTGATTGACCCACAGAGATGGACCTCAGGAGGTCAATAGCCTCCTCACTGAAGGCAGCCGGGCTGACTGGGGCAGGGGCAGAGGTGCTTGCAGCAAAGGAGACTCCCACCTTCCTGGGTGAGCGGGCACAGGTAAATGGATGGGGAGCCACAGCGAGGGGTAGTAAGGCGGGTGGCAGACAAAGATGGTGTTGGGTTGGTCCCCAATGGGTCCACCAGGGAGAATCCACTGGAGGAGGATTTCAAAGATGAGGTGTTGGATCCGGTCTCCCCCGTGGCACTCCCCTCGCACTCCGTCCCACCGGGTCCCTCGGTGTCGGTGGTGCAACCTTCATGGGTCCAATGGGCTGCTGCTTCCCCACTCGCCTGTGCCCCTTCTCCTTTGCCAGATGATGCTGATGCACACAATGAGAGAGAGAGAAGGATGGAGAGAGACAGATAGGGGCAAAATGGTTAACATACACCTCCCATTGACACAGCTACACATGTATATATGTCAAAATACATATCATGACTAGGTAATCTCATTTGCAAGGACAAATTACCTACATCATATCATGACATGTCAATACTACCCACGCCTGTCTGCCAACCTTCACACCCACAGCAAACCACATGTTAGACTGCACTACTAGGCTCATCCCCACGATGCCAACTAATGCCCTCTTAAGCTGCCACAGCATGGCCTGGATGCACTATCAATACTATGACTGAATACACATCTTACCTCTCCATTCACCTATCACCCGCTGGATGTGCAGCTGACACAACAGAACACTGCAAGCCTCTACAGTGACAACACCTGATTAGTCCATGTCCTCTGCAATATGTCCATGACAGTGAAGACAACTCCACTTACTGAGCACACACCACCTACCTGTCCTTATACATGGCTGGCCACTCAGTATGGTGCGGCCATTATGGAAGACAACACATATATTGCCAATGTCAGTCAGACACCCAAACACGTCACATCAGATGTGTACTATGTGAGTGTGTGGTTTAGTCATGTGAGTAGTCAGACTCCATCACAGAGCCAGAGCTTCTGGCACAGAACACATATCACCACTCAGCTAACTGCTAAGTGCATCCACAATGGGCCATGTACCACATGTAAAACAAACTATCACATCCACTGAGTGCAGTGTTACAACAGATGTACATCTGGAACACACATACCACATCATGGACCACTTCTCATGCCACTACACATGCAGTTACACCAGTTGGACTACATACCATGACAACTCCATCCTTCCACACCATACAACAATTGGCAAACCCTGTCACTGAGGCCAGACGACACACTTCTCAGGTGGCAATTCTTTTGCATGCATGAGGCACACATGGACAAACACAACTGCCAGTAAACCTAAGACATCTCACTGCCACGTAAGCAGCCTGAGGAGACTGGTTGCAACAGTTCAGTCACATCCACAGACAATGGTGGTCATTCTGACCTCGGCGGTAAAAGGCGCCTACCGCCGGTCAGAAATCCTCCATAATCCCGCCGCGGTCGCGGAAACCCGCCACGGTCATTCTGACCCGCAGAAGGCAAACCTCCGAAAATCCGACCGCCACAACAGACCGCCAGACCAGCGGTCGGCGGAAAGGTGGAGGTGACCAAACCTCCACCGCCACGCCAACAGAAATACGCCCATCCCATTACGACCCACGAATCCACGCGGCGGTCATTCAAACGCGGTATTCCATTGGCGGGACACACCGGCGCGGTCAGAATACACACCAACGAACAAAACTCACCCACATTGGACGATTTGAATCCCACACACCTGATACACATACACACACCACTCCCACACACACAATACAATATAAAACACCCACCCACATCACCCACAAACCCCTACGCTTACAAAATCGTAAAGAAGGCAAGAGCGAGACACCAGCATCCAAAACATAACAGCCACAGCCACTCAACACCATCACCCACACACTATCCACACACAAAACAACACACACCACCACACTCAACTCACTTAAATACACATACTCCACCCCACACATCATACACCCCACCCCATGGCACCCCAAAGACAACCCCGCTTCACAGACGAAGAACTCAGGGTTATGGTGGAGGAAATCGTTCGTGTAGAGCCCCAGCTGTTCGGCACACAGGTCCAATACACCAGCATTGCCCGGAGGACGGAGCTATGGCAGAGGATTGTCGACAGGGTGAACGCAGTGGGACAGCACCCCAGAAATCGGGAAGACATCAGGAAGCGATGGAACGACCTACGGGGGAAGGTGCGTTCCATGGTATCCAGGCACAACATCGCCGTGCAGAAGACTGGCGGAGGACCCCCTCCTCAACCCCCACAATTCACATCATGGGAGGAGGAAGTCTTGAACATCCTGCATCCTGACGGCCTCGCAGGAGTCGGCGGAGGAATGGATACTGGTAAGTTGAAGCTTCAATACTGCTTCCCCCCCACCTGCATGCCAAATCAGACCCCAACCCTCACCCCCATCCTCGAACCCCACCCTCACCCCCACCCCCATCCTCACCCCCACCCTCACCCCCACCACCATCCTCACCCCCACCCTCACCCCCACCACCATCCTCACCCCCACCACCATCCTCACCCCCACCCCCAGCACACCTATTCCCCGCCAATGTCTCACCATCACAACCCACACATCCCAAAACCTAGGCCTGCATGCGTCCACTAAGCATGGACACCCATCACCAAAGCATGCCCAATGCATATACACATCCCCCCCACAAGCCACCCTCACCAAAGCCCCCACACACGAATGCCAGCACTTGGGGACACGGGAACCCACAGATACACCCATATGCCACACATTGAAACTATAACCATACCTCTATACCCCTGCAGGACCCGACCGTCAACACACCGCGGCGGAGGGGCCAGAATTATCCACACCCCCCACCCAAGAGGCCGTCAGCGATGACAGCAGCTCTGTCGATCTGGACACCGATGACCAGCCCGGACCATCGGGGACCTCTGGACAGTTGGTTCCCCTCACACAGGCACAGCCCACTATAGACCCTAACCCCTCTGGGAACACCAGCACAGCTCCCACCCAGCGGGCCCATGCCTCTGTCTCCAGGGCGCGTCAGTCTGCGGTGTGTCTACCACTACAGGGCACCCAGGATAACCCACCACCCCAACAACAACAGGGACCTGGGGGCAGTGGTAGTGGGCACACCGGCCAGGGGGCAGAGGCCCAGGGAAACAGGGCAACTCGGCGGGCAGCTGTGCGACAGGGGGGGGAGGAGAGGCCCAGGGAACCCACTCTCCACGAGGTCCTCACCACCATCATGGGAGCATACAACCGCTCCCAGGAGACGATGGCGACGGTACTGGCCCGGTTCCAGGAGATCCAGGTGCTGCAGGAGGAACACTATCGGGGGTACAGGGAGGACATCCGAGCCATCAACACCACCCTGGTTACCATGGTAGGGCTGCTGCAGGACCTCGTAAACAGCAGGGCGGACACTGAACAACACCCAAGGGCCCCTGCCACTAGCCGGGACCAAGAACAGCCATCCACCTCCGCCGGCGCTAGTGGACAGGAGGCCCCCGCACAGCAGCAGCCCACCAGACCCCCACCTCCTGCAGGAGAAGAACCACCCCGCAAGAGGGCCCTGAGATCTCGCAAGACAGAGTAGGATGTCAAGACCCCCGCCAGCAATGGATACCACCTGATGTCATCCCACTGTCCCACATTGTCACCCTGTCCATCCTCGAACTGCCCATGCTCCATCTCTCCACAGGCCTCTGGACAATGCACCTGTGTGACTGTTACTCTGGACTCTGCCATGGACATTCCTTCACCATAGCCCCCACCCACTTGAAACCACCCATCCCATTTTGAGCACTTCAATAAACACCTATTTTGCACCAAAATATCAGGAGTCTGGCTGTGATTTCAATAGATTGTAATTGACATGACAGTGCAAATATGTCCTTGTACATGGTGAAGTCAACAAACAGCTGCCACAAAGCTGTAGTCCATGGGGAAACGAAGCACAGGACTCGTAGTGGGGACCCCAGATCTGAAATAGGGAGGGAAAAGCCAAAACTCAGTCATCATACACTGGGGCAAATAGACAGGCAGCAGAGATGCTGCAGAGTAGTTAACTTTTACTAAATTATCTTTGAAATGTTACCTGTGTCCTATTGGAAGTACTGTTCAATGATTCTGTCCCTGTTGTCTGTTTCAGCCCCGTCGTCTTCCTCCTCGTCACTCTCCTCAGGTTCCACCGCTGCCACAACACCACCGTCTCGACCATCCTCCTGCAGGAAAGGCACCTGGCGGCGCAAAGCCAGGTTGTGAAGCATGCAGCAGGCCACGATGATGTGACACACCTTCTTAGGTGAGTACATTAGGGATCCACCGGTCATATGCAGGCAGCGAAACCTGGCCTTTAGGAGGCCAAAGGTGCGTTCGATCACCCTCCTAGTACGCCCATGGGCCTCATTGTACCGTTCCTCTGCCCTGGTCCGGGGATTCCTTACTGGGGTCAGTAGCCACGACAGGTTGGGGTACCCAGAGTCCCCCACTAGCCATACACGGTGTCTCTGTAGCTGTTCCATCACGTAAGGGATGCTGCTATTCCTCAGGATGTAGGCGTCATGCACTGACCCTGGGAATTTGGCATTTACATGCGAGATGTACTGGTCAGCCAAACACACCACCTGGATGTTCATTGAATGGTAACTTTTTCTGTTCCTGTACACCTGCTCCCTGTCTCTTGGGGGAACCAAAGCCACATGGGTCCCATCAATGGCACCAATTACGTTGGGAATATGTCCAAGGGCGTAGAAATCACCCTTCACTGTAGCCAGTTCGCCCACCTCAGGGAAAATGATGTAGTTCCTCACGGATTTCATCAGGGCAGACAACACTCTGGATAACACCTTTGAAAACATGGGCTGAGACATCCCAGAAGCAATTCCCACGGTTGTCTGAAATGACCCACTTGCCAAGAAATGGAGTACTGACATGACCTGCACCAGAGGGGGAATCCCTGTGGGTTGGCGGATGGGGGACATCAGGTCGGGCTCCAGCCGGGCACACAGTTCATGGATAGTGGCACGGTTAAGACGGTAGGTCAGGATAATGTGGCGTTCTTCCATTGTCGACAGGTCCACCAGCGGTCGGTACACGGGAGGATTCATCCGTCTCCTCGCCCAACCCAGCGGACGGTGCCTAGGAAGGACAACATGGAGCACACAGTCAGGCAACCCACAGGTACGTACTCACAGCTAGCACAGTATACGATTCTCTATGCAGTGAATGGCGTGTCTGAGTGGCTATGCAAGGCCTAGGCCTGTGTGACGCAGTTGAAATTGAGCCATGTGGGCCCTGGAAATGGCGGCTGCCTGACCTGTGAAGTGTGACAATGGGATGTGAGGTCAATGCGCTGGCGTGGCACACCGCGGCGGGCGGCGGGCCAAGACCGCGGCGCGAAGCCGCATTGGTTAACATTGAAGCCTATGGGTTTCAGGAGCCAATGGCGAAGGGCGCCGGCGGTGGCGGGACGCACCGCCGCGGTACGCACCGCCGCGGACGTGACCGCCATTTTCTATCTACTTATCCACTTGCGACTTGAACTTTCACAGGAGAGGACCTATACTGCAAGTGTTGCTGTGACCTCGGTCTGGAAGGGACAATGGCTGCTGCGACTGGGGAAAGGGCCCCTGCCTTCACTGGAGAGGAGTTGGAGAAACTTGTGGATGGGGTCCTCCCCCAGTATGCGCTACTCTACGGTCCTCCAGACCAACAAGTGAGTTTAATTCTATCTGGATTTGGGGCCACTGGCTGGCTTGGGGGCCTGGCGGGGATGGGGGGCATGTTGGGGCTGGCGGGGGGCCTGGCGGGGATGGGGGGCATGTTGGGCATGGCGGGGGGCCTGGCGGGGGGCCTGGCGGGGATGGGGTGCATGTTGGGGCTGGCGGGGGGCCTGGCGGGGATGGGGTGCATGTTGGGCATGGCGGGGGGCCTGGCGGGGGGGCCTGGCGGGGATGGGGGGCATGTTGGGCATGGCGGGGGGCCTGGTGGGGGGCCTGGCGGGGATGGGGGGCATGTTGGGCATGGCAGGGGGCCTGGCGGGGGGCCTGGCGGGGATGGGGTGCATGTTGGGCATGGCGGGGGGCCTGGCGGGGGGCCTGGCGGGGATGGGGGGCATGTTGGGCATGGCGGGGGGCCTGGCGGGGGGCCTGGCGGGGATGGGGTGCATGTTGGGCATGGCGGGGGGCCTGGCGGGGGGCCTGGCGGGGATGGGGGGCGTTGGGCCATTGGAAAGGAAAATGCTGAGTAACTTGAACGTGGTATTTCTCCCTCCCTGTACGTGTCACATAGGTCCGCGCCCATGAGAAGATCGGGATTTGGCGTGCCATCGCCAAGGAAGTCCGGGGCCTGGGGGTCCACCATCGACGGGGCACCCACTGCCGCAAGAGGTGGGAGGACATCCGCCGCGGGACCAAGAAGACCGCCGAGTCTCTGCTGGGGATGGCCTCCCAACGTAGGCGGGGTGCCTGCCGTCAACTGAGCCCCCTGATGTTCCGGATCCTGGCGGTGGCCTACCCTGATTTGGATGGGCGCGTGAGGGCAGCACAGCAGACACAAGGGGGTGAGTACAAGCATCATCTACTCTGTTGTCGTGCAGTGGAGGTGTCTGGGTGGGGGAGGAGGGCTGTGGGTCCCCCTAGGCCAGGGCGATATCTGTAGGCTGGGCACCCCCGTAAGCCCCTGTGTCCCCAGCCACCACCCTCAGTAGTGTGTCAGTACAGCCATCCCTGGGCCGTGTCATCCATGGGTGCAGTTGACAACTCTAGGCGTGTAGGGCATGTTCCACGGAATGCGTAGCGGACCCCAAGTGCGCAACTTAGTGCAGGGGGCATCTGTGTCTGTCATGTCCGCTAACTGTACCGGAGATCCATGTACTCAATATCCCTTTATTTCTCTCTCCCCCCCCTTTTTGTTTGTCTTTCTGTGCTTGTGTGCATCAGCATCATCAGGCGGAGGAGAAGTGGCATCGGGGCAGGAGGGAGCTGCATCTCACATGGCCCAGGAGGGCCATGCCACAGAGTCAGACTGGACCAGTGAGACGGAGGGCGAGGGGAGCTCCACGACGGGGACGACTGGAGCCTGCAGCGACACGGACACGTCCTCGGAAGGGGGCTCCCTTGCGGGGGTGGCACCATCCGTGCCCCCCGCCATTACAGGTACAGCCGCCACCCAGCGCACCATCTCCGCCCTCCCAGCAGCCCCTCCGCGTTCGCCCCGTGCCCGCTCTGCCAGGAAGCCGGGCATCTCCTTCGCCCCAGGCACCTCAGGCCCTGCCCCTGTTACCCCCGCTGCCCTCAGTGAGGAGGTCATTGACCTCCTCCGAACGCTCATTGTTGGGCAGACTACCCTTTTGAATGCCATCCAGGGGGTGGAGAGGGAGGTTCATCGCAGCAATGCGTACCTGGAGGGCATTCATTCGGGTCAGGCTGCCCATCAGCGATCGTTCCAGGCTCTGGCCTCAGCACTGACGGCAGCCATTGTCCCTGTCTCCTGCCTGCCTCTACTAACTCCCTCCTCCCAGTCTCCTGTTCCTCTGCCTGTCCCACCCACACCATCAGACCAGCCTGCACACACCTCAACACCCAAGAGAAGCTCATCCAAACATAAGCACCACAGATCACCCAGACATTCACACACGCAACATTCCGATGCAGACATGCCAACAGTCACTACCACCTCTGTGACCCCCACCTCCTCGTCTCCCTCCTCCCTCCCTGTGACGTCTACACTCACACCTCCATTCACCTCACCATCAGCCAGTGTTTCCATCACCAGCACACCCTCCACTCCAGTCCGCACACGTGCAGTCACCACCCCCACTGCCATTTACACGTCCCCTGTGTCCTCTCCCACTGTGTCTGTCACCCCCTCTTCCACACCACACAAACGCAGCCACCCACCCACCCAACAGCCATCCACCTCACGACAGCCTATCCCTCCTGCACCTGCACCCAAAGACAGCAAACGTGACTCACCTACAACCACATCCTCTCCCTCCACTCCCATTCCCACTGTACCTACCACTCTCCATTGTCCCAAGAAGCTCTTCCTCGCCACTACTAACTTCTTTCCTGACCCTGAGCCCCCCCCTCCTTCTCGTCGGGGTAAGAAGAGCACCTCAGCCACCACCAGCCCTGCAGCCCCCTTGACAAGGGTGCAGGGGTATTGGAGCCCGCCAGCCCGCATGTCTGGATCTTCGCCCAGCAGCAAGGGGACAGCCAGCCCACCCCCTGGGAAGAGGAGCAGAAGGCGGAAGGGGCGCCGCAGGAGCCCGCCTTCTACATCCCCCCCGGACACCACCCAGAGACAGTCACCAGCCACAGCTCCAAAGGGAGGCAAGGGCCACAGGCCGACGACTAAGGAGGGCAAGGGCAGCAAGTTGGAGAGGTCAGGCAGCAGGCCTGCTGCCCAGGAGGAGCCCACAACCCCCATAGCCGCTGCCCCGGGAGGAACCGGCACAGCTGCCCCGGGAGAGCCCACCACCCCCATAGCCGCTGCCCAGGGAGGACCCAGCCCAGCTGGCCAGGAGGGCCCCACCACCCACAGCCCAGGTGGGCAGTGAAGGAGCACCATCCCCGCTGCCCAGGAGGGCACCACCAGGCAATTAGCAGTTGGCCATAGACCGTCCGCCGTCTCAAGAACCGCTGAACTGGGCCCCGCCGTCTCAAGAACCGCTGAACTGGGCCCCGCCGTCTCAAGAACCGCTGAACTGGGCCCTTCAAGGCAAGAACCGCTGAACTGGGCCCTTCAAGGCAAGAACCGCTGAACTGGGCCCCGCCGTCTCAAGAACCGCTGAACTGGGCCCTTCAAGGCAAGAACCGCTGAACTGGGCCCCGCCGTCTCAAGAACCGCTGAACTGGGCCCTTCAAGGCAAGAACCGCTGAACTGGGCCCTTCAAGGCAAGAACCGCTGAACTGGGCCCCGCCGTCTCAAGAACCGCTGAACTGGGCCCTTCAAGGCAAGAACCGCTGAACTGGGCCCTTCAAGGCAAGAACCGCTGAACTGGGCCCCGCCGTCTCAAGAACCGCTGAACTGGGCCCTTCAAGGCAAGAACCGCTGAACTGGGCCCTTCAAGGCAAGAACCGCTGAACTGGGCCCCGCCGTCTCAAGAACCGCTGAACTGGGCCCTTCAAGGCAAGAACCGCTGAACTGGGCCCTTCAAGGCAAGAACCGCTGAACTGGGCCCCCGCCGTCTCAAGAACCGCTGAACTGGGCCCTTCAAGGCAAGAACCGCTGAACTGGGCCCCGCCGTCTCCAGAACCGCTGAACTGGGCCCCGCCGTCTCAAGAACCGCTGAACTGGGCCCTTCAAGGCAAGAACCGCTGAACTGGGCCCCGCCGTCTCAAGAACCGCTGAACTGGGCCCTTCAAGGCAAGAACCGCTGAACTGGGCCCTTCAAGGCAAGAACCGCTGAACTGGGCCCCGCCGTCTCAAGAACCGCTGAACTGGGCCCTTCAAGGCAAGAACCGCTGAACTGGGCCCCGCCGTCTCCAGAACCGCTGAACTGGGCCCCGCCGTCTCAAGAACCGCTGAACTGGGCCCTTCAAGGCAAGAACCGCTGAACTGGGCCCTTCAAGGCAAGAACCGCTGAACTGGGCCCGCTGTCTCAAGAACCGCTGAACTGGGCCCTTCAAGGCAAGAACCGCTGAACTGGGCCCCGCCGTCTCCAGAACCGCTGAACTGGGCCCCGCCGTCTCAAGAACCGCTGAACTGGGCCCTTCAAGGCAAGAACCGCTGAACTGGGCCCCGCCGTCTCAAGAACCGCTGAACTGGGCCCTTCAAGGCAAGAACCGCTGAACTGGGCCCTTCAAGGCAAGAACCGCTGAACTGGGCCCCGCCGTCTCAAGAACCGCTGAACTGGGCCCTTCAAGGCAAGAACCGCTGAACTGGGCCCCGCCGTCTCCAGAACCGCTGAACTGGGCCCCGCCGTCTCAAGAACCGCTGAACTGGGCCCTTCAAGGCAAGAACCGCTGAACTGGGCCCGCCGTCTCAAGAACCGCTGAACTGGGCCCTTCAAGGCAAGAACCGCTGAACTGGGCCCCGCCGTCTCCAGAACCGCTGAACTGGGCCCCGCCGTCTCAATAACCGCTGAACTGGGCCCTTCAAGGCAAGAACCGCTGAACTGGGCCCCGCCGTCTCAAGAACCGCTGAACTGGGCCCTTCAAGGCAAGAACCGCTGAACTGGGCCCTTCAAGGCAAGAACCGCTGAACTGGGCCCCGCCGTCTCAAGAACCGCTGAACTGGGCCCTTCAGGGCAAGAACCGCTGGCCCTTTGGCAGACGTGGCAGGGCAGGATCTATCTCGGGCAGGGCTGCAGGATGTCCTCTGGCCAACTTGCCTCCTCCAGTGGCAGTGGGGTCTGTTATGGACTGTATGGACTGTGGCTTTGCTCTCCCCAGGATGGCCCAGTGGGCAGGCCACCCACTGTATGGACTGTATGGACTGTGGCTTTGCTCTCCCCAGGATGGCCCAGTGGGCAGGCCACCCACTGTATGGACTGTATGGACTGTGGCTTTGCTCTCCCCAGGATGGCCCAGTGGGCAGGCCACCCACTGTATGGACTGTATGGACTGTGGCTTTGCTCTCCCCAGGATGGCCCAGTGGGCAGGCCACCCACTGTATGGACTGTATGGACTGTGGCTTTGCTCTCCCCAGGATGGCCCAGTGGGCAGGCCACCCACTGTATGGACTGTATGGACTGTGGCTTTGCTCTCCCCAGGATGGGCCAGTGGTCATGGAGTCCCCTCGTGGATCTGGCGTCGTGTACTCAAGTGGCTGAGGTGCCCCCCCTTCCCTTCCCCCTGAGGTGCCTGTCCTATTTTCTTTCTGATGCCCCTGCAGTGTTCTCTCCGTGGAGTTCTTGTCGTGGGACTGGGCCTTGCCCCTTTGCACAGGACCCCTGTGATCCACGGACAGTGGTTGGACTACATTTAGTAGCTGTATATATTTTGTACATAGTTTATTTATTTATTTGGATTACTGGTGTCCATATTTCAATATATCTGCCCGTTTATGATCTCTTCTTTTGGTCTTTGCATTATTTCGGAGGGGGGTGGTTTGTGGGTTGTGACAGTGATCTGTGGGAATGCATTGATGTGTGTGTTGTAGTGGGTGTGGGTGGGTGGGTGTGTGCCGGTAATCTTTTCCCTCCCCTGTGTCGTAGGTGCAGTACTCACCGATGTCTTCCGCGCCGCCGGGCGTGCTCCTGGTATATGAGGAGGAATAGGAGTGCGGGGATGACCTGTAACTCTGGCTCCATACTGCCGGAATCTCGCGTGGAGTGCGTAGAGGTGAGCGTTTTCCCGTTCGTAGTCTGTTTCCGCCGTGTTCTTATCGGCGGTGCTCCCGCCCCGGAAAAGGTGGCAGATTGGTGGGTCGTAATAGGGTGGGCGGTACTTTGTCTGCCGCCGGGCTGTTGGCGGGAACCGCCGCGCTGTTTGTTTGTACCGCTGTGGCGGTCGGAGTGTTAAGTTGGCGGGCTGTGTTGGCGGTTCCCGCCAGGGTCAGAATGCCATTTTTAATACCGCCGGTCTGTTCGCGGTCCGACCGCCGCCTCTCCGCCGACCGCCAAGGTCAGAATGAGGGCCAATGTGTCATGCATTACCAAAGCTATTCCTAATCTTCCACAACCTCATAGCCAAGCCAAGCTTCACAGGCCATCTGACGTGCCCCCAACTATCCATGACAACATGATGTCAGTCAGCAATGCAGCAGAGGACAAGGTAGGGCTTTGTCTTACATGCCATATGCACACCATAGTGACACATGAAGGATCTCCCAGGGCACTTACCACCACCAGTACCAACCTATAGTTAGGAAGGCCACATCCCCACAAGCATTGCTCTTAGTAATACAACATATGTGCAATCAGACCACATGAGATCTACATGGCTCAGTATTTCAGGTTGCCTACCTACACATACCCTACAGTCAGCAGATCACCTATATATGCTTAGTCAGTTCCCAGGCCAGTACTCCTGTCCTATGAAGGTCTGTTCTGTGGTGGTAATCCCAGTCCCACAATCTGTCCATTCCACAAACAGAACATGATTCACATAGTCCCAGTGATGAAAGGACAGTCACACAGTCGCATGCACAGGTAGCCTACACAGATGGCAGTGGACTGACACCTCAGAGCCACTAATGCAGATGGAGGGAGCTGCTCATACACAATGAGTGGATGCTACTGACACTCAAATCCATTGTATGGGCAGGATAGAGTCACACATGTGCCCATGTCAATTGTGCTTCTCCACATTACAGATTTGGAGAGGTATGGAACAGGGAGATGTAAATCCACTGACAGTAAGCATGGGGATACTTCTATAAAATATACTCTGCCAGGGTGCCTATTGACAGTTTCCAAATGTTGATGCACACATAGCATTAACTACAATGGCACTTTGACAGCATTGAGGCACCCAATCCTAATTAAGGCCAGCAAGTCCCAGGATCCAGACAGTCCTCACCCCCTTGTGGCTCCTGTGCTGCCCTCAAACGCCCATCCACCTCAGGGTAGGCCACCGCCGAAATGCGGGCCATTAGAGGGGTCAGGGTCCGATGGGCACCCCTCTCTCGTTGGAAGGACATCCCCAGCTGGGCCTCTGCGGTATCACCTGTAGGACGTGGCATGATGGTTCCTAGACATAGTACACAGCAGCTCACGTAGTGGAGGTCTTGCTTGCTTGAGTGTCAGGAGTCATGTGAGTAAGGTAGCAGAAAATGGCGGCCACGGCCGCTGCATACAGCACCGTCACCGCCGGCGGTGATCGCCATTGGCCTCAGTCTCCCATAGGCAGCAATGTTAACCAATGAGGAGTTGCATGGCGGTTGCCACTGCCTACCACGTTTACGATATACAGCAGCGGATTTCTGTAACTTCCACCTATTCTGTGCAGCAGGACAGGCAGCTGCCATTTTAGGCACACATCATGCCTTGATGCAGCAAAGCCAAGCTTGTCCTACTGAACAGGTACAGCAGTGCCTGACCACTGACAGGTCTCTCAGTTAATTGTCACTAGACGAGGCCAAAACATGCAGGGTGGCTTTGGCAAGAAGAGTGTATGATTGGGACGATTAAATAACCCTGGGACATATACACCTCTTTCAGCAGTATGCGGAGTAGGCCTCAGTTGTGCCTTCATGGTTTGGCACATACATGTGACATGCATGACACAGTGACCTTATGTGGCTACCTGTCTAATGACCAGCATGTCCAGGTACAAGTCGGCTGATTGCCCCTGTCACCGTATTGGTAAATGGCATGACTACATACATGCTCAGTTCAGGGCAGGTCAGTGTACGACATATGGAACATGAGACGTGATATATGTCAGAAACTATAGACCTGTGGCAGCAATGTGCATCAAGGTTGGAGTCCATGCCGCTTCAGCATGCCCAATATAGAATGTGTCAGCAGCGTGCAGCATGTCTACAGTGTTAGGTGTGTGCTATTTTGATATGTTCTGCTAACATGTGTGGTGTACATATCACAATGTATATTCTTTCCTCTTGAAATTGAGACATGCACCAGTGTACTGTCCGCTAGTGAACCTGGTAACTCTGGAAGAGAGGCATAGAAATCAGACCTATCATCTGAATCATCAGACCATCATGTATCTATGTACCCAGTTGGAGCCAGATATATTGCCTGCCATTCGTAATCCCTTCCCTCCCACAGTTCAAGTCCTGTCAGTGCTACACTTTTTTGCCACAGACTTCTTTCAGATTACAGTGGGTTTGGCAGCCGAGATGTCACAGTACATGTTCAGTCTTGTGTTGAAGGATGTACTGTGTGCTTTCGTGAAACACCTAGACAGCTACATCAGGTTCCCCCAACGAGGGGATTTGACCTATGTGAAGGCAGAAATCTGTGATGTGGGACACATCCCTCATGTGATATGGGCCATAGAGGGCACCTATAAAGCCTTGGTCCCTCCCAGTGCCAATGAACAGGTGTATAAGAACCACAAAAACTACGACTCTATCAATGTGCAGAAGGTGTTTGTGGCAGACCAATCCATCTTGTAAGTGACAGCCAAAATTCCTGGATCAGTGCATGACTCCTACATTCTGAGTAACAGCAATGTCCCCCACATGATGGCGCAACTACAGAGAGAGAGGGCTTCGATCATTGGTATGTATGCTTTTAGATGTGTGTCTCTGTTATGACACCTGTCATCACATTCTTCCCTGTGTCTGTACCTGTATTGTAACAGGTCCTACCTCTGTGCACACAGGTGACTCTGGCTATCCTAACCTTCCCTGGCTGTTAACACGAGTGAGATACCCTGCCACTAAGGGGAACTCTGTTTCAATGAGGATCACGGCAGGACGAGGCGTGTAACAGAAAAGACATTTGGCTACCGGAAGGCCAGATTCAGGTGCCTGCATGTCTTTGGAGGTGCCCTCTGTTACAGTCCCCAAAAGGTATGCCAGATCATAGCTGCCAGCTGCATGCTCCACAATCTGGCCCTGAGATACCAGATACCCTTACTAGGAGACGAGGAGGAGGCAGCAGGGCCAGTGGCTGATGATGCAGAAGTGGAAAGTGATGAGGAGTCAGATAAGGAAGGTGCCGCTGACTCGAGGGCAGAGGTCATCAGTCAGTACTTCCAGTAACATACAGGTATGATGTGTGTGTATTTGCATGTGTACTATTATAACATAATTTGCCGTCAATTGTCCTCCTGATTTTGTTTATCAGTGGTGGTGTACTGGGTTCCTATCCCTCTGTGTGTGTTGTGGGGGGGTGACTGAATGCATGTAAGGTGGTGTCTGTAAATATATAATCTCTGCCATGTGTACTCTCTGCAGGTTGCAAGATTCACATCTCCTATGGACAGGCCTGTATTGTGGTATATGTCCTGCATTCTCCTGTTCTCATGTCACATCTGCTCTGGCCTGTTTAGATGGTCATCTACACTGGACACAACTATGGACTGCAAATGTGCGCTGTGTGGTGCCATGCCTCTAATCCTGATGGTAGTCTCTGTGATGTTCTTTTTGCAGGTTGTATACTTGTATGTACTCTGGTGTGTGGCTGTCCTAGCTGCTCCCTTACATCTACCCTGGGATATATCTGTTGTGCTGTGTCTCCTGCAGACGATGCCTCCCTCTGCAGTGCATTACACTGCCTGTTGGATTATGGCGCCATACCCACATGACATTTTGCAGACCAAAACATTTGTATGTGTACAAATAAAGACACAAAAGCAGTATCTGTCATTTATAGTGTTTATTTTGAACAGAGTGGCAAACAGGTGATGAGTGGGGTCATGGTAAATGGAATCCTCAGAGTAGGTGGTACAGCTGTAGGTGGCACAGGTCCAATGTCCATGGGCCATTGGAAAATGGAGTAATGTCATTGAACAGTCAACAGGGTGCCTCAGTGGCACACAAGAGATAGTAATCAGGAGAGGGTCACTTCCTGGCCGTGGGGTTTGTCTTAGCATCTGCTGCAGCCGGATATCTGGATGGATGTCCATGTTTGTGGGGGGTTCCTCAGCTACAGAGGGAGGGGTGCCTGAGGCCTGTGGTTCCCCTGGCAGGGCCTACATTCCACTAGCAGCCACAGATGTAGATGGCTCAGGTGTGATGTGGCTAGTGGAAGGGGCCAGCTGATGGGTGGAAGAAGCACTCATGATGTTGGTGAGGTCCCTGAGCACCCCTGCAATGGAGGCCATTGTGGCAATGTGGGCCTGCTACTGCTGCATGTCCTCCTGGTGGCATTCCCCCTGCAGCCTCTGGTTTTCCCCCAATGATCTGTACCATCCTGACCTGGGATAGTTGATATGTTCCCACGACTTGGTAGATGGCTTCCTGGTCAGAGGCCTCCCTTGGTTGCCCTGTCCTCTGGCCCAAAGGTTCCCTCCCACACCCACTACCCCCATGTGCCTGCGCCCCTGGCGCGGTGTGCTCTCTCCCAGCTTCAACAGGACCTTCATTGTCTTGGGTGTCAGGGGTCGACTCAGGTCCCTGTACTGTGGGGCACACAATTGATTGAGCAGTCCTTGGGGCACAGGTTTGGGGATGAAGGGTTGGCTTAGATGTTGTTCCCACAGGGTGTGGGGGTTTTGATGTGGGCAAGGTGAGGCGGGAGTGGTTGACTGACCAGGGGTCCCAGATGGGCCATGTAGGTCATCAGTGTCCAGACATCAGCGGTGTGGTCCTCACTGGGGTCCTCA